>NC_084737.1:21191950-21309727 GCF_033978785.1 Entelurus aequoreus
GAAAACACAAATAGTGGAGCACAACTCCCATGATTCTGGAGCTTATATGGGGCTGCAGGTTGTAAAGACCGAATCTCCTGGGAGCAATGGTCACCTCCACCACCACCAGCAGAACCGACATCGGGCCAGCTGTAATGGAGGCTCACCAACAAATGGCCCTGGCCAAGCTGGTTCCCTGCAGCTGCTACAGTACCAGGGGACATTCCCTGGTCTCGGCACCGAGCATGAGGAAGTAGTGGGTATCGAGCAGCCAGGCAGTGTCAGTTCAGGACAGGCTGGAGCCACAGAAAATGGTGCAGAGAATCTACTCAAGCAAGGGGATGAAATGCAGGCCTGTGTGGCGCGAAATGGAGACGGAGGGGGCCCTGAACACTATCTGCAGCAGGCATCTGATGGCGGAGGAGGAGGAAATGGTGGTGCGGGTGAAGGAATCACGCTTCACAATGGAAACAGTGATGGTAGCAATCTCACTCCACAGCAACAGCAGCTGCAGCCACTCCTCCAAGGCGCAGGCATGGTCCAGGGTCTCTACAACACTGTTGCAGCCCACCAAGGCCTGGGAGGACCAGCTAATAGTGGAGGAGCAGGGGGGGCAGGCATGGAGATTAGTCTGGATCACTTTGACATCTCTTTTGGAAACCAGTTCTCTGACCTTATTAATGACTTTATCTCAGTGGATGGCAGTGGAACAGCCATGTCCGCTGGAGGGACTCTCTATGCTCATCAGCTCGTCACTTCCCACAGCGCCGATGGTCAAAACACTGCTGGTGGGGCACCCCCGCAGGGCCAGGAGGATGTAGTGGCCAGGGGTTCTGGCTACAACACATCAGAGCTCTGCCTTCAACCATGCTGCAGCCCCCAGTCTCTCAGTGGAGGAACAGGAGCAGGAGGAAACGCAGGGGAGGCAGGTTCACTGTCGTACATGAATGTAGCCGATGTGGTCTCTGCAGCCGTTGCCCACGGCACTCTGGGGATGCTCCAGGCCACTGGGCGTCTCTTCATGGTCACAGACTACTCTCCTGAGTGGTCTTATCCTGAGGTGAGTGTTTGAGCCATTACAGTAATAAAATACAGTTTATGATAGATCTGACTAGATAGATTAAACTATTATTTTACTGTTATGGCATTCTACTTATTGCTTTTCATGACTCTTCATGACTGTTTGGATTGAGGTTTATAATTTTCCTAATTTGGTGATCCTTCCGTTCCAACGCTCTTATTTTTAGTTTCTACTTCCTGTGTGTTTTGCTTGTCAGCCACTGAGCGCTGGCTCCAACACCTGTCCTTGATTGGTAATCAGGACACACCTGTTACTGGTTACCAATCAGAGTGTTTCTTTATATGTCCTTTGAACAAAGCTGAATCATTGTGTTCCGTTTTGTGTTGATGCTCACTGTTGCGAACAGTATTTTCACTTATTTTGCTGTTATCGGTGTAGATCAGGGGTCCCGAAACTACAGTCCGCCAGCGTCCAAAATCCGGCCCGCGGGAAGTCACAAGTTTAAAACATTTTTTAAAAATAATGTATTTTTTAAAAATTATTAATTCTAAAAATCTGTCCTTTCTAATCCATTTTCTACCGCTTGTTACTCTCGTCGTCTCCTATCCGCTCAAGTAAATCTAATTGTTAAAAAATGCATTTTCCCATCGATAACGTGACATCAGTGGCAAGTGTGCCCTCTTTCAGTTAATTAGTGCATTATGAATATATATATATATATATATATATATATATATATATATATATATATATATATATATATATATATATATATATATATATATATGTATATATATATATATATGTATATATATATATATATATATATATATATATATATATATATATATATATATATATACATATACATATATACATATATATATATATATATATGTATACATATACATGTATACATACACATATATATATATATATATATATATATATATATATATATATATATATATATATATATATATATATATATATATATATATATATATATGTATACATATACATGTATACATATACATATATATATATATATATATATATATATATATATATATATATATATATATATATATATATATATATATATATATATATATATATATATATATATATATATATATATATATATATATATATTTACATATACATATATACATATTAGGGATGTCCCGATCCGATATTTGGATTGGATCGGCCGCCGATATTTGCCAAAAAATGCGTATCGGCAAGGCATGGGAAAATGCCGATCCAGATCCAGTTTTTTTTTAAATTCCGGTTCGTGTTTTCCAATGCACAGATTTAAATAATACATTCCACTTTTCTGCTGCTCCCTAATTTCCGTTCCGCATTTTTCAGCACACCTTCAACACATCCACAGGTCTGTGTCCTAACCGTTAAGACTGCCATGTGAATTAAAAGTCACCGGTACAACCATCAGTCGTTTACCAAGCAAAGGTAACACGCAAGGACATTAACACATCCGACACTTATGTAGGATTAATTGAGGGAGAATTCAAAACCAGATGGAACAATCACAAGGCTTCTTTCAGAAGCAAAAGCCTGCGGAACACTACAGAACTCAGCAAACACATTTGGAATCTCAAAGACAATAATGTTGAATATTCAATAACATGGCAAATTCTTGCATCCAGTACACCTTACAGCAGTGGTAATAAAAGATGCAACCTATGCTTGAAAGAGAAACTGTTTATTATATACCGTCCAGACCTGTCATCCCTCAACAAGCGCAGCGAAATTGTATCAGCATGTCGTCACAGAAGGAAACACCTCCTAGGTAACACATGAGCCAATCATCACGCCCCTGCGCCTGCCTGTACCTACCCGTTCTGTGCCCTATATAAACCATGGTATGTGAATGCTTCTATTAAAATCATCTGATGATTGAGGGAAACCCCTCATGAAACAGGCCTGTAGAGATGAAATAGTCTTGTGATTTTTCCCACACATACATATTACGCTCTACCACGGTATCGAGCACTATTTTTTTGGATAATCTAATATATATATATATATACTGTACATATATATACAGTATATATATATACTGTATATATATACAGTATATATATATATATATATATATATATATATATATATATATATATATATATATATATATATATATATATGTATATGTATATATATATGTATATATGTATATATATATATATATGTCACGCGATGACTGAGTTACTTGCAGCGTCACCACAAGATGCAGATATGATAGACGGAATGCAGTTAAAAGTATATTTATTGAATATATATATACATGTAAATATATATATATATATATATATATATATATATATATATATATATATATATATATATATATATATATATATATATATATATATATATATATATATATATACAGTATATATATATATATATATATATATATATATATATATATATATATATATATATATATATATATATATATATATATATATATATATATATATATACACACACACAGCCTGGCCCCCGGCCAAATTGTTTTAACCCAATGCGGCCCCCTGAGTCAAAAAGTTTGGGGACCCTTGGTGTAGATCATATGTTTGCTACCACATCAAGTGTAGACCTTTCTGTGCACTCTTTAGCTACACTAGTTTTCATTTGCATTCAATAAATATACTTTTAACTGCATTCCGTCTATCATATCTGCATCTTGTGGTGACGCTGCAAGCAACTCAGTCATCGCGTGACAGAATGACTCACCCCTGTCCTTTAGACATATAAAGCAGCCTGATTAGCAACCAGGCACAGGTGTGCCCTGAATACCAATCAAAGACAGGTAAGAGGGGCAGCAGATGCAGTGACAGGAAATGACAGTAAGTAGAAACAAGAAAAGAAGGGTGCTGGAACATAAATAACACCATCCATTCATCCATTTTCTACAGCTTGTCCCTTTCGGGGTCGCGGAGTGTGCTGGAGCCTAAATAACACCATGCACAGGAAAAATAACACAAGTCCAAAAACTGTCACGGAGGGCCATGACAATGCTTATGGAATTGCTGCATGTGTATCATATTTTTTTTTACAATACTTCCCCCATAATTGCAGCTCTAAAAATACATTGTATGCGTGTCCCAATGTCAGAAATGGTTGTGAAAATGGTTAGTCACAGTATGATAGCTGTCCACAAGATGGCAGTAAAGAACAAGAAAATAATCCTGCTACCCATTTATCTCCGGTTGTAGCATCCTACTATGGACGCTGGATGGCAGAATACAATAAGACTGTAATGTGTATTATTTTGAATAATATTTTACTGACTCTTTTTTTCTATATTTGTTTGACGTATTTGGCCACATAATAAAATAGTAATGCCGCATAATACACTTACAGTACAAACTATAACCACAATAATAATCTATAAGTGTTGAATTAGAATAATTCAAAACAAATCATCTTTGCAAAGTGTTGCAGCATGGTTATCTCATTGTATTATCCAGATAGACCTATGTGCAAACAATTGTGATGTTTGTTTTTCAGGGTGGTGTTAAAGTGTTAATCACTGGTCCCTGGCATGAGGCAGCTTCAAACTACAGCTGTTTGTTTGACCAGATTTCAGTCCCTGCCTCTCTCATCCAGCCAGGAGTGCTGCGCTGCTACTGCCCAGGCAAGATTGAAATAGCAATTGTATCACTTTACAAAGTAAATGGCAGTTAACCGGTCTTGATGTTAGTCATGAACTGAATTGCACATATTGTTCTACACATTTGAACTTGCATCACACCATAAATTGTATATTCTCTGAATTTCTGTGTGTGTTCTCTCCCCAGCTCATGACACAGGTCTGGTGGCGCTACAGGTGGCTGTCAGTAATCAGATCATCTCCAACTCTGTGGTTTTTGAGTACAAGGCTCGTGCTCTTCCCTCCCTGCCCTCTTCTCAGCATGACTGGCTCTCCTTGGACGGTAGGTCTTATTACATCCTCTCACTTGACCTTTATCCAACTCACTTTTTTACAAACTACCTTACATTATCTTATTACCTTTTTAATAATTTTATCGTCAAATTGTCTAAATAGTACATTAAAACTGCAATTTGTGATTACATCCTGCTGCACCATCATGAATTACACATATGCTCTTGCTTGTCTTCAGAATACATTCACGGCTCACACATTTACAGTCTTCTATATAGTATTTGAAAGCAATACTTAAGTAAAAGTACACGTTCTGACCAGTAAATTACTTTGGTAGAAGTTAGTCACCTCGCAAAATCAATTAATATAATATATAATATTACAAAATATAATATAATATAATATATCAGTGTATATTATATACTGTATATATAGTATGTAAATATTATATATATGTCATATTTCATATTGCTATTACGGTACATTTTTAGTCTACTTTATACCTGCATTATCTTTACAACACTTTCCATCCTTTGTAACTGAGCTACTGTGTGGAACAATTTCCCTTGTGGATCAATAACGTTTGTCTAAGTCTAAATGTAAAATGCATGTTCACCTCATTTTGTATGTATGCTTTCAATAATCTGTCACATTTTTAATAAAATTATTGAACACATTTTTTAATAACGTATTACATTAAAAAGGTATTTCAAAATGTGGGTGCGCCACTTTTTGTCAAATAAAATTTGGTGAATGATATAATTAACCATCGGTTTTGATGCTTTAATAAAAAAACTATCACAGCAACACAAAACATTTAATCTAGAGTTCATTTTAAGCATCGAGTCGGATGTTTTATTGGTTAAACTAAAACCTTAGTGAATGCATTGTTACACACTTTTTATGAAATTACTCAAAGTAAAAGTCTTGATATAACATGTACTTAAATATTAGAAGTAAAAGTATTTTAACAAAGTAAGCAATTGAGATGTTGATGGTTGAAGTTTATTTCGAACATGTATACAGTTTCAATATGATACATCACAGTTTTTAGTTTTTATTTCTTTACATGTCCAAAAGAGAGTAGCCTCTTTCTTAGCCTTTTTCACTTCATAGCAGTTACTAACACAATTTACATCAATTCATTCTTAATACAATAGTTCGCTTCATAAATAGACAAGTCAGTTATGATTCATTTAATGAGATGAATAATACCTTATTTTCAAGAGATTCATGATGTTTTTCGTAATTATTCTTCATTGTACTTTACAGACACTTGTAACTTGAACAGATTCTTAAAGTGGATCATATCAGTACATTGTTTGACTTCTTTGCGTAATCCATTACATATTTGAATTCCACATACTGATATGCTGAATGTCTTAAGTGTTGTACGTGTGTACAAACGTTTTAAATGTGATATTTCTTTAAGGTTATCTTTCCCCTCTTTTGTTGAGAAGAATTGTTGTACATTCTTGGGTAGCAGGTTATAGTTTGCGTTGTACATAATTTTAGCTGTTTGCAAATGCACCAAATCATTGAATTTCAATATTTTGGATTTGATAAATAAAAGGTTTGTATGTTCTCTATATCCAACATAATACTGTATATTATTCTAACTGATCTTTTTTGTAACACGGTTAGTGAATGAAGCGCACATTGGTAGTTGTTTCCCCATATTTCTACACAATAACTCAGATATGGTAACACTAGCGAGCATTAAAGAGTATGCAGTGAGTTTTGGTCTCAAACATATTTCTTGCCACCTTATGTTGTATATTTTTTATAGGATATTTATTTATTTACTATTATAACACCCAAAAATGTGTACTCTTTCAATGTGTACTCTTTCAATGTTTACTCCGTCTATTTGTATTTGTGTTTGACTTTTTTTTCTGTTGTTAGCGAATAGCAATTTTTAGTTTTTCTGAGATTCAAAGATAGTCTATTTTTGTCAAACAATCTCTTTAATTTGTTAATGTCTTCTATTATTATTTGTATTAGCTTCTGTGTGTTCTCTGCTGAACAAAACGCTGTTCGGAGGATGTTGACATACGGTATATTGTGGCTTCCTTGCAAAAAAAATACATAATATTCATGTACAAGAGAAGAAACTTCAACTTGTTAAACATTGAAAATAAACTTCTACGGTCATCTGACTCTCTCTCCCAACCGCTCTCTGTGTTATAAGAACAAACTCAACTGGTTTTAATGGAAACCTAATCACATAAAAATAATCTTCTACTCCAATTTAGGAAATTAACTCTTGCAAATACAGCCACGGGTGAGAAACGTCACCATGTGGGGTTAGCAGTAACGGAAGTTCTGGACAAATGTTACCACAGGGGCCAAAAGAGGGGCTAGTGTTTAACCAGAGCGGCACATTAAACACGACAACAAATAGTATTTAAAGGTTATATACTTTATTCATGTAAACTTGGATAAACACTAATTAAATTAGAAAAATTATGGAAGACTCATTATAGTGGACAGTCGACGCTTAAGTAAGCTGTAAGTGATAGATAGGCACTGTCAGTAGTTTACACTAGGTGGCAGACGCTGCCATATTTCCTCAGACTTCAGTCAGCCTTAAATAATGCAGCTGTATATCTGCTGTATTTTATTTATTTTAGGCAGTATTGTACTTATCATTAGACCTTATATCAACACTATTACCAAACATTTTACAGCTAATTTGTGAGGTTTTTTTCTTACTGCAGTTTACTATAGCAGTGTTTTTCAACCTTTTCTGAGCCAAGGCACATTTTCTTCAGTGAAAAAATCCCGAGTCACACAACCCGCAGAAATCATTGAAAAATTAAACTCAGCAGCCGATATTGACAATTAAAAAGTTGTTCTCACAATTGTTGGATATTAATTTAAACCATAACCAACCATGCATCACGATAACTCTTGTCACGACCTGTCACATCACGCCGTGACTTATTTGGAGGGTTTTTGGGTGTTTTCCTGTGTGTTGTGTTTTAGTTTTTGTCTTGCGCTCCTTTTTTGGTGGCTTTTCCTGTTTTGTTGGGATTTTCCTTTTGCAGTTTCATGTCTTCCTTGAACGCTATTCCCCGCACCCTCTTTGTTTTCGCAATCAAGACTATTTAAGTTGTGTGGACGCTATCCTTCTTTGTGGGGACATTGTTGATTGTCATTTCATGTACAGATGTACTTTGTGGACGCCGTCTGCTCCACACGCTGTAAGTCTTTGCTGTCGTCCAGCATTCTGTTTTTGTTTACTTTGCAGCCAGTTCAGTTTCAGTTTCGTTTTGCATAGCCTTCCCTAAGCTTCAATGCCTTTTCTTAGTGGCACTTAGCGGCACTCGCCTTTAGTTTATTTTTGGTTTAAGTGTTGGATACATTTTTACTTTTACCTACACGCTGCCTCCCCCATATTGTGATCACGACGAATGCAGCTGAGATAGGCTCCAGCACCCCCCGCGACCCCAAAAAGGACAAGCAGTAGAAAATGGATGGATGGATGGATGGACAAACCATGTTCCCGACATCTACAAAGCAATTATCTACCTGCTGCCACCTACTGATATGGAAGAGTATTACACGGTTACTCTGCCAAGCTCTAGACAGCACCGACACTCAACAACGGCACATTTGCGGATTATAATTAGTTTTGAAAAAAAATTTTTTTAACCCAATTCGGTGAAATTACATAATCTCCTACGGCACACCAGACTGTATTTCACGGCACACTAGTGTGCCGCAGCACAGATGTTGAAAAACACTATACTATAGGGTGACAGTTTGGACACTTTACTAGTCAGTTGACAGTTGCAGGTAGACATTTTTCATGGAGCCGATGGAGGTGGATGCACACTCTGTTGTCTAGGATGCAGACTGGCAATTAAATGTTATAACGAACAAGATCTGTGTAGAAATTATTACAAAACTTATTATTTTAACATGGCAAATTGAATATTTTCTAGATTTTGTGTAGCAATCACTAATGTAAATATACTACAATGTACATGTCTTAACTCTTGGCCACATTTATAATTTATAGCAAACTACCGGTACTTTAATATATATTTGAAAATATTATTATGATAATTTAGTTTCTCAAGTAAAAAACGCTTTTTGAGAACTCGCTTTGGGACTTATCCCATGATAATAATCAGTGAGCTGATTTTAGATGGAGGGGTCAACTGCTGATTTGGAGAAACAAATAACTACTTATCTTAACGGTTTTCAGATCTAAACATAAGGAAAAGTAAAACAAAATAATATTAAAAACAGACACAGATTGACAGACATTTGTTTACTGTCTCTTATATGTCAATCGATACACATGTATACCTGTAAATAAATGTAATGGCAGCTAGCGTTAAACGTAGGTGGAAATCCTTCACTGCCCTTTAAATAAAACCAGTTTTACAAGTTTATGTGTCACTGACATGCCCATTTTCCTGACATTGTAGGTCTTGGCAATATGATGCGGTCTCACGACAAAACAGGTAGAGACTAACATCTCAACCAACACAAAAAGATGGTTTGTCAACATAGGCGCCAATCCCATGGGTGCTTCGGAGCCCGAGCACCGACGGACAATGCCGAGCACCCACGTTGGATTGATGGCAAATTCTTTCTCACCACTAAGCAAAAACCGCACATGTTCAGAAAAGTAGCATCAGATTTACCACCCGTCTGAGCACCCACTGGCAGAAATGTAGATCGGCGCCCATTGTTGTCAATGCCATACTGTGTCTCGCCTATCTGGGCACCCAGTGAAATATGTCCTTATATCCTTTTCTTCACATATAATAAATTAGCTGCAACTTGCACATCTTGACAGTTTGAATATTCATGGAATACTTAATATCTGTACATCTAATGAAGGCATAGCAAGTCTGCCATTATTTCTCAACTTCATACACTAAAAAATGTTTGGTTAAAAAATAACCCAATTTTAACCCAACCGCTGGTTTAGAAAAGGACAAACCCCTTATTTGAGTTATTTTAACTCAACATTTTGGGTAAATTTTTTTAACCCAACTTTTGCGTTGAATTATTTAACCAAAAAGTTGAGTTATGATAACTATATGTTGGGTTATTCCCAACCAAACTATTGGGTTGAATTATGTAACCCAAAAGTTGAGTTATGCTAACTCAATGTTAGTTGATTCATAACCCAACTACTGGGTTGAATTTATTTAACACAAATGCTAATTTGTGCTCAATACAATGTTGGGTTATTCCAAACCCAACTATTGGGTTGCGCAATTTAGCGCTCCTTGACCCAATAGTTGGTTAAAAATTATACATTTTCCTACTGGTTTGACCTACTCCCTCCCAACTACTGATCAAAATTATTTTTAATCCATTAAAATTTACTCAAAAGGAAGATATGAGTGACATTTTTTTTTACAAGAATTGCCGTGTATGGTCATAGTAGTTCTATCCAGCATGCTCAAATATTTTCATGTACATAAGATGTGTGATTGTAAATAATGTTAATGAGATTAATCCCTAATAAAATTCCCTTCAAGAAAAAAGTACCTTTTTAATAAAGAAAGCCTTTGACCCAAAAATGCGTTACTCATTGAAAAACAACCCAAAAATGGTTCAGAGTTTTGAAAACACAGAAATTGAGTTAAAACAATACACCCTTATTAAGATTAATTAAAGATTAAAGTACCAATGATTGTCACACACACACTAGATGTGGTGAAATTTGTCCTCTGCATTTGTCCCATCCCCTTGGGGAGCAGTGGGCAGCAGCGGCGCCGCGCCAGGGAATCATTTTGGTGATTTAACCCCCAACTCCAACCCTTTGTTGCTGAGTGCCAAGCAGGGAGGTTATGGGTCCCATTTTTATAGTCTTTGGTATGACTCGGCTGGGATTTGAACTCCAACCTACCGAACCCAAAAAATAGATTGCTCTTCATAAAAATAACTCCAAAATGTAACCCAACACTCACAACTCATAAATTGGGTTATTAAAATAACCCAGAATTTTTTAGTGTGCAATAAGTGATATGACTATGTGTAGTCAGTAGGTAGAGCTTCTAAAACTAAATGTATGACACATTAGCCTATTGATATTGTTTCTTTTCACCGAGCCACTTATGTACAGTATGTGACACTGTGGTCCAGTAAGGGAAAGTTCTGAGGTGATGTCCAGTTGGCAAAGTCATGCTCGGCGAGAACTCTTGGCACCACCTAAAAGCCATACGGAATGCTGTCCTCAGAGTCCTTCGCTACAGGAATGATGTCAGTGTTGTCCTGTGCTGTGGCACTTGCAGTCTTTCCTGGTTCAATGCCACGGTGTGCAGCCAGCTTGGCGTATATTGACTGCAATTGCTGTATTGTGATTGTTGTTCCAGTCTCCTGTTTAAAAACGGAAACAGTACAAAATTAGATTATGCATTAGCACCCCTCATCTTGCAAGGCTTATTGGTAAAATATAAACAATCATATTTATGAAAAAAAAATACTAATATTTACAAAGAACATTATAGTTTCATTGTGTACATACCTGCCATGTGTACTGAATTAAAAACAAATTCCAGGTGATCTTGTATGTCAAGAGGACTGTCCTTGGAGAAGGACTGGCACAAAACGTTTCAGGGACTCAATACAAACAAAGAACCCTAAAAGAGAAGTAGGTTTGGAACAAATACTGTACATGAAACAAGTTGTATGCTTATTCATCATAATGTTTTACCAAACAACATTTTCCTCACATTTCAAAATATGTGGTTACAAAACGGTGCATATAAATCCATTACAAGAATAATTTTTAACAGATAATGATATATTCTAATTGCTAACCAAAGAAATAGTATCAAACCATACCGTCGTGTATTTTAGATAAACAGTCCATCCAGAGTTCTTCAGGGAGGTACAGGAAAGTGAAATGTGCTGTGCTGTTTGGCCCAAAAGGTGATTTGTAGCCCTTGCCAATTATATTCCTGACATTAAGCACATCAAACAATCTGTCTATCAACTGCAAATGTTGACAAGAGTAGAAACATGTATTACGCAAATGAAAAAAGGAGTTAGTGGAAGAAAAATGCATTGCATTGCAAGTACCTGTATGAATTGTACAGTAGCAGTGACATCTCTGAATTGTGGGTGACCAAGGTTTTGCATGCACTGTAGAGGAATATTTGGAAAGAAAAGTAAATAAAAAAAGTAAATAGGAGTCCGATAATTATTATACTACAAACTGCAATAACAGACTAATTAACCCTACCTAAAGTTCTACAGTACATACATTTTACATAATTAATTAGTCAATAGTTAAAATGTTTCATGAAATGTCATTTTACCACATTCATTTACTGATCATTGATCTATGCAGGTTATTGTTTTTTAACTACATGTTGTTAAAGTCTGGATTTCAGCCCTGATACATTGTATAGGAAATTAACATCCATGTAATAAATTAACCCAACGTTATTAATTTAAACCTTTTTAAAATCTCTTAAACTCACTCATGGAAGGTCAGTCCGTTCCCCTTAATCTGTTTGTTTTTACATGTGGCATGAGCACACTGCCTTGGCATATTTCTTTTGGATTCACTTTCAAAACAAATTTGATGTGTTTGCTGTGCGTTCGTATGCGAAGTCTGGGGTATAATGGCGGACGAAAACCTTGCTGTCACGTCGTGACCTAGTTCCGGTCTAGGTTACTTATGATATCTATGGATATAGTATACAACAAGAACTTACCAAAAGTGTCCTTCGCTATTGGACTTTTCATATTCTTCATGTCCTCTATGTGCTATGTTCTCAATAGCTGTAAGGGACATCACTTCCAACTGTTTTAATGGACAGTATGTGCAGTTTTCTTGTGCTTGTTTAGTGTGTTCTTTGTGAAGGTAATCTGCGAGCGATTTAACAGCCCTTTGATAATGTACTAAAAAACCTCTTCATCTTTCATTGTTGCTTTTCTTTTCACTTTTTAAGCAGGTGTTGAAACAAAATCAGTGACTATTTGGCATTTACTGTAAAATGTCCATGCAGCAATATGTACAGTCCATCGTGACAGAATATCAAAACATGGATTAGGATGATAGCAGGTTGGCCTGGAGCTCTGTCCTCAGTCTCCCATCAATGTTGCTGGAAATATAAAACACTAACTTTTTACTTTTACTAAAATCCAAATACCACATTCTAAAAAGCATGTGCAATCTATAAAATTGTGTGTGCTATTAGTGGGCGTGTTGCGTGCAATCTACTAACAATGCACATGCTATTCATAACTAGTGCCTTTTGCGTTTATTACTCAGCTTTCACCAGGGAGACACTCATTTACTGCACATCCATGTTATCCAAAACCCTCAAATCTAGACTCATCCCAGAACAAGCTAGTCAGATTACTTCTAGACCTCCACCCCAGATCCCAACAGGTATAAAAGAAAGGGCATCTCCATCCTCCTTCAAAACCGCAATAAAAGTTCACCTCCAGGCAGCTACAACCCTAAACTAACACCCTCCCCGGATTGTTAATAATCAAATGTAAACAATCAAATGCAGATACTTTTTATTATGCCTTCTGATCTCTCTCTCTCTCTCTCTCTCTCTCTCTCTCTCTCTCTCTCTCTCTCTCTCTCTGTCTCTGTCTCTGTCCACTACTTGCTGTCCATATCCTACCAAGTCAAACCTACACTGTTCCAATATCCATTTCTCTGTTCTCAATTGTTGATGACTGATGATAACAACCAAACCTAACCCCTCCCTCCACACCCCGGATTGTAAATAATTCAATGTGATTATCTTGTGTGATGCCTGTATTATGATGATAGTATATATCTGATAGTATATATCTGTATCATGAATCAATTTAAGTGAACCCCGACTTAAACAAGTTGAAAAACGTATTCGGGTGTTACCATTTAGTGGTCAATTGTACGGAATATGTACTTCACTGTGCAACCTACTAATAAAAGTCTCAATCAATCAATCAATCAGTCCTTTTATCATTCTCTTACCTGTGGCATATTGTTTTCAAACAAGCAGCAGACTTGTACCACTTGTTATGAGCATTTTAGAAGCAGTCCACGGCATCCAAAATTAAACCCACTATTTTTTTTTTGTGCGCTGCAGATGCGCTCATGGGCGAGAGGCCATGTATGACATTTCTAGTGCATTTGATCATCTATTATAACACCCCAAAATTATATTTATTTTACTCTCTCAATATCTACTTCGTCTATCTGTATTTGTGTTTGACTTTCTCTTCTACTGTTACTGAATAGCATTATTTTAGTTTTAATAAGGTTTAAGGATAGTCTGTTTTTCTCATACCATATCTTTAGTTTATTAATTTATTCTGTTATTATTTGTATTAGCTTCTGTGGATTCTCTCCTGAACAAAAAGCAGGTGTGTCGTCTGCAAATAATACTAACTTTTAGTCCTTTGTAACTTTACAAATGTCGTTTATATAAAGATTGAACAATTTTGGTCCCAGTATTGATCCCTGGTGTACGCCACAAGATATCTCTAGCTCTGTTGATGTATTTTCACCTAGCATCATGTATTGCTTCCTGATGGTTAAGTTGCTTCTTATCCAGTTTAAGACCAGGCCTCTGATGCCATATTGTTCTAATTTTGTAATTCAGATATAATTAATTGCAATTGTCTCAAATGCTTTTGTTAGATGCATAAACACTACTGCTGCTTTCCTATGTTATTTTGATTAATGGCATCGATGTTGAAACGTTAGCTCTGTATTCGTATTGGTTCCATGTGAGTGTTCCACTTCTGTTTATGAATTTGTCCAATCTGTTGTTGAATAATTTTTCAATGATTTTGGAAAGCTGTTGCAGTAAAGAAACAGGTCTATAGTTTGTGAATTGGTGTTTGTTTCCAGTTTTATAAATTCGTACTACTCAGTGGCCTAGTGGTTAGAGTGTCTGCCCTGAGATCGGTAGGTTGTGAGTTCAAACCCCGGCCGAGTCATACCAAAGCCTATAAAAATGGGACCCATTACCTCCCTGCTTGGCACTCAGCATCAAGGGTTGGAATTGGGGGTTAAATCACCAAAAATGATTCCCGGGTGCGGCACCGCTGCTGCCCATTTCTCCCCTCACCTCCCAGGGGGTGAACAAGGGGATGGGTCAAATGCAGAGAACAAATTTCACCACACCTAGTGTGTGTGTGACAATCATTGGTACTTTTACTTTACTTTAACTTTTGCTATTTTCATTTTGTTTGGGAATTTTCCAGTTTGAAGTGACAGATTGCTAACATATGTTAAAGGCTCTGAAATTTCTTCAAGAACCTTTTTTATCGCTTTCATAAAGCGATAAAACAAACCAAGACTTCAATTAGTTGAAGTCTTGGTTTTGGATTTTTTTACAATTTTGATTATTTCTTCTTTTGTCACATCAACGATTAAGATTAAAGATTAAAGTACCAATGATTGTCACACACACACTAGATGTGGTGAAATTTGTCCTCTGCATTTGTCCCATCCCCTTGGAGAGCAGTGGGCAGCAGCGGCGCCGCGCCCGGGAATCATTTTGGTGATTTAATCCCCAACTCCAACCCTTTGTTGCTGAGTGCCAAGCAGGGAGGTTATGGGTCCCATTTTTATAGTCTTTGGTATGACTCGGCTGGGATTTGAACTCCAACCTACCGATCTCAGGGCGGACACTCTAGGAACATCGAGTTGGGATATCTATAATATAATTGCATATTCTCCTCCCAGTAGGTGTTTTGATGATCAGCATTTATTTTGCATATCAATAAGGACAGAGATTCAAAATGGATCGCACGCCTTGTTCTGCTCACATAAGAGACAATTGATATGAAATGAAAAGGGATAGGATTTCGTAAGCTCTGTTTCTTCCTACTCCTTTTCGGTCATGCTGTAATGAGAAATGTTAACCGTGATGAATCATATTGTATGCATGTTCGAAATAAACTAACACCATAACTATAACAATCCACTTTGCACACGTTTATTAGATCAAGTTTGCATGTGCTATCAAGTTTACACATGTTTTACTACCGGTACATGCAAATATTTTGTAAATCAGGCCCTTAGAGCTGGACTAGAATATATTTCATGGACATGCTGATATCTGTGTTTACCTAAGCATTTATGTCTGTATGTATTTCAAAATGTAGACCTAGGGCCTGATCTATTAAAGGTTTGCATTTATTAAAACACGTGCAGACTTGATACTGCACGCAAAGCTGATCTACTAAACTTGTGCGTAGAGGATTGTGTTTCTTAACTGAGGCCGGCAGGCCAAGGACCAGATGGGGGGATTACATCTCCTCTCTGGCCTGGGAACGCTTCGGGATTCCCCAGGAGGAAGTCGCAAATGTTGCTCTGGAGAGGGAAGTCTGGGGGTCTTTGCTGGAGCTGCTGTCCCCGCGACCCGATTCCGGATAAGCGGTTGAAGATGGATGGATGGATGGAACTGAGGAAAATAAGGAGATCAATCCATTTAGTGTCTGTCTTCATGAATATGCAGAGTATATGCTGATCATCAGAACGCCCACAATACTGGGAAGAGAAAATGCAAATATAATTATTTAACACACGCAGAGCGACTTATCAAGATTGAAATTGTTCTGAGCCGCTGTTTTGCATCTAAATTTAGTAACTATAGAAAGGATGGGCAAACTGGCAATTGTGCAAAAATAGCTGTGAGTAAGGAGGCGATCGTGCTGCAACTCCGTCCTATATGGACTGTCAAAAATTAAAATATCAGACATAATGTCTATTCAGCAATTTTTTTTCTCATTAAATAGCTGCTGGACGACTTAAGAGGCTGATTAAAACAAATTCTATTGATGCTGTTTGTCGTGTGTTGACATTTTTTTGACATTCTTCTTTTTTAATATAAAAGATATATTACATAACACATCTCCCATATGAAAAAAAATGCATTGGAATATTCATTTTCTTGCGTCTGGAACATGCTTGCATTTACTATCAGCATCTTCAAAGAGTGCACCTTCAGCGGGCTAAAAAAGTGGGTACCATTGTAGATGCACTGCAGGACGGACTCTAAAATGTCCATAAAAAGTGGTACATCTGTGCTGCATGTTTCCAACATAGATAGCAGAACACCACAGGTAGGAGCATGATAACGTGAATGTGCAGTAAATGAGTGTCTCCTTGGTGAAAGCCATGGACTACACACGGAAACCTCACTTAATAGGGCAGTCTGCACCAGTTATCGTTTGTGCACACAGTCCTAGAAAATCACACGCAACACGCCCACTATTTGTACACACAATTTTATAGTTTGCACACGCTGTTTAGCATGTTGTATCTGCATCTTAGTAGATCCGGCACCAAGGAACTACTTTTAAAAACAAAATCTAGAGCTTTTTTGACACAAGGAACATGTACAGCAAAAAGCAGCATTTTAAGGACTCAGAGTAAACCTAACTAATTGTATTGCTTTCCAAATAGACATTACCTTCATCGACAGTCACACAGTCATGTGTAGCTATGAAATGAAGTAGTTTTACTTTCGACTCTTACAACAGGAGAAATTGTAGGTCCTTCTTCCAAGACTTGCTAAATTGTTATTCAACACACGGCATGTTAGCTGCAGGCAGTGACACCTCCAATTCGCTGAGCTGCCTGATCCGTGCTTTATTTGCAACACCTGTGCAAAAACATACCAACTTCCTGCCGTGTTGTGGGTCGGAAAAAATATTCCAAAAATAACAATGTATGCGCTTTCAAAGTGTTTGGTCAGCGAAAATTATTTTTAAAACATGGAATACAATACTTCAATTATTAGTGTGAAAAGCAGGCTTATTTAGTCACGGCAATGTTACCACCAAAAATGTCATCTGGATTCAAAGCTAAGTTAAAAAAGGCAGCTTAAAATTATATGAACGATGTGGATGGATTAGGGTTGTACGGTATATCGGTATGAGCATAGTACCGCGATACCAATTAGTCATTTTCGGTACTATAACGCCTCTGAAAAGTACCGGTCCCCAAAAAAATATGGAGAAAATACAAAGACCTGGATGAATTAGAACATACATATAAAATCCATGATGTTTGGTTGGTGTTCATATGATGAGTCACAATTGGCTAAGGTTAGGGCAAAACTCTACTGACAGGTCAATCAGAGGCAAGATAAGGTGGGTCATTGAAACTAGTTGTCATGTTCTGTGGTCTGGATTATGTTTTGTTATTCTTCTGCTAGTTTTGGACTCCATAGTTCCTGTTTTTGTGCACCCTGGTTTGTTTTAGTTTCCATGACAACTCATTAGTTTCACCTGCCTCATTTGTTTGGACTCACGCACCTGTTGTTAATCATGACATTATTATTTAAGCCTGTAGTTGCCAGGTAGTCGGCCTGGCGACATTGTTCATCTCATGCTCTGTACTGATTCTTTCCATGCCATAGTTTCATGCTCGTTCCATGCCTTGCCACAGTAAGTTTTTGTTTATTCAAGCCACAGTCTAGTGAGTTTTTTTACTTTCATGTTTCATGTCACAGTTAGCGAGTTTTTTATGTCCTAAGTTTTTTTGCCTTTGCTTTCACGTGCGTTAGGCACGCTCGCCTTCGGGTATTTTTTGTTCCTTAGCCAAGTTGTGCCTCCGCTGTGAGCGCCTTTTGTTTGTACCTTTTTAGTCAAAAATTTAATCATGTATTTACCTGCAAGCCTTGTCCGGTCCTGTCTGTTTGCATCACGGGAAAACAATCCTCACAGTAATTTGCGAAAACCCTTCCGTCATGACACTAGTAAACAAAAGCATAGCAGTCACACACATGTCACATGACGACGAGGGAGTCGGAGACAGAGGGACGCTTCAAACTGACGACTCAAAAAAAAGAAAAGCATACTTTAAAATGGTTCCCGTGGGGAAGGGATTCTCTCCCGCAGATTTGATTTTTCCTTTCGGGATGAAGATGACGTGCAGGACACCCAAAATAATCTGTGTCCTTAGTCATATTTAGACAAAAGTATACATTTAGAGAAAACAATCCCCCAAACCTTAGTTTTTAGTTGTTTACTTTGTACACCAAAATCATAACTGCTCTCTTCATCTAAGACGTCCAACACAAATTTAGGAACACACATTAAGTGAGTTTAGTTCAGGAAACGTTTTACTGCACATAATCATTACCAACTCTTCCCAAACTACATATTGTTGTTGTTTTTTGTATTTGTTTGTTTGTTTGTCAAGATATAGATAGATGCTCTTTTTTTTACTGTAGGTAGAGAAAATGAATAAAATTATAGGGGTGGGCCAAAGAAAAAACAAACTAAATAAATACGAACAGTGGGATGTGGGGACCCCTAAAGGTGGTTAAGGGTGTCCCCAGTTAAATGACAGCTAGTAAATAGTACTTATTGGGTCCATTTGTACACTTTCGGTTACATTAACATTGATACTATAATTAATGGGGCCCGAGCACCCACGGACAATGCCGAGCAACCACGTGGGATTGATGGCAAATTATTTCTCACCACCAAGCAAAAACCGCGCATGCTCAGAAAAGTAGCGTCAGGCTATGTCTACACTAAGCCGGATAACTCCTTAAACAAATACTTATGTTGCCTAAGCCTCGTTTCAGCCACACTAATCTATCGTTTAAGGTCCCCCCCCTCGGACAATGTTTTACACGGGTAAGTGTGCCTTGTATTTCTTGAACCTCCGGCTCTTAGCTTTGTATGGACTCATTGATCGTTTACAAACTGAGTTCGGATAGGAAATTAAGTCAGAAAGACCGCGGCCACACAGGAAGTGACGTCAGAAAGTTCGCGCCACAGCCATCTTCATAACAACCGGAGCCAACCACTGGAAAGATGGAGGCGAGTCATCCAGACATGCCCGTGTTTCTCCTTCTTCTACATGTACAGACTCTTGTGGAAATCACACATGAATACCTTCAGAGAAGGAAACGCGCAATTGCAGCTATTTTGGATACAACACTTCTCAGACGGCAAGAGAACTTTCAAATGTTGAGGTCAGCTGTGATTCTACTTACTGAAAAACTTTGTCCCTTACTCCCGTGGATGTGATGAAAAAGGTAGCGTGTGCTTTGTATTACCTGGCCGTCGAGGGAAGACTACGGAAAACATTGAATGCATTTGGACTGGCAAAGCAGACTGTATCAGTTATTGTCCGCCATGTATGTCGCGGAGTCTATGTCTAGGTACACAGTATATAAGGTCACCAAAAACGAATGGACAATGAAGGTGAAGGCAAAAGAGTGAGGAGTGTCCTGACCAGATATCTAGATCCCTAGATTGATTGTTGTTAAATGTTCTTTGTCACATTGTTTACTTCTACATGTCCATTAAAGATTTAATGAATTTATGATGGCTCAGGTGTGATTCACTACAATAGGGCCCCACAGCACACTGGATTCCAGTTAATTGAAATACCACAACACTGGATATTGTACAGATAAGTTCAATTTAATTTAAGAACTTGCACACAAAGCAACGCTGGAGGTGACTATGACATGCGCATTTTCTGCGCATGCGTACTAGGTCGCGTTGCGCCAGCGGACGGAGGGGAGGAGGGGATCTTAAACGATCATTGTGTGTGTGTGTGGACAAAAATAAGGTTAGGTGGGATTTACCCTGGATAACCTTCGCCGGCTTAGTGTGGAAGGGGCCTCAGATTTACCGCCCATCCGAGTACCCACTGGCAGAAATTCAAATCGGCGCCTATGCTCCCGCCACCCCTCAGGGGGCAACAGCAAATAATATGTGTCACAAGGAAGCGGCAGTGGGAGAGTAGAAGAAGGTGGCACTACGGACACTGAAAAAAATCTAAATAAATCGCAAAAATCTGACTTTTACAGCGACTGGACAACAAGGTAGGAATGTATTGAAATTGCTGACTTTGTGATGTCTTTTTTATTCGTGGTTGTGTTGTTTTTGGCTGTTTAACTCTGGGGATCAAAACTGGTTAAACACATGTAGCGCTGAATTTGACCAGCGGAAGTTGTGTTAAACCACGTGTGCAATGTTTGTTGTGTGTATTAACACTAAACCTTGTATTTTATTCATGTAACAAACACAATGGACATTGTTTATGTAAAATACACAATGGACGTTGTTGAGGACACGGTGTGTGATATCTGCTGTGCTGCAGCCTGATATTCCTTGCCTCTGTCAGAAGGCTTTGACAACTACTCCAATGAATAGGATCTTCCAACTTTTCTTTCCAAACAGTATTTATTCAAATTTTTTGGTGTAGATCAACACCTATTTATCCATATATGGCTGGGTATGGGTGTATATGTGTGGTCTCTAAATAAAAGAGAAAAGAAGATACAACAATTAATACCAGTAGGTGACAGACAATAGTATTGATAATATAAACATCCTACAGTAAATGGTATTAGGAAATATCCATTTATGGGAGTAACAGCACCCCATTGTGGTTAAACACGGCAAGTTCAAGTGGGTGATTAACAACTACGCTATCACATTGTCTCCTCGGGAGGCTAATTAAACGTGCAAACCAAATGAAAATAAGGAATATGCTCTAAGGTGATGGTACCACAGATAACAAGACTACTTTAACATTTGTGCAATTATGACAATAAATGAATGCTAAACTACATAAATCACATTCAGCTTTACATGCATAACATTTCTGGGTCGCTAGTTTACAGTATAGCAATCACGCCGCAACTCACATCATCATGAACGCACACAATGTCTGCCAACAAAAGTAGGAGGCAATGTCTGTGGGAATAAAATTTGGGCATGACTTTCACAAAGTTTTGTGTCAGCTGCACACGTCACTAAAGGGGTATGTCTTCCTGGTCTTGCAGGTGACGTTACAGGTGAGCGAGGTGATTGACAGCCTATCACAGGAAGTTTTATACAGCCACCCCTTAATTTGTGAATCAAACTAGTAGTCCAATAGAAGTTATTGTGAAGGGCTGTCTTCTTTATCAGTAGGCATGGCCGGTAGATTGATAAGCTTGGCATCCTCCAATGTTGACCTCTGCAATCCTGATCCGTCCATCAGTGCTGGGAATGACCCGCGTAACTTTGCCAACTGGCCAGAGGGCACGTGGTAATTGTGGGTCAACTACTACTATCTGACCCTCTGCTAAGTCTGAAGAGGATTGCCATCTCTGACAAAGTTTAAGGTTGGGCGGGTAGCACCGGGTGAACTGTGTCCAGAACTGTTCAGAGACAACTTGGCTATGCCACCATTTGCTTTTCCCTAGGAGTTCTCAGGTGCCATAAACTGCTTGTGGAAGAGAATCATCCAGCCGCCTCACGAGCAACATAATTGGAGTTGTATGGTCAGTGTCTGAAATGTCAGTGGACACATAGCCGAGCCGTTTGGAATTAAGTATTCCTTCCACCTCCACCAGAACTGTGGAGAAAACTTCCTCTGGGAGGATTCGGTCTTTAAGGACTACTTGAAGAGAGGCTTTAACTGAACGGATTTCTCGCTCCCATGTGCCTCCAAACTGTGGTGCATGAGGAGGGTTAAATTGGAATGTAATTCTCTGCTCGTCAGTTTTTCTTGAAGTAGTTAAGAGCAACGAAGGCCTTCTTAAGTTTTCTGTCCCCACCTCGAAAATATGTGCCCTGATCAGATATTAACTCAAATGGCTTTCCTCGTCTTGTGATGAAACGACTTAGGGCCATGAGAAAGGAATCTGAGTCCATACTGGGGAGCAGGTCCAGGTCAACACACCTCGTTGTGAGACAGTCCGCTCTGGTGGACCAGAAAACGGGTTGGCGAAGGTAGATTCGAGAGGAACGTAGGTCTACCATTTTAGGGATGACTGGCTTGCTATGCCACTTCCTGCGCTCTAGACACTGGCTCTGATGTCTCTCTATAGCCTGTCTTCCGAAGAGCACCCTATAGGCTCGTCGCAGCTCCGCAAAGACTCGTTCATGGCCTGGATGCAGAAGTCAGTTGTCATTGTCTTTTATGATGATCAGGTTATAGCACTATGGGGTGCAGATTGCTGGTATCCAGATATTCAACTTCATACAAGTAACCTCTTACCCGGATCAGATGTAGGCTTTGATCCTACTCCGGTGCCAGTACAAGTAGTCGGCTGTTACGGAGCACAGTCCTCCCCTTCTGGAGTAACTGGACTTCTTCTGGAAAGCTGTCAAACTGTGCCTGTTTAAGGAGCTGAAGTTTAGTTTTCAAGCGCTGTGCAGCCTGTATGAGGTCAGGCATGTGGCATGCTGTGATTGGTCAGGCAAAGGGACATTGGCAATAGGAACGTAAGAACAAAAAGCTGATTTCTCTAACTCACTTTCATCTGTCAGGCCTTGGGTCGGTTGCACCGGTCAGCACTCTGATACCTGTTGTAGGAAGGTAGGCCCCTGGTTTCAGCAGAGTGGTTGAGCCAACTCCCTAAGTGATCAACCTTGGGTAATATCCTCTGCTGGGATTTGTTCAGATGGCATGTATCTCAAGTTGCCGGTCGCTGTCAGTTCTTGTATTGCAGCTATGTGGGTTCCCACAAATACTTTAAAGTGACAATTGAGCACAGTGGTGGACTGTCCAAAGGGTGACGCGGGTGATGGGCAGTGTGAGTTCAGTCAGCAACAGTTTTGCCATCTGCGCTCCTGTCAGTGTACCACATAACTCAAGACGTGGAATTGAAAGCTGCTTTTTAGGCGCAACACAAGACCTGGCCATGTCGGATGATTGGTGATTCTCCCCTTTTGTGTCCTGGAAGCATAGATATGCCACTGAGCCTTAGGCTCGCTCCGAGGCTTCGCCGAATACGTGCAATTCTACAGGGAACCTTTCAGGTACAGAACACTGGAGGGTGTGACACCTGGGCATACTGACGCTTTGCAAATTCTGGAGCTCGCTGACGCATTTCTTCAATGTGGGAATATTTAAAGGCTTCTCAGCTATTTATCTATGTATAGGGGTATTGCTTTTTTCTAAAATACTGTACGTTGTTCGTAATCCACAGCTTGCTTAGCTTAGCGAATGCTAACATCCTACCAAATGTTACGTGTGCAACAGAATAAAACATGCTTTGATTCAAACTTGCCATTGTGAAAATGCCGTGACACACCAACAGGTACCAGGTGATGCGTTGAAAGTCATGTTTGATAGTCTCACAGCTGCTTTTCAGGCTATTCAGCGTCTCTTTATCTGCTCTAACATAGGATAAATATAATTTGGAGGAAAATCTAATGTGAAATAATTGTATGCTTGTATCAATCAATCAATCAATGTTTATTTATATAGCCCTAAATCACAAGTGTCTCAAAGGGCTGTACAAGCCACAACGACATCCTCGGTACAGAGCCCACATACGGGCAAGGAAAAACTCACCCCAGTGGGACGTCGGTGAATGACTATGAGAAACCTTGGAGAGGACCGCATATGTGGGTAACCCCCCCCCCCTCTAGGGGAGACCGAAAGCAACGGATGTCGAGTGGGTCTGACATAACATTGTGAAAGTCCAGTCCACAGTGGATCCAACACATCAGCGGGAGTCCAGTCCACAGCGGGGCCAACAGGAAACCATCCCGAGCGGAGACGGGTCAGCAGCGCAGAGATGTCCCCAACCGATGCACAGGCTAGTGGTCCACCCGGGGTCCCGGCTCTGGACAGCCAGCACTTCATCCATGGCCACCGGACCTATGCAACTCCCCCTCGCAAGGGACAGGGGAGAAGAGGAGAGAAGAAAAGAAACGGCAGATCAACTGGTCTAAAAAAGGGGGGGTCTATTTAAAGGCTAGATTATACAAATGAGTTTTAAGATGGGACTTAAATGCTTCTACTGAGGTAGCATCTCTAACTGTTACCGGGAGGGCATTCCAGAGTACTGGAGCCCGAATAGAAAACGCTCTATAGCCCGCAGACTTTTTTTTGGCTCTGGGAATCACTAATAAGCCGGAGTTCTTTGAACGCAGATTTCTTGTCGGGACATATGGTACAATACAATCGGCGAGATAGGCTGGAGCTAAACCGTGTAATATTTTATACGTAAGTAGTAAAACCTTAAAGTCGCATCTTAAGTGCACAGGAAGCCAGTGCAACTGAGCCAGTATAGGCGTAATATGATCAAACTTTCTTGTTTTTGTCAAAAGCCTTGCAGCCGCATTTTGTACCAACTGTAATCTTTTAATGCTAGACATAGGGAGGCCCGAAAATAATACGTTACAGTAATCGAGACGAGACGTAACGAACGCATGAATAATGATCTCAGCGTCGCTAGTGGACAAGATGGAACGAATTTTAGCGATATTACGGAGATGAAAGAAGGCCGTTTTAGTAACACTCTTAATGTGTGACTCAAACGAGAGAGTTGGGTCGAAGATAATACCCAGATTCTTTACCGAGTCTCCTTGTTTAATTGTTTGGTTGTCAAATGTTAAGGTGGTATTATTAAATAGATGTTGGTGTCTAGCAGGACCGATAATCAGCATTTCCGTTTTCTTAGCGTTGAGTTGCAAAAAGTTAGCGGACATCCATTGTTTAATTTCATTAAGACACGCCTCCAGCTGACTACAGTCCGGCGTGTTGGTCAGCTTTAGGGGCATGTAGAGTTGAGTGTCATCAGCATAACAGTGAAAGCTAACACCGTACTTGCGTATGATGTCACCCAGCGGCAGCATGTAAATACTAAAGAGTGCAGGGCCAAGAACCGAACCCTGGGGAACTCCGCACGTTACCTTGACATAGTCCGAGGTCACATTGTTATGGGAGACGCACTGCATCCTGTCAGTAAGATAAGAGTTAAACCAAGACAAGGCTAAGTCTGACATACCAATACGTGTTTTGATACGCTCTAATAAAATATTATGATCGACGGTATCGAAAGCGGCGCTAAGATCAAGAAGCAGCAACATAGATGACGTACAACATAGATTGTACAACACTTAAAATCTTTAGCATATTCGTATCCATCCATCTATCCATCTTCTTCCGCTTATCCAAGGTCGGGTCGCGGGGGCAGCAGCCTAAGCAGGGAAGCCCAGACTTTCCTCTCCCCAGCCACTTTGTCCAGCTCTTCCCCGGGGATCCCGAGGCGTTCCCAGGCCAGCCGGGAGACATAGTCTTCCCAAAGTGTCCTGGGTCTTCCCCGTGGCCTCCTACCGGCCGGACGTGCCCTACACACCTCCCTAGAGAGGCGTTCGGATGGCATCCTGACCAGATGTCCGAACCACCTCATCTGGCTCCTCTCGATGTGGAGGAGCAGCGGCTTTACTTTGAGCTCCTCCCGGATGGCAGATCTTCTCACCCTATCTCTAAGGGAGAGCCCCGCCACCCGGCGGAGGAAACTCATTTCGGCCGTTTGTACCCGTGATCTTGTCCTTTCGGTCATAACCCAAAGCTCATGACCATCGGTGACAAAGATCAGCCTTGGCGGAGTTCAACCCTCACTGGAAACGTGTCTGACTTACTGCCGGCAATGCTGACCAAGCTCTGACCCAGGACGAAAACCACACTGTTCCTCCTGAATCTGAGGTTCGACTATCCGGCGTAGCCTTGTCTCCAGTACACCTGAATAGACCTTACCAATCCAGAGGTACCACCCCCGATGTCCATGCAATGTTGCAGAGTTTGTCAACCAAGACAGCCCCACAGCATCCACAGCCTTTAGGAACTCCGGGCGGATCTTATCCACCCCCGGGGCCTTGCCACAGAGGAGCTTTTTAACTACCTCAGCAACCTCAGCCCCAGAAATAGGAGAGCCCACCACAGATTCCCCAGCCCCTGCTTCCTCATAGGAAGACATGTTGGTGGGGTTGAGGAGGTCTTCGAAGTATTCCCTCCATCAATCCACAACATCCGCAGTCGAGGTCGGCAGAACACCATCCTCACGATACACGGTGTTGACAATTCACTGCTTCCCCTTCCTGAGGCGGCGGATGGTGGTCCAGAATCACTTCGAAGCCGTCCGGAAGTTGTTTTCCATGGCTTCCCTGAACTCCTCCCATGTCCGAGTTTTTGCCTCTGCGACCTCTGAAGCCGCACACCGCTTGGCCTGTCGGTACCTGTCCGCTGCCCCCTGAGTCCTATGAGCGAAAAGAACCCGATAGGACTCTTTCTTCAGCTTGACGGTAATTATCGCCACGAAAGGCACCAACTACCTTGCGGCCACAGCTCCAATCAGCCGCCTCGACAATAGAGGCGCGGAACATGGTCCACTCGGACTCAATGTCCAGCACCTCCCTCGTGACATGTTCAAAGTTCTTCCGGAGGTGGGAATTGAAACTCTCTCTGACAGGAGACTCTGCTAGACGTTCCCAGCAGACCCTCACAATGCGTTTGGGCCTGCCAGGTCTGTCCGGCATGCCGTATATCGTATGTGGAATTAAATTATGGAATGGATAAACCAGAGAAATCAAACAAAGCACCAATAAGATTCACCTTCAGAAACTGTTCAAACTACAATTGTTCACATAGTAGACAGAACAATAATTATGATGTACATTTTTGATTTATTTTGAGATAAAGATTATTTATGTATTTAAAGGCCTACTGAAATGAAATGTTTTTATTTAAACGGGGATAGCAGATCCATTCTATTTGTCATACTTGATCATTTCGCGATATTGCCATATTTTTGCTGAAAGGATTTAGTAGAGAACATCGACGATAAAGTTTGCAACTTTTGGTCGCTGATAAAAAAAAGCCTTGCCTGTACCGGAAGTAGCGTGACGTCGCAGGTTGAAGGGCTCCTCACATTTCCCCATTGTTTACACCAGCAGCGAGAGCGATTCGGACCGAGAAAGCGACGATTACCCCATTAATTTGAGCGAGGATGAAAGATTTGTGGATGAGGAACGTGAGAGTGAAGGACTAGAGTGCAGTGCAGGACGTATCTTTTTTCGCTCTGACCGTAACTTAGGTAAAAGGGCTCATTGGATTCCACACTTTCTCCTTTTTCTATTGTGGATCACGGATTTGTATTTTAAACCACCTCGGATACTATATCCTCTTGAAAATGAGAGTCGAGAACGCAAAATGGACATTCACAGTGACTTTTATCTCCACGACAATACATCGGTGAAGCACTTGAGCTAACGTGATAGCATCGTGCTTAAATGCAGATAGAAACAAAAGAAATAAGCCCCTGACTGGAAGAATAGACAGAAGATCAACAATACTACTATCAGGAGACCCCGAACCAAACACTGGACCTGTAACTACACGGTTAATGCTGTGCCGCCTGTCGAAGCCTAGCAATGCTGTTGCTAAAGACGCCATTGAAGCTAACTTAGCTTAGCTCACCTGCGTTCCAGCGATCGACGGCGCAACGAAGAACTTCACCCGATCATAGATGCGGTCGGCGGCTAGCGTCGGATAGCGCGTCTGCTATCCAACTCAAAGTCCTCCTGGTTGTGTTGCTGCAGCCAGCCGCTAATACACCAATCCCACCTACAGCTTTCTTCTTTGCAGTCTCCATTGTTCATTAAACAAATTGCAAAAGATTCACCAACACAGATGTCCAGAATACTGTGGAATTTTGCGATGAAAACAGAGCTGTTTGTATTGAGATACAATGTGTCCGAATACTTCCGTTTCAACCATTGACGTCACGCGCAAACGACATCATACATAGACGTTTTCAACCGGAAGTTCCCCGGGAAATTTAAAATTGCACTTTATAAGTTAACCCGGCCGTATTGGCATGTGTCGCAATGTTAAGATTTCATCATTGACATATAAACTATCAGACTGCGTGGTCGGTAGTAGTGGGTTTCAGTAGGCCTTTAATATCTGTTTACTTACTATGGTATATTGTTTATGTATTATTTATTTATTCAATGCTCTGTTACCAAGACCATGGAAATGGGAAAAAATTGGTATGGTATGAAAAGGGGTAGGATTAAATAAGCTCAGCTTCTCCTACTCCTTTTCGGACGTGCTGTAATGAAACAACTGGAAATATGGTAAAGGGTAAATGGGTTATACTTCTATAGCGCTTTTCTACCTTCAAGGTACTCAAAGCGCTTTGACACTATTTCCACATTCACCCATTCACACACACATTCACACACTGATGGCAGGAGCTGCCATGCAAGGCCCTAATCACGACCCATCAGGAGCAGGGGTGAAGTGTCTTGCTCAAGGACACAACGGACATGACGAGGTTGGTAGAAGTTGGGGATCAAACCAGGAACCCTCAGGTTGCTGGCACGGCCACTCTCCCAACCGCGCCACGCCGCTGCATATGTGATGCATTACATTGTATTGTGTGCATGTTCGAAATAAACTGAAACTGAACTGAACTGAACTGAACCCAACTTCCCTCTGCGTTGCTTTCACGCTGGAAATGAGAAAAATCGCACCAAATCCTTTTTTTGTCCTGAAATGATCATGACCACAAATATGGCAGTTCATGATGCCGCACGTTCGCACCATGTTTTAACTTTTGAACTAAACTTAAGCACAGTCTTTTAAATAAGCTATTCAGAGTCCAGCAAGACCCACAATGCACACGTTCAAGCCCTGTACGGAGCATCACCACTAAGACACTCTTATTGACTGCACATTCATGTTATCATGCTCCTATCTTTGCTCTGTTTTCAAACATGCAGTAGACAACTTTTTTACAGCTGCACTCTTTGGAGAGAGGCTGCACTTACTCCTCTCAAGACGCAAAAAATGCATCCTTAAAGACGTTTTGTTTATATAATCAAATATTTGATTATATATATTCTATTTAATGCGTCAATAAAAAAAAAACACTAGAGAACACTAAAACGCATCAATTGAATTTGTTTTAATCAGCCCTTTAAGTCTTCTATAGCAGCTATGGAATTATAAAATTATGTTGCTGAATAGACGATATGTGTAATATTTTTTATTTCTTACGGTCCAAAATGTTGACACAAACACTTAGGATGGAGGATTCTCATCTCCCCATCGTCTGTGCAGCGTAAGCACTGATCCTGCAGCCATGTGTGTAACATTCAATTTGCACGTCCTTCTGACACGTGCAAAATAAAACGCAAAATAGTGCTCTCAAAATGATGAGTGTAGATGAATTAAATTGCGCGTGCTAAATAATTATATTTTCATCTTCTTCTCCCAAAATTGTAGCTGTTTTGATGAGCAGCATACACTGTAAAAAAAAATTCTGTAAAAAAACGGTCATCTACTGGCAGCTACGGCTGCCAAACGAAAACCATAAAATTAAAGTAAAACATTGTAAACCAAATAATGATCAAAAACATTATATTTACAGAAATTTTCATGAAACGTTTCGCGGAAAAATATCGTAATTTTACAGATTTTTACTAAATTATTAAGATCAACCACCTTTAATAAAGTGACGATGCAAACAGTTCTGCAGAAAAATACCTTTATTCTACAGCATAGGTGTCAAATTTGGCCCGCCGTGTAATTTCACTTGGCCCTTGAGGCGATATCAAATTAACACTAGAGCTGGCCCGCTGATTATATATTGCGGCGGTGCCGCGGTAACACCGCATTCACTGCTAATTACAATACTTGCCAACCCTCCCGGGAGTCTACCATACTTCAGCGCCCTACCCAGAATTCGTCAGGTCTGCTTTTCAGCCAGTCCAACAAGTGCTGGCCCAGTTACATAACATGTGCGGCTTCTGTATGCACACACAAGTGAATGCAATGCATACTTCATCAACAGCGATACAGGTTACACTGACGGTAGCCGAATAGAAAAACTTTAACACTGTTAGAAATATACGCCACACTGTGAATCCACACCAAACAAGAATGACAAACACATTTCGGGAGAACATCCGCACCGTAACACAACATAAACACAACAGAACAAATACCCAGAATCCTTTGCAGCACTAACTCTTCCGGGACGCTACAAGGTGTGTGTGTGTGTGGGGGGGGAAGTTTGGTGGTAGCGGGGGTGTATTTTGTAGCATCCCGGAAGAGTTAGTGCTGCAAAGGATTCTGGATATTTGTTCTGTTGTGTTTATATTGTGTTACGGTGCGGATGTTCTCCCGAAATGTGTTTGTCATTCTTGTTTGGTGTGGATTCACAGTGTGGGGTATATTTCTAACAGTGTTAAAGTTTTTTATACTGGCACCCTCAGTGTGACCTGTATCGCTGTTGATGAAGTATGCATTGCATTCGCTCGTGTGTGCGTACAAAAGCGGCACATATCTTGTGACTGGGTCTGAACGATGTTAGAATGGAATAAAAGCGGACGTGACGATAGCTCGTAGAGTGTGTTAAAAGTTAATTTGTTTAACTTTGGCCCGCGGCTTTGTTCAGTTTTAAATTTTGGCCCACTCTGTATTTGAGTTTGACACCCCTGTGTTAGATTATTAGTATGGACATAGACTTTTATATAACAAGCTACATATTTAATGAAAGATAATTACTGTAATTGTACATGAATTTGAAAGTAATTTAAGAAAACAGAAAATGCTATGTATAATTAATTTGGTATTTTTCTGTCAAAAAAAATAGAAATATACATAGTTTGTCATTACTGGCATATTACTTAAAATAACAGGCAGATTGTTTATTTACAGATAATGTCTTCAATTCTACAGTTTTATAAACTATTTTTAAAAAATAGAAAAATTACAGTAGAAATTTAGAGTAAATTAACCATAAAAATAGGAATTTTTTTTTACAGTGTATATTTTTCACATTAATAAAGACAGAGACGCAAAATGGATTGCACGCCTTATTCTGCTCACTGAAAAGACACAATCCACTTTGCACACATTTAGTTGATCAGCTTTGCGTGTGCTATAAAGTCTGCATGTGTTTTAGTACACACAAACCTTGAGTAAATCAAGCCCATTGTGTATAATTTTGCAAAAAGTATGAGGTTGACAATGTGCCTAAAGTTGTGCAGCGGGCTGATATTTTGCCTCTTGAGTGTAAGATTCTGCTAATATTGTAATGCTGTACGTTTTATTTTAGTGCCTAAGCAATCCTAAAAAAGCTGTAAGGTCAGATCACACAGTTTGTATGGTCCGTTATTACAACCACTCTTGCTTCTTGCAACCCTTTATTCTATTCTGTTGCATTATTTTCGATTCACGTTAGCGCTGTTTTTGTATTTGCGTTGCTTTTTGTAGCCATAGTGAAAGTTCAGTAACATGCTTGTTACATTTTTATAGGTTTTGTATACACAATGTTCACCTGTTATGACTTCATGAGGTGCTATAAATAAAATAACTCTTGGAGATTAGCAATGTGGAGTTATTCCATATTCAATTTGTGACTCAAACACATGTTGTGCGGCATTCGCCAGAATGTAATGAGCACATGAGTGAGGTTATGAATGTGTGCGTGTTTGTTTAAGTGTATGTGTGAGCGTCGGGTAAAAGCATTACTGCAGTGCCTGAGCATTGACAGGATAAAGTAGGACACGTTGAAACGCCGGCTCCCAGGACAGCTGCATTGCAGACGGCCCCGGAGGAAGTGGGAGGGAGCTGGTGGCTTAGATACAGCAGAACCGGCAGATCCCTCCGCCATTCATACCCTACCGGCTCACTGGCTCATTCACAGAACCGACCGAGGAGGAGCTGCCTGGCTTGGGAAAAACACATCCCACCCTGTTACCTACTTAGGTTAGCCCTTTGTTTGCATTTGCTGTAGTGACAGCGCCTCACACTTTCTAAAATGTTGGTTTCCTTATTGCACATGGAAAAAATATGATATGGTGCATATCTAAACCACTGCAAACAAGCACATAAATAATACCTCTCAGACATAAATTGATCATTCCTAAACTTTGTAATGGCAGATTATTGTATTGAATCCCATTATTGTGCAGTGAAATAACTTGGTAATTGGTTTAGTATATTTATACTTCATGAAATTTCACATAAGTAAATGCTGAACTCTTCATTCAGACCAAACAATTTTGGTTCAAAAGCAGAATTTAGGGAACCTTTATTAAGTCAACGGATGAAATAACAATGAAAACAATTCAAAAACATTAACCAGCCTCTGCAGCATCAGGACCACTGACTGTAGCCATGCAGACTTGCTTTGTTTACTCCATGCAGCACCAAGTGGGATAACTTTGTTGAGAAGTAGGGCAGACAGTGTCACTGGCGCATGTTGTCCTCATCCTTACGCCAATCATGCAAAGCTTTTAATGCAGTGTGACTGCGTGGTCTTGGGGTCAAAGTGTAGCTACCTGATTCCTAACGGCAGCTGACACAACACAAGTGTTTAGCGCTCGTGCAGCTTTGCCGACGAGGAAGACTTGGTGCTGTGATGTGCTAATGGCACTGCTGCCTGCCTGCTTGCCTGCCTGCCTGCCTTGATTTGTCATAATGCAGAGTGGGGGAAGGGGCGCCTTTTTCTCTGCAGCACTGCAGGTGGGGGAGCCATGGGCAGAAAACAAATACAGCCACTATTAGTGCACAAATAACCTCTCGCGCATACGGTCTGAGGGGATGGCTGGCTAAGTTGCTGCACAATTACAGTCCACGGTCACAGCCTCGCACAAGCAGCCGCGTGTAGACTGTTGCAGGCAGCGCGTGCCGACTCTAAGCTGTTTTTAACTGGCGTGACAGACAATGCAGGCGAGGGGGTGGGCGTGTTTGTGTAAACTACTGCAAAGACACGCACCAAAACACTGTTGCGCAGAATTTCTCCTCCCCCCAAGGCCATTTTAATTTGACTCTGACACATCCCCATGCTATAAATGTCATGGCAGTAAACAAAGTTGAAGAGCCCCAATTAGGACAATGGCGTCTGTTTACCGGCAACACGTGCACACACACACACACACACTCTTCTGCAAGCATTTGTATTGTCATTTTACTGCATGCAACTACAAGAAACACTGTGTGTGTGTGTGTGTGTGTGTGTGTGTGTGTGTGTGTGTGTGTGTGTGTGTGTGTGTGTGTGTGTGTGTGTGTGTGTGTGTGTGTGTGTGTGTGTGTGTGTGTGTGTGTGTGTGTGTGTGTGTGTGTGTGTGTGTGTGTGTGTGTGAAAGAGAGAGAGAGAGAGAGAGAGAAGTGCAAGAAGTGAAGAAAAGGAGGAGGGGGCTATTAGAGAAAGAGGAGTAGCTCTCCTCGCGTGGCTCTCTTCCCTCACTTGTTCCATTGTTTGACTCTGTGGAGGAGCTTGAAACTCTGTTCACATGTACACGGATGTACTGTATTTGTTTTCTCTTGTCCACGCGTGACACTGTGCAGACTGTCAGAGAGGCTGTGACCAAACTGATTGAGACAGACGCAGCCATGCCGGGACCGGCGTGGGTCAGGTTGCCGGTGACTGACACCTGCACCCCTTGACAAAACAAAAAAAAAGACGTGTTTTTTGGGGGATGTTTTGGTTGTTTTTGCTATGGACTCTACCCGATGGAAAATAAGCTAGAAGGTTAGAAGTTTACGCTGTGGTCTCGTGTTGTGTTTGTGCAGACTTGTGCAGAGGAAGTGGAAGTTGCATGTGTTGTTGTGTGCTCTTAACTGGCTGAGGTGGACAGATGTCCAAGTCCATGACTGTAGTAGAAACTCGTGCCTCAACACTACTCGTCTAAAAGATGCTTTCAAGGGAAATTGTTATATTTAAGTTACCATAAGGATTAGTGTTAGTTAGTTAGATTAGTGTTGTTGTTTGTAAAGTGTATGCAGCCATGTCATGTCATTGCATCTGTATAGAAAAAGAAGTAGATCACAGGCGTACAATGGCTAAGCATGGTAACAAGTTCATTGGTACTACTTTTGCACACTTGACACTTGGCTTTTACAACTTTGGAACTGACAGTACAGTCCTGGAAAAAAAGGGGACAGACAGTTACTTTGCACTCCAACACAGTAAACCTAATTGACCTACAGTACATGCTGCTGCTCCCAATGTATGTTTGTGAAGGAAATCTTAAACTAGAGCAAGGGTAAAACGTGTTTTTTTTTTACTTTTAAAAAGTAATTAATTATTTTTAAGTCATTTATATAGATAGTGTTTGTATTAAATAGCTATACAGCAGTCTATCTATGTATATATTGGTAAATATATCTGTCTTTTAACCAATCTATCTAAAAGTTGCCTGTGAGCATTTCAGCACCACCAAGCTATGAACAGCGACATTAACTGAACTTTCCTCTCTCTCTTCATTTAACAATTAGTGACATAATATTTTATAGTAATAAAGTGAAACACATGGGTTCTATTTTGAAAATACTAGCAGTCTAGTGTTTCAGGAGTGCCTTGGCGTTATGCTTCATTTCAAGTTTGATTTAGAATGACCTGTGGCGTTGCATTGACTTTTATGGTTTTAAGGTTATGTTTTTATATTTTCTTTCCTACAGTGTTGTTTTTTTATTATGTATTCATACTTTGTGGCAGGAATGCCTGAGAGGTTCCAATAAAAGTTTGCCAAGTGTGGCTAATTATTCCTATACTGTATATTGATAATGTTCTAAGTTCAAGTTGTGTCACTGTCCATGCTGTTCAGTTGAAACATTTTAAAGTTAAGGTGATGGTTAATTACATCAAATCAAATATAAATTAGACCATAAAACCATGTCAGACATGTGCAAACCTGTTCAGTTTGAAATGCTGACTAGCATTTTTAAAACCTGGATATCTTGTTCACACAAAAGCTATAATTAAAATTGAAATCTGACTTAAAAGTGTATATATATATATATATATATATATATATATATATATATATATATATATATATATATATATATATATATATATATATATATATATATATATATATATATATATATACACGTACACACACGTATGTGGGTATGTATTATACATTTACGCAAGTTGTTTGAAAGCTTGAAAGTCAAACTGACCTGCGTTCTGAGAGTCAAAGCCAATTCTGCAGTGTATTAGTGCAATACTAGATGCCAGTAAGTCCCCACGGCGCTCACTCTTGGCATTTTACCTTTATTGTGACAGAGTCTATCTCCCCAGTTTTCTGACTAGACTCATATTGACCTATTTAGCTGGGTAAATGCCAGTTGGCTTGGAGCTGTTCTCTCTTCGTTGCAGGACAAGCAATGTAATCAACATAACCTTTGATAATTGTTGGTTTATGTCGCTATATAATTAAGGATACATGACCAGTGTGAAAACAATGAATGTGGTGGCAGACAATGTTGCAAATGTACCACCTGTTACTGTTTCGAGCTGAGTTTAGGCTTTGAAATAAGCTGGCGAAAACTGGCTGCAGAGTGATTTTAAAAAATTAAACAGGTTAAATGTTTTACTGACATAAAAACAGCCACTGGATCAGTCTTTGTTAAAATGTTTACCATTTAATTATTAAATCACTGATCTTTGTATAAAAAATGTTTTATCATTTCAAACTTTATATGTAGTTGTTGTCCTTTACTGTCAAAACCTCAAACAACCAAGCCTTTGTTTCCTTAATGGAGCTCTGTTTGTATGGTCCACTAGTTGAACTTCTGACTTCTTCTCCTATCATTACGCTTGCCTTTTCCAATGGAAAATATTGTGCCTTACATGTTGCTGCATTCATTTATTTTTTATACCGCTTGTCCTAATCAAGGTCATGGGTAAACCGGAGCCTATCCCAGCTGACTTGATAACACATATAGACTTACATACTGTATAGACTTACCTATGGAAAAAAACAATCAAGTATCCAAATGTAGTCACTTATATATACTGTATATGTGGCTGGATAATTAATATAATAAAATATTTCCAATCCTAGTCGCTGCCACTGTGTTCTTGGGCAAGACACTCTACCCACCTTGTTCCCAGGGCCACACACTGGTTTAAATGTAGATAATGTTTCACAAAGTAAAGCGATTTGAGTCTCGAGAGAGAAAAAGCACTATATAAATATAAGTCACTTCACTTTACAACTAACCAAAATTAATTATTTTGGGATTCGGAAGGAGGTAGGAGTGCACACACATGTGGATAACATGCTAACTCAAAAATGAGATACTCCAACAAAGATTCAAACCCTCGACCGCGACTTTGAGGCCAACATGCGGTCCAATGTTGCTTCACAAATGATTTAATATCATCATGCACAAAGTAGATTAATGGAGGACTTTCCACATGGAACTCAACTTCTTAGTCAAGTCTTAGTCAGCTGAGTCATAGTCAGTGTTTGGTGGCTCCCACAGCGGCAGAGCAAGTCATTTCTCATAATGAAGATCCATTGCAAGCCATAAAATTACTTTTTTGTGGTAGCGGTTGTAAATGTTCAAGGCCTTTTGTCGACCAGCATTAAGAAGATTTTTATTCACGTCCATGTTGATAACGGCCACTACATTAAAACATTTGATAGCTGGTGTTTTTCAGCTCCTTCGGGCATTTATCTCTTGGATGAGAGAGGTTTTCTCTCAAGGATGGATCCAATAGTTTTGCAGTTGACTGTGAAAGTACTCAAAATGATTTGCATAGTGGGTAGTGGTTGTTCTCGGTTTTATTTTTACTCCATTTATTGAGCAAAGTTAAAATGGTCCCTAAAGTCGTTAAAACGATCACCATTATTCCAGTACTGTAAATAACATTTATGCATGGCCGTCCCCCTCCATGCACTTGCTTTTGAGTTTGCCTCAAATGTGTGAGAGTGAGCACGTCTGCCATGCGCCTCCACATACCACAAAGTGGGAGGGTGTTGACGATGTCACCGTGTTGATGCACTTCTGTTTGGCTGCTCACCTTCCATGTCACCTCCCTCTCCCCTCCCACTCGTCTCTTCCCCCATCCTCCCTCTGCAGTGGACGTGCATCGCATTCAGAGCATCAGGCAGCAGGTGGAGATGACATCATCTGCACTGCAGCACACTGCAGCACTAGGCCTGAACAAAGACATGTCAGCGTGCCTCTAAGTAGCTCGTCTCCCGCTTCATGTCTCCGTCTCAATTGTCAGACTGGAGAAAGGGGCGAACACAACCTTATGCAGTGACAGGTTGCGGTGCATGTCCCCTTCTCAACCCCCTGACTCGCCTTAAAATACTCTATATCCACTAATCACCAGGTGTGTTGTTGTCGATGCTGCAAACATCTGACAGCGGGTTTAACAAAGAGGTGCTAAAGGAAGTGACCTGAATCTTGTCACAGGGTGGCGTGCTCTCAATGAGTGCAGCAATTTACTAGCCACTGACATTATGTTTGTCTGCCCGTGGCTGCCACTTGTTTGACCTCTTTTACTGTGGCTTATAGGGGGGCTGACATTAGCGCTCTCCTGAGCAACCGCTGCTGTAAAGCGCAAATGTCACCATGTCATGTTGTGAAGGCCCCCCACTTAGAGCCATCAGGTCACAACCAATAGTGCAACTACACGCTGACAAGTGCTGCCACATTCTGGATGTGTCCATGGTTGGCACTCACTGCTCCTCAGGGATGGGTTGAACGCAGAGAACAAATGATGCTGTGCATTGTACGTTTGATAAACTAACCTTTATAAATCAAAGAGGATTCATAGATTTGTTTCGCCATATTTTGCCTTTCTCCTCAATATTTTTTTATTTATTTTTTCTGTGTAGAGTCCTTCTCCTCCCCTTCACCAACAAGCCAATAGCAGACTTGCCATACACACACAGCCATGATCTTGTCGCCTAGTTACCGCTCAGCAGCAGGTTTCCACAGAAACGGCCTCATAGTGGCTAAATGAGGAATGCTAATGCAGTCTTCTATAATCCCCACTGCAGTGGGCTCTCTGTACCCATCCTGTTACAACACAACGTGTACTGGGCCATTCAACTGGAGGCCCGGGGGCCAAATCCTGCATGGGAATGGCACCATACCGGCCTGTTCAAAAACTTAGGGGACAATTATTTTTGCAGCAATTTTCTAAGAACACGAAAGTGCTCCTGTTATATAGAGAAACCCGGACCACTGTAACCACATTAGCAGATCTTTGCATTGACATTTGAACCTTGCTAGCAGACAATGGGGTCCAAACGTGTGGTTTACATAACTGAGACGTTCCTCAAGGCACCCATTTGAGTCCTGTACTTTTTGACAACTGTTTTTCGTAATATGATTTATGTAACTTAGTTGCTGTAGCTTGTTTACTTTAGTTGCAGTCAGTAGTCATTTGTTTAACTTCTTTAGTTATACTAGTAGTCTTCCTCAAGGTTCCATTTTAGGTCCTCTCTTTTTCATCATTGGGGCTATTATCCTGCTCAGTGGCCCTGTGGTTAGAGTGTCCGCCCTGAGATAGGTAGGTTGTGAGTTCAAACCCCCGCCGAGTCATACCAAAGACTATGAAAATGGGACCCATTACCTCCCTGCTTGGCACTCAGCATCAAGGGTTGGAATTGGGGGTTAAATCACCAAAATGAGCAGCAACAGGGCGGCCACTGTTGCTGCTCACTGCTCCCCTCACCTCCCAGGGGGGTTGGACAAGGAGATGGGTCAAATGCAGAGGATAATTTCACCACACCTAGTGTGTGTGTGAGACTATCAGTGCTACTTTAACTTTTATTCAACTGGTAGTCCTTGAGTTAAGTTATGATAGACTCACATTTTTGCAACAGAATCTTAAAAAACACTAGAGTGCTGTCATAAAAATAAACTTTGACTTGCTTTTTTGCAGAACGCTCCTCTAATTCTGACAAATTAAATACACTAAAATGTAATGTCTATAGGGCAGCACGGTGGAAGAGGGGTTAGTGCGTCTGCCTCACAATACGAAGGTCCTCGGGATCTTTCTGTGTGGAGTTTGCATGTTCTCCACGTGACTGCGTGGGTTCCCTCTGGGTACTCCGGTTTCCTCCCACCTCCAAAAACATACACCTGGGGATAGGTTGATTGGCAACACTAAATTGGCCCTAGTGTGTGAATGTGAGGGTGAATGTTGTCTATCTATCTGTGTTGGCCCTGTGATGATGTGGCGACTTGTCCAGGGTGTACCCCGCCTTCCGCCCGAATGCAGCTGAGATAGGCTCCAGCACCCCCGTGACCTCGAACGGGACAAGCAGTAGAAAATGGATGGATGGATGGGTAATGTCTATAGTAGAGGATGCTAGTTCCCAGGAATATAAGACTAATAGTGAAGGGAGAAGTCTGGCCCAGCAGTCTTTAGCGTTCAAGAAATGTGGCCTCAAAAACAATTTAGTTTAATAACCCTGGTCTATACATTTGTATACCTTCATGTGTTTGTTTGCATGTGGTTAAAATTATTGCTTAATTAATCAAATTAAACTACAATAGGTGTAATGTTTTTTTTTGTCCTGGTAGTAAAACACTGGACCATCCCTACACCCCTGCAAGGGTATACTGGAGAGCGCATGGGAGTTTCCCCAACTGGTCCATATGTGCTTTGTGGACATTTGACCATGTCTGATAAGCATAACAAATTGACAAATAGGTGGACAACGGCTTCAATAATGCAAAATAAAACTTCCCAGAAATTTAACAGTCACTGAAGTGACAAAATCTTGATATTTAGAGTTTTCAAACAGTCACTCGGGTCTTTAATGATGCACAGTGTTCTAGATTTTTAGAGAAAATAGCTGTGCTACCTATTGCTGAAGACCTACATGGTGACAAGTCATAAAACCACTCAGTTTGACCTCTAGTAGGGTACAACATACTAACCGCCTCCTAAGCAGCGTGTAAGCGCTCTCAAGGCTAATGCACCTCTATCTTGATGTATGGAACGGCTGATTCTTCAAGGACTCTGGATGGGTTTGTAATTGATTGGTAATATCACCTCTTATCCTTTCTACCAGGTCTGCTTACGGAAGGGGAGTGGGTTGGGACTAGTTGGCCTTACTATATTGCATTTAATCAGACGGATGGACCCGCAACTGTATGCAAGGCATGTCTGAAGCCATAGGCACCGATCTACATTTCTGCCAGCGGGTGCTCGAACGGGTGGTAAATCTGACGCTACTTTTCTGAGGCTATGTCAGGAGTGCCGCCAAGTGCAAAATGTTCTACGATAAGAATATTTAATAACAATATGAGGATTTTGTTCCAAAAGGAAGTAAAAAAGTTAGTTTCCATTGGAAAGTCAGCTGGTGTCATCGCTCTGACGTCACTGGCAGCCCTTTTTGCTCAAATTAAAATAACATGTATTTTGCTTTAAAAAATTAGGTCAGTGTCCCACAAACTACCAGGAAGGATTTCTCTTTTGTATAAAGTGTGACACTTTAGTTTTGAACTGACTTTGCTTTCATTTTCGCTTTCAGCTCGTTTTGCGCCTGCATTGACGCTCGTCTTTGTTTCATGATTGTTTTGTTGCAAAACCACTAAAAACTGGGATTTCATTGGCTGTCAACATGTAACATGTTGTGTTTTCATAGGAACTTCCCCAATCTGCTTTCACTTTCTGTTTGAAATCATTGCAACACATTTGCTGCCTGTTCTGTCGTCACTTTGCTCTGCAACAATCATGACTTCAAGGCAAAAAGGATGTTTCTCATCAGTCGCAACAATAAAAGGGAACGTTTGTGTGGATAAAAGTAACACATTTAATTTTTAGCCTAATCGTCGTGTTCTATACAGGCCAACACTATTATTATTATTACTACTATCATCAGCTGTTGATACATAACTCAGAAAAGGGTAAACAATGGCGAATCGATATACTTAACATTTAATAGTTGTTATGATATATGTTGTTCACATTGTAAATATGAAATTAAACAGTTGCAAACTGAATGGGACTGATTCTTCCAACTGGAAAATGAAAAAAATGGTGATAATTATGAGCAGAGGTGGGTATAGTACCCATTGAAAGAGTAGTGTTACTTTACATTAATATGACTTAAGTACAAAACCCAAAACATGCGCGGTTTTTGCTTGGTGGTGAGACAGAATTTGCCACCAATACCACATGGGTGCTTGGCATTGTCGCCTGGATCGCTCGGGATCGGCGCCTATGTCTGAAGCGGTGTGTGAAAAGGTGGACCAATTTACCGTCAATGCTCCGCCTTTAAATATTTTTGGGATGGGAGCTAGAAACAGCAGCAGTTTGATGACGGCAACTCCTCAGCAGGTAATTGATGAATGTTAGGGATACATTTTGGCAAAGCCTCTTGTTATGATGAAGTTGATGATTTATGCGTTTGTTCTTACCCACTTCTCAGTCAGATTAATGATGATTATACAGGGTTTGTAATAGCTGGGAGATGAGTTTGTCGTTTACTGCTGGTGTGTCAGAAATGGTTGATGGTTATGGTTCAAGTAGCTGCTGCAGATCCACTACATGCTCAAGCCAACACATTTGGTCCAGATTGATGTCTACTGTATGATCGTCTTGTTATGATATAAGGTTATATGTGCGGGTGTGACAGGGAAGCCAGGCATTTATTTCCATCTAACTCATGTTACTTGTGTTCCTCTTCTGTGTCCCACCGCCTGGTTAGATAACCAGTTCAGAATGTCGATCCTGGAGCGCTTGGAACAGATGGAGAGGAGGATGGCGGAGATGGCCAGTCACCAGCAACAGAGCGGTGCAGGGAGTGGTGGAGCTGGAGGAGGAACAGGAGGAACCGGCACAGGGGGAGGTGGTGGAGGGGGAGACAACAGCCAGCCCCAGGTAAACTATGACAAATGATACATCACACATGAAGGTAATTACTATAAATCAATACAATCATCATCAATAAATAGTTAAATTGGGATTCACTTAATGAAATAAATAAGATTCAGACTTTTGATAAGGTTCAATCAGAATCAGAAATACTTTATTAATCCCAGAGGGGAAATTCAGACAAGATGTTTATCAGGATCCTTCTTCTTTTTACTTTGTAAACATGTCTTTGCTTTATCCATGTCATAATTGAATCCAACATATTGATATAATAAAGGTTTTAAGTGTTTTAGGTGCATACAAATGGTAAAATATTTACCTAAGGTTATATTTGTCCTCTTTTGTTAAAAAGAATTGTTGTACATTCTTGGATGGCAGGTTATTGTTTGCTTTGTGCATAATTTTAACTGTTTGCAAATACACCAAATTATTGAATTTCAATATTTTTGATTCAATACATAAAGGGTTTGAAAGTTCTCCAGAACCGTTATGTATATCACAGCTTTGTAAAACGGTTAGTGAATGTAAACAATTTTTGTAGTTATTTCCCCATATTTCTACACAATAACTCAAAAATGGTAACACTAGCGAACAGTAGAGATTGTGGAGTGATTTTTGGTTCAGTCCATATTTTGCTTTATTCAATATTGACGTATTTCTTGCCACCTTATGTTGTATATTTTTATATGAGCTTTAGAGTTCATTTAATCATCTATTATTATACAAATGGAAATGTGATTTATTTTACCCTGTGAATGTCTTCTCCGTCTCTTTGTTTTGTGTGTTTAACTATCTTTCCCACTGTTACCGAACAGCATTATTTATTTTTTACTGTACTTAGATTCAAGAATATTCTGTTTTTTTTTGTCAAACCATCTCTTTAGTTTACTAATTTCTTCTGTTATTATTTGTATTAGCTTCTGAGTGTTCTCTCCTGAACAAAATCTAGTCATATCGTCTTCAAATAGTATTACCTTTAAGTCCTTAGTAACTTGACAAATGCTAGTTAGATTGAACAATTTTGGTCCCAATATTGATCCCTGGTATGCCGCAATATATTTAGCGCTGTAGACGTGTGTTCGCCAAGCTTCACATATTTGGCTAAGTTCTTATCCAGTTCAAGACAAACCCTCTCATGCCTTACAGTTCTAATTTGGTAATTAAAATATCCTACCCGTAAAAGACTGAAATCTATAATTATAACAAAATGAACTTACATTAGGTACTAGTTTTAGGATGTACTCAGTAATGTAACCACGTTATTGTACATTGTTTTAATTCCCAACCCACTTTATGGATCATCATCGTCATCTTTGCTGAGTTATGTGTGCATTATGTCTGTGATTTGCACCACTCATGTTAACAATAGCAGGACACAAAAATATGAATATAAAGGGATGGCTATGTTGTTAGCAGAGAATATAAAACCACCAATAAAAATGTTGCGCTGTTTTTTTTTGGGGCAGTGTGTATCCGGCCAAACGCAGGCCAGCAGCTCCTTCGAGAGTCGTGTCGTGGTGGTTTGTGAGAAGATGATGAGCCGAGCTTGCTGGGTCAAGTCCAAACATTTAATCCACTCAAAGACTTTCCGAGGCATGACACTCCTTCACCTGGCTGCTGGCCAAGGCTATGCCACCCTCATCCAAACACTCATCAAGTGGCGGTAAGAAGAAAATACAATACAGGAGTGGTGCGGTTTTTAATGTCGGTTGCATGCCACCTAATTGTTTTCTTGTCCTCAATCCAGCACTAAGCATGCTGATAGTATTGATTTGGAGTTAGAAGTGGACCCTCTTAATGTGGATCATTTCTCCTGCACGCCTCTGGTAAGAGAGCTTAGTGTCTTTGGTTTAATTAATGATGAAACATTATAGTTTGTGTGGGAAATGTTGATGATCATTTGATCAAATCCACCCAGTGGGTGTCTCATTGCTGCTCTTTCTCCAATGTGTGATTTTCTAGATGTGGGCATGTGCGCTAGGTCACCTGGAGGCAGCTGTGGTCCTGTATAAATGGGATCGACGGGCTCTGGTCATTCCAGATTCTCTTGGCCGCCTACCACTTTCCATCGCCCGTTCTCGTGGTCATACCAAACTCGCTGAATGTCTGGAGAAACTGCAGCGGGAGGAGCAGCAGCCACAAGCTCCTCTACCCCCTGCATCTCACATGTCTTTCTCTCCAGACACCCCTACAACAGACAGTTGGATGCTCAGTTGGGCAAATGATAGTGTTTCTGCGCCTGGTGGTAAAAGAGTAGGTTCTGCTACCACGACAACCACATCCAGCCTCAATCCAGGCAAGTGGCTACCTTTTGTACTTGGCTTCACATTTAAAAATCAAATATTGTGTCAATATTTTCTCTTTATTTCTGCAGCTAACCGTAAAATATTGTGTATTTTGCAGACTTGAGGAGGCCTCGGTCTGAGCCTTCCAGCTACTACACCAGCGAGGGCCAAAGAGATCTTCCACTAGCTAAAAAGCATAAACCCAACCCAGAACTGTTTCAGACACGGCCTGACAAGGCCATGTCCGTTCCTCTTAGCCTAGAGCAGCAGCAGCTCCATAAACTGTCCACCAGCCCCAAGACCCAGCCCTCAGAGGGCACTGAAAATGGCCTGTCGACTGGAGGTAGCACAGGTACAGCCAGATGGAGCCCCAGGGAGAGTTTCTCCTGCAGCAGCATAGGGAGGAAGGGGTTAGGGGTCAGCGGGAGCAGCACTTTGGGAAAGGAAAAGATTGTCACCAGGTTACGCCAGCGAGAACAGCTTGGCATGCTGGTGATGGCAGACAGAGACATGGCTGATGCTGAAATGCTAGCCTATCGGGAGGATCTGGAGAATCAGGACTGTCTTACGCAGATGGATGACCTGCAGGTAAGACCACAAGTTGGCAGGGAATCATTTCAATTATGGCAAAAATATTATTTTGATTGATATTGTAATTGGCCTTAGTGTGTGAATGTGAGTGTGAATGTTGTCTGTCTATCTGTGTTGGCCCTGTGATGAGGTGGCGACTTGTCCAGGGTGTACCGTGCCTACCGCCCGAATGTAGCTGAGATAGGCTCCAGCACCCCCTGCAACCCCAAAAGGGACAAAGCGGTACAAGAGTATTTATTGTACTACCAAAACTCAACTTTAAATATAGTCTAAAAAACACCTGGATATAAATTAGTAACGAATAAACCACTACAAGTAAAATAATAGCAATAACAATAAATACAAATACCAATAGCTACATAAAAAAACAATACAATTCAGTTTTTCCAATTAGTTTTTAATTCAGATATTGTTTACCTTTTACACTTTTTTACCACTGTAGAGTGTGTGCTATTTGTGTTAAATAAAATGTAATAAAACTAGATAGACTCCAGCACCCCCCGTGACCCCAAAAGGGACAAGTGGTAGAAAATGGATGGATGGATATTTTAGTTAATTATTACTATAGTTAATTGAAAGCAAAAATCCTCACATTTATTGGTATAATACATCTTTGGACAATTTTGATCAGTATCTTAAGTCAAAGCATAATCATTGTGTAAATGCATCAATAATTGCTTTAAGTACATCATGCTTGTGTAAAGCACTTTTTTGAAACCTTTATTTTGTTATCGCAGTCAGACCGGCTGTGAAGGGGGAAGTGTGCTGTGCTGTTGTTCTTAGCTTGACGAGTAAACAGGCAACTTGAGGCTGTAAAAAAAGAGTGGGCCTCTCAAGTTAATAAATGTAGCATCGATGATGTAATTTACAACATCACAAACGGAAGAGATATGTTGTGTGTGTATGGATTGTTCTTGCTAGTTTTAGCTTTGTAGTTTAGTCGCTGTTTCAAGGGGCCGTCTACACATTGTTTAGTTAAGGACGGGGCGTTTTAGTGGACTTGGGGATAAATGGGCGCTTCCGGACTCTTTATTTTCCAGAGTAAATGTCTCTTCTCACAATGACAACATTTCACTTACATTAAGGTCAATTTCCTTTATATTATTTTGCGTTTATCAGCAGATTCCGTTTTACTGGTCAATTATGTGACTGTCCGTGGTTACGTGAACCTGGAAATAATATGCCTTACTTCTTCTATTGAGTTTAGTGATTATTGATTAGGCATATAAGTGCTGTGTCATATAAAAAGTAACAAGTAAGTAAGGTTTGCGTACTGTGTATTAAAACCCATGCAAACTTTATGGCGCATGTAAACCTGATCTACTAAGCTTGTGCCCAAAGGGCGCAAAATAGAGAGCACAATCCATTTAATGTGTCTGTGTTTATGGATTTGCAGAATACATGCTAATCATTAGAACAGATTTTTAAACCACTGTGCCGCGGCACACTAGTGTACCGTGAGATACAGTCTGGTGTGCCGTGGGAGATGATGTTATTTCACCTAATTGGGTTAAAAATATTTTGTGCAAACCAGTAATTATAATCTGCAAATAATGTGCCGTTGTTGAGTGTCTGTGCTGTCTAGAGCTCGGCAGAGTAACCGTGTAATACTCGTCCATTTCAGTAGGTGGCAGCAGGTAGCTAATTGCTTTGTGGATGTCAGGGACATGGTTTGTCGTGATCACAATATGCAGAGGACAGCGGGAGGTAGTGTACAGGTGAAAAGGTATCTAATGCTTAAACAAAAGGCAAGTGCTGCTAAGAAAAGGCAATGAAGCTTAGAGATAGCTATGCAAAACTAAACTAAAACTGAACTGGCTGCAAAGTAAATAAAAACAGAATGCTGGACGACAGCAAAGACTTACTGCTGTGGAGCAGCAGACGGCGTCCACAAAGTACATACGTACATGACATGACAATCAACAACAAAATAGGAGCGCAAGACAAGAACTAAAACACTAGACACAGGAAAACACCAAAAAACTCAAAATAAGTCACGGCGTGATGTGACAGGTCATGACAGTACACCTACTTTGAGACGAGCTATAATGATGCATGGTTGGTTATGGTTTGAATTTATATCCAACAATTGCGAGAACAACTTTTTACTGTCAATATCGGCTGCTGAGTTTCATTTTTTTATGTTTTCTGCTAGTGGTGTGCCTCAGGATTTTTTTCAATGAAAAAAATGTGCCTTGGCTCAAAAAAGGTTGAAAAACACTGCATTAGAATGCCCAGATTAGTGAAGAAGATGCAAATCAAATCCATTTATCACACACAATTTAATTCATCAAAAATAAAAATGTTTTGCATCTATATTTAGTACGTCTGAAATGTTTATGCAAACCGGCACATTTGCAAAATGGCTGTGAGAAAGGAGGTGATTGTGCTGCAAACACAGATGATTAAATGCCTACTGAAATGATTTTTTTTTATTTAAACGGGGATAGCAGATCCATTCTATGTGTCATACTTGATCATTTCGCGATATTGCCATATTTTTGCTGAAAGGATTTAGTAGAGAACATCGACGATAAAGTTTGCAACTTTTGGTCGCTGATAAAAAAGCCTTGCCTGTACCGGAAGTAGCATGACGTCGCAGGTTGAAAGGCTCCTCACATTTCCCCATTGTTTACACCAGCAGCGAGAGCGATTCGGACCGAGAAAGCCACGATTACCCCATTAATTTCAGCCAGGATGAAAGTTTCGTGGATGAGGAACGTGAGAGCGAAGGACTAGAGTGCAGTGCAGGACGCATCTTTTTTCGCTCTGACCGTAACTTAGGTACAAGGGCTCATTGGATTCCACACTCTCACCTTTTTCTATTGTGGATCACGGATTTGTATTTTAAACCACCTCGGATACTATATCCTCTTGAAAATGAGAAAGGAGAACGCAAAATGGACATTCACAGTGACTTTTATCTCCACGACAATACATCTGTGAAACACTTTAGCTACGGAGCTAAAGTGATAGCATCGTGCTTAAATGCAGATAGAAACAAAAGAAATAAGCCCCTGACTGGAAGGACAGACAGCAGATCAACAATACCACTATCAGGAGACACCGAACCAAACACTGGACCTGTAACTACACGGTTAATGCTGTGCCGCCTGTCGAAGTCTAGCAATGCTGTTGCTAATGACGCCATTGAAGCTAACTTAGCTACGGGACCTCGTCAGAGCTATAATAAAAACATTATCTCTCCACCTACGCCAGCCCTCATCTGCTCATCAACACCCGTGCTCACTTGCGTTCCAGCGATCGACGGCGCAACGAAGGACTTCACCCGATCATCGATGCGGTTGGCGGCTAGCGTCGGATAGCGCGTCTGCTATCCTCAAAGTCCTCCTGGTTGTGTTGCTGCAGCCAGCCGCTAATACACCAATCCCACCTACAGCTTTCTTCTTTGCAGTCTCCATTGTTCATTAAACAAATTGCAAAAGATTCACAAACACAGATGTCCAGAATACTGTGGAATTTTGCGATGAAAACAGAGCTGTTTGTATTGAGATACAATGTGTCCGAATACTTCCGCTTCAACCATTGACGTCACGCGCAAACGTCATCATACATAGACGTTTTCAACCGGAAGTTTCGCGGGAAATTTAAAATTGCACTTTATAAGTTAACTCTGCCGTATTGGCATGTGTTGCAATGTTAAGATTTCATCATTGATATATAAACTATCAGACTGTGTGGTCGGTAGTAGTGGGTTTCAGTAGGCCTTTAAGTGAGAGAGAGACTATTCCATCTGTGTGGTGTCAACATATTGGGACTGCTAAAAATTAAAAAAAATATTGGAACTATTGTCTATTCAGCAATATAATAAGAATTTTATAGCTGCTGGATGACTTAAATGGATGATTCAAACAAATTTGTTTTGTGTCTGCTGGCGTTTCTTATTTTAAATAGCGGTTGTTTTTTTCATATAGAAAATACTGTCAGCGTGTTAAATATAGGTTCTGTTCTCTATATTGCGATTCGATATTGTAGAAAAGATGGTACAGATTATATTAATGTGCTGCTTGTTCGACAACATTGCTAAGCACCACAGGTTGGAGAGCATTACAAGATGAATACAGAGGTAAATGAGTTTCTCCATGGTGACAGTTGTATTACATGCAAACGTTATATGCTTATTTGTGTTTTATTGTATCCATTAAACCATATCCAATTGTATTTGCAATCCGCAGAGTATGTGAAAATACTGTCTAAACATTTTAAAGTGCCACAAATTCAGTCAGCCATTTTGAATAGTCAGCTTTAAATATCTTCCACAATTTACATAGATTCTACTTCACTGTAGTAATGCTTCTGCACTCTGACCATATTATCAGATCAGTCGTACTGCAAATACACAAACATTGGAAAGAGATGTGCTGTTTATCATTCACAATCCTTATGTAAGACAAGAACACATATGTTCGACTTTTTATGCATTCGAAATCGTAAACAAATAGCTAACAATTGAGTCAACAGATGGAAGGTCCTCCATTGCACCCAATATACACTCTAAAGAACATTTAAAAACCACCAACAAAACTCCATTTACATGTCATGACCTGAAAATTTACCAAATATGAGTGATATTGTTATTGTTAGCACCAACACAGACAGACTATTTTAGCGGCTCATTGAAAACAGTGTGCTAAAGCTAGCTTATGCTGTTATTGTTGACACACTAAGCTGGCGGCTGCTTCTGCTTTGTTTCAAAATTGCTAATAGTTAATTCTAGATTATAGTTCATGCATCTCTCACCTGGTAGTAGACAAATGTGGCCATGGACCGACAGACTGGTCAAGTTTGACATCTCCCGAGATGGCAAAAAAGACGTGGTTGAGGCAACTTTTTTTTAACTCTTTGTGAGGATTGTAATTTACTCTTTATCTAATGAACTATATGAGCGTGCTGTCGGTCCACAATAATACAGTAAGTGTTTGTTGTATTATGGTTAGTTTGTATGTTTAGCACCTACTATAAAACTGCATCCATTTAGCGCTCGGCTTCCAACATTTATTGCTCATCCTCTTTGTGTTGGGGCTCAAAAATATAAGGTCCTGGATCATAATTTCTCCTAAGGTAATCGCTGTTGACTCTCACAAATTCTGCTTGATTTTCATTGTTGTTGATGGGGAAGGGATCTTTGGTTCCTAACGTTACGTAACGAATCACGTGACTGGCTTTGTCATTATCTCTCATAATGGCTCTGGAATCTCCGTGAGATTGATACTATTTTGATCATATCTATTTATTCGCAAACTTTGGGAGTATTTTGGTGTCATAAATCAGGTATGTATGTTAATAGCTTCAATATAGAGGCAACTTGCTTTTCCACTCTACTGGCACTTTAAATAGGACAGTCTGCACCACTTTTGCACTTGTTATTAATTGTACACGCAGTCTAAGTAGATCGCTTGCAATAACCCCCACTCGCACTTGTTATTTGGATCTCAGTAGATCAGGCCCTAAGACTTTCCTGCCATGTTGTGGTTTTATAAGTAGCCCTATCACATAATAAAACCATGTTTTTTTGAGAATTGGTGGTCTTTCAGCATCCATCCCTAGTCATACTTGTTTGTTTGCTTGTCTCAACAAAATAGGCAAACATGATGACTCTGGCAGAACACATCATTGAGGCAACGCCGGAGAGAATCAAGAGGGAGAACTTTACTGCAGCAGACATTTTACCGGTAGACACATCTGGGGTTAACAGCACCATGAACTGGCTGGCCAACTACTTGGGAGATGTAGAGCAGCTGCCAAGCATCCTACACTTACGGTAAGAAATGACTTAGTGTAGAGGGAAGCACTAGCTTTCATACTCACACAAAATGCATCGTCAGATATTGTACATCTGTACTATTTAATTAAACTCAATACAGTGGACCCTCCAATTACAAACTTAATTGTTCTTGATTTGGGTTTGCAATTAATTGGTATTTGGGAACTAATTTCCCTATGAGAAATAATGGAAACATGGGTATTTGGTTCCATCCTTAACAAAAGTCACTATTTTAGTAAAAAAATTGTGATCTGTTTACACTTTGAAGGCAATATTAAGCAGAGATGTGTTGTTGACAAACAAGTCTTTTGAACGACTCTTAGAGTGAAGGATGAGCACAGATTCGCAGTTGCGAGTCTTTTGTTTGTAATAAGTTTTTGATACACATGCAGAAACCTGGTCAGCAACTTAATTTGGATTCCCTTTCACACACTAGGTAGGGACGTATTTATATTTTCATCATGTCCTAATTTTTATTCTAGTTTTATGTATACTTTCATATACATATATACATTATTACCTTACTTATTATTTGTATATTTTTTTCTGTGTTGTTCAAATGCTCTTGTGCTACTAATATTTTTTAGATGAAGGGAAATTCAAAATAATAATGTTACTGTCAAAGCATGGGGATATGGCCCCATTTTACGGAATGTTTTCAACGAAAACACAACATAAACAAAATGATAGACATAATTTCAGGAAAATTCCAATAATATATTGGTGTAAATTGACATTTTATTATCCACATCTTATCTTATAACTGCTACCAGAAATTGTTTCTTTGATTAAAAAAAAAAATATATATATATATATACGTTAGGTCAGGAAAAAACCCAGAAGCTATATCATCCCTACAAGCCTGTTTCGCAGGTTTGTTGACCTAACGTATGTTCCGCTCTACTCCGGTATTGAGCACTGTATACCGGATAAACCACAGAAACCTTGACAATATATATATATATATATATATATATATATATATATATATATATATATATATATATATATATATATATATATATATATATATATATATATATATATATATATATATATATATATATATATATATATATATATATATATATATATATATATATATAATAACGAGCCAGTCTTTTAAACGGCTGTTTGAAAGAAACGGCTCCTCAAGACCCGGCTCCCTACAAAGACCAATAAAGCCCATATGTAATATAAAGTTATTTATCATAAAAATGATAATATTATACAGTATATTGGATGTTAAAAATTATAGTGTTCGTAAATGCAACCCGTCGTGTGTGTGACTGACAACGAGGAAGTGTTGTGCTGCTGGTGTGATGAGGACATGCGTTTGTGCGAGTTTATATACGATGGTGGAACTCTGGAAGGTTGTTAGCGTGTTAAAATCGGCAATAACATTTCAAACGAGCGTCAGACTCTGTCAGGACTCAATAACATCTTCTCCTGCCTCCTCTTCTGCCCCTGTCAAGAGCTTCTCTACCGACTCTGAGCGATGCTGCAGAGCATGCACAAAATTGCTGAAAAACACTTGAGAAACTACACTGAAAAACTTGTATGTGGAGATAAAGGTTGTATGCGGTAGCAGATTTTTTGTTCAGGATCGCTGACGGGGCTGCCAACTTCAGGGCCTATTACAAAAAAAAAGTTGAGAAACAGGTAAACGCTGGGGAGGGGGGTAAGTAAAAAGAAAAAAATATACAGTCTAAGCCTGGGCCCCTGAAGATGGGGTCCAGACTGAGGCCAAGGAACAAAAAAAACTCATAGCCAAAGCACACATAAACATGTGTATAATAGGGTAACATCAATGAACACAAAGGACATTAAAGACATTAAAAGAGCAGAGCTGATGCAACCAGCTGCCACTCCAGCAGTGCCATTTCTACATACTGCTACAAAAGTACAAGTAAAACAACAAAAAATAATTAACCAATAATATATATTGCGCACACACGATTGCACCATGCATAGACAAGCAACCAGACAAAAACATCATTTCAACACCCATATACACTGTGGTGGCCTCTGTTCCACGCCCTCGTCTGCTGGGGTGGGGGGAGCATGGCCAGAGACAGGAGCAGACCCAACAAAGCAACCGAGAGAGCCGACTCCACCCTCGGCTGCCCACTAACTCTCGGCCAGTGTCCAGTCTGCATGGATGAGCGAGGATGTGTCTAAGGAGACCGAGGTGTCCGATACCTGCTCATTCAGCCAAGAAACTGTGAAGCTTGTCCGTCCCGGCGCTCAGCGCTGGCTCGCAGCCCTGTCTCTTCATCCGCATCTCCTCCAGTCTTTCCAAACCGACTCTGGTGTGGCAGAGACCCAGCAGCTGGTCTCCATGGCCAAAAGGCTCCTGGGAGGCAGAACCAGAAGTTCACAAAAAAGCACAGCAGAAGTCATTAAAGTGCCACCCCTTGTCGCACAGTCCCTAAGGGTCCCGAACCAAAAGGCAAAAAAAAAAAACATTGAAAAGAAGAGGGAAACATCAGGAACACAAAAGGAAGATACAAGAGCACTGAGCTCCTGCCAACAGCAGCCACTACAGCGGCGCCATCTTGGAAAAAAAAAGAAAATATAAAACATTTTAAAAAGGCACTGGTTCGTAATTGGAAAACTTGTAATTGGAGGTTCCACTGTACAATATATTTTTATATAAAAAGTCAGCCTTTACAACAAAAATATAGTAATAAACCTAAGTTTTCATTGACATGGTTAGAGCTCATGTATTCGTTTAATTATTATTTATATTAGTAGAACTGCACTGTATCATACTGACATGTGTTTCAAATATTTCTCTGTATAGTAGAGTCACATGTACAGCATGCAAATACAGGAATAAAGTGTTAATTTGGGGTGTGTAGACCGAATGATGTGGCAATGGATTCTATTGAGCACCCTGTGCATAGTGTGCTATGAAATCAATGGTCCCCTTTTTCCCCTCAGATGTCTGTATAATGAAACTTTGACCCCATTGTCCAACCCCAGCCTGAGTCCTGGTGGGTCCCCACTGGGAGAGGGGCCCCTGGAGAGGTCCACACTTCCATCGCCTGCAGACTGGAATGAGTTCCTTAATGCCTCCAACAGCAAGGTGGAGAGAGACCTGGCCCAGCTGACTCTGTCTGACCCAGAACAGAGAGAACTATACGAAGCTGCCCGCCTAGTTCAGACAGCCTTCCACAAGTACAAGGTACAGACCCACTTGGACACCATATAATGTCAGCGCTGCAGCGTGCAGTGAAAAGTGTGTATTCGTACACTTTGGGGCTTTTATTTTATTTGGTCCAAAGCTTCAAAGGGAAGCTATAATTTTCTTGTGTTTTTTGTGGAGTCTTTTACACACTTTCCGGTCCACCTGTTGTATTGTTGTTGTTGTTTTTATTATTTTACGAATGTACACATGACAACATAAACAGAAATATAAAAAAAATGTCCCTGTGGTTTCAGCATGAGAAGATGGCTTGAGGAGAGCATGACCTTGCTTACAGGAACAATTGCATTTTCCCCCATATTGTTCCTCTTATTAGACATTGAGCTTTACCTGCTTTCAGTTTGATGTATTGAGCCTGCTGCTGCTTGTTGTTAACTAGCTCGTCCAACACCTTCTCCCTATTCTGTTCCTCTTCTCCTCACTACTTTTGTTTTCTTCATACGATAAACTGTTTGCTATTCTTTGTCATCTACTGTGCCAAGGGGGACCTTTGGCAACTCAACATTTCCATCTCCCAGCTTCCCACCAAGGCTGGACACATACCAGAGTGGTGTGCACATAAAGATACTGAAGAGACTGGACGGAGCCACCAGAGTGGCAAATAGTTAATAATAATAATTACCTCTGATCCATCCCGCTCTACTCTCCGACAGGGGCGGCCACTCCGAGAGCAACAGGAAGTAGCTGCTGCTGTTATTCAGCGTTGTTACAAGAAATACAGACAGGTAGGAACATTTATTTGAATGCAATTGCATCAGTCTAGGATTCATTTGAATAATGATACTCCAGTTTATTTCATATGAAATCACCATACACCATTAACATTGCATATCTTTCTTTTATGCAAGCTTACATGGATAGCCTTGAAGGTAAAACATCTTCACAACCAGCAGTTAAATTCATCCCAAAACAGTCTGAATCTTGCAGAAAGTACAGTGGTACCTCAATTTACGAGTAATTTGAGATACGAGCTGTCCTCCGCCTCTCGTTACGCTTTGAGTCGTGAGCAGAGTTAGAGTCATGAGCCTACGCCGCCGCCGTTGGAAGTAGTATTTGTCCCAAGATTGTGCTGTTGGAGAAATACTCAGTCCATCCAGGATTTCACTGCATTTTTTTGTGATTGTTGCAGTGTAAAAATCCTGAATTTGTGGCAGCTATTTCAGAAAGTTGCTGGCAAAAGTTGCAATGTTTTTTTTTTTAAATAACATTGAATTAACTTCTGATTTTATGAATGTGTTGTCAGTGTTTTAAATTTTTATACTACTCACTTCAAAAAGCACAGGATTTTAACACAAATTGGAAAACAAAATGTTTTACTCATTTTATACCACACAGACCTAAAAGTAGACTCTAGATCAGGGGTGCTCACACTCTTTCTGCAGGCGAGCTACTTTTCAATTGATTAAGTCGTGGTGATCTACCTCATTCATATTTATAATTTATATTTACTTATTTATGAAATATATGTTTTTGTTAACAAGTTAAAGGTGTTTAATGATAATGTAAGCATGTTTAACACATATAGTTAATATTGTTAATAAATTAAAGGTGTTTAAAGATAATACAAGAATGTTTAATACATATAGTTAATATTGTTAACAAGTTAAAGGTGTTTAAAGATAATGCAAGCATGTTTAACACATATAGTTAATATTGGTAATAAGTTAAAGGTGTTTAAAGATAATGCAAGCATGTTTAACACACATAGTTAATATTGGTAATAAGTTAAAGGTGTTTAAAGATAATACAAGCATGTTTAACACATATAGTTAATATTGTTAACAAGTTAAAGGTGTTTAAAGATCATACAAGCATGTTTAACACATATAGTTAATATCGTTTACAAGTTAAAGGTGTCTAATGATAATAGAAGCATGTTTAACACATATAGTTAATATTGTTAATAAGTTAAAAATGTTTAATGATAATACAAGCATGTTTAACACATATAGTTAATATTGTTAACAAGTTAAAGGTGTTTAAAGATAATGCACACATGTTTAACACATATAGTTAATATTGTTAATAAGTTAAATGTGTTTAATGATAATACAAGCATGTTTAACACATATAAAATTCATTTCTTTCATGAAGACAAGAATATAAGTTGGTGTATTACCTGATTCTGATGACTTGCATTGATAGGAATCAGACAGTGGTGCTGATAACGTCCGCATTTTCGAATGGAGGAGAAAAAAAGTCCTCCTTTCTGTCCAATACCACATGAAAGTGGTTGGTTTTTGGCATCTTATTTGTCCAGCTTCCGTACTCCTTTGTATACAGTGCACACTTTACAAGAAATACTTTGGCGGCAAACTCCGTAGCTTGCTAGCTTGTGCACGCCAGCTTTCTGAGACTCTAATTTAGTTAGTGCAGGCAGGATGAAGCAGAGCTTTTATTGTGCAACTGTGCAGTCGGTGTTTGGAGTTTTGTTGACAGGTACGGCGCTAGAGTCTGTTGAAATAAAGTGTTTCTCGCCTTCCTGTCGGTAATTTTAATGAGCTGGCAGCAGCCAGCGTCATCTCAGAAGACCCTCGGGTGCCGTGAATGTCAATCAAGTGACGAAATTGACGTCATAGTGAAGATTTATGATCGCTCATTTTTAGGACTATTTTTTTAATGCCTGGCTGGCGATCGACTGACACACCCTCCGTGATCGACCGGTAGCTCGCGATCGACGTAATGAGCACCCCTGCTCTAGATGTCAGTAAAAGCACAGACAGTAGACAGCTAATTGCCAAGTACACTGTTTTAATTAACAATAACTAATACTACTGAAAAGGGTGGGGTGCCATCTCCGGGTTGGGGAGGAGATCTTGCCCCAAATGGAGGAGTTGAAGTACCTCGGAGTCTTGTTCACGAGTGAGGGAAGAGTGAATCGTGAGATCGACAGGCGGATCGGTGCGGCGTCTTCAGTAATGCGGACGCTGTATCGATCCGTTGTGGTGAAGAAGGAGCTGAGCCGTAAGGCAAAGCTCTCAATTTACCGGTCGATTTACGTTCCCATCCTCACCTATGGTCATGAGCTTTGGGTTATGACCGAAAGGACAGGATCACGGGTACAAGCGGCCGAAATGAGTTTCCTCCGCCGGGTGGCGGGTCTCTCCCTTAGAGATAGGGTGAGAAGCTCTGTCATCCGGGAGGAGCTCAAAGTAAAGCCACTGCTCCTCCACATCGAGAGGAGCCAGATGAGGTGGTTCGGACATCTGGTCAGGATGCCACCCGAACGCCTCCCTAGGGAGGTGTTTCGGGCACGTCCGACCGGTAGGAGGCCACAGGGAAGACCCAAGACACGTTGGGAAGACTATGTCTCCCGGCTGGCCTGGGAACACCTCGAGATCCCCCGGGAAGAGATGGACGAAGTGGCTTGGGAGAGGGAAGTCTGGGCTTCCCTGCTTAGGCTGCTGCCCCCGCGACCCGACCTCAGATAAGCGGAAGAAGATGGATGGATGGATGGATAATACTACTGAATTATATTTGTGAAGTTAATCATATTTAAATACCACTTTTCTCTAGAGACTCAAAGCGCTTTACATAGTGAAACCCATTATCTCCATCCTTAAGGCTACATTTAAACCAGTGTGGATGGTACTGGGAGCATGTGTGTAAAGTGTCTTGCCCAAGGACACGGCAGCAGAGACTAGGATAGCGGAAGCGGCAATCAAACCTGGAACCCTCAGGTTGCTCGCACGGCCGATCTACCAACCGAGAAATACCGCCCCATTGAAGACATTGGACAAAGTTGCAAGGCCACACATAATTCACAGGGATTGGTCGAATTTGCACGATCCCAGCATCACAAAGTCCTGGATGGACTGAATAAGTAGTTAATCGATTGTTACACGTTGTTGTTCTTGCTTCGGCTTCACAAGAAACAAACATAAGTTATGATTAGACAGTAGAGAAGCTGCAGACTCAACAAACTGGACAGTCGAGCATTACCTTTGGTACACAGACGTACATATCACTTATAACTCATGTAACATATAAATCTGACTTTTCCAGTCTGTCACCCAAATCCGTCTATGCCAGGGGTGTCCAAACTTTTTCCACTGAGGGCCGCATTCTGAAAAATCAAAGCAAGCGGGGGCCATTTTGATATTTTTTATTTTAAAAACCAATACAATATATGTAGAAAAAATATACATTTAGGCCTCCACTCAGGCTTAGTCCTGGGGACCCCAAAGGGTTTTGGTCAAAAAAATATTAAAAATGTGTCATTATTCAGTATTATTATTTTTATTATTATTCAAGTTTTAAATCTCTAGATCAACATTAGGTCTATCTGTCAATATAACGGTTTTAAAGATTTAAGTTGTATGCTCTTGTTGCCAAAAAAAAACCTGTTTTTTTGTGGAAAAAATACAAAATATGCAATATTTTCACACAATAACATTTTTAAGTGGAATATTTGAGATTATATAATAATTGGAGCCTTAAAAAGGTCAATAGCTCATAACAACATTGATTTTAATTCATTATTATTTTTTGAGCAATGACACTTAAAAACAAATCACACTAAAATTATTGGGGATCCAAATAATTATAGTTTTAAAAAATAAATCTTTTTTTTTTTTTTACCGTTTCCTTTTAACACAATAATCTCGAGATCAACTTCAGATCTATCCGTCAATTACACATTTTATTGTTGTTTATGTTTTTCGTTTGTTCGTTTTAGGCCCTTCTTTATAAAAAACAGATCAGTTTTTTATATGGCAAACACAAAATATGCAACATTTTCCCCCAAAATATCTCAGATGTGACGTAATTGGAGCCTTGAATAGGTCAATAATTCCTAATGACATTGAAGAAAGAAACAGCCTGCATGGCAGCTTTGTGTTGAGTATACATTGCGACATTTTCTTGTTACATTTCACCTGTTTGCTCTTTTATACCACTTATCATGTTTTTAATTGTTTTCAATCGTATTTTTAAAATGTGCCGTGGGGCCGTTAAAAAATGACCTGCGGGCCACAAATGGCACCCCTGGTCTATGCATAACATAAATAGCGATTTCCTAGTTCCTTTTGTTACATGACAGAACCAGCCCATAGGAGACACATACAAAAGTATGTTCCCCAAGGTAAATGCTGAACAATATTTTTACATTACTTCATAAAACTACTGTAGTATTGTAATCTTTTTCAAACAATATTTCTGATGTAAGAGTTGTTTTTGTCCTTTCAAAGGTCAGTTTACATGTTCAAATTGTGATGCTTTGAGTTGGCCAACCACTGATTAACATGATTTTAATAATTTTCAATGGCCGTTGCTGATTTGGGATACAAGTGTTTCAAGTTACGAGCTCGTCATGGAACGAAATGTGCTCTTAAGTTGTGGTACCACTGCACAAGTTCAATGACAGAGCATGATATTTTGATTTTTTTCTTGCTCACAGTATGCACTTTATAAGAAGATGACGCAGGCCGCCATCCTTATCCAGAGTAAATTCCGTAGCTACCACGAGCAGAAGAAGTTCCAGCAGAGCAGGAGGGCTGCCATGCTCATTCAGCAATACTACCGCAGCTACAAGGAGTTTGGCAGGCTCAAGCCTCACCACCGTGGGTCGGCCGCTGCCCTGGTGCAGCACAAATTGAGGTAGTCATCCATCGTCAGGGGACTTTAGCCATTTTGGATTATGTTTGTTAGGGAGGTGATGATACGCTCAGCTCACCAGACGAGACAATATTTTGACATGATCTTTAAAAAAACTGCATTGACAAGGACAGGGACTTTTTTTATTTAACTGAGTCATGAAACAATTATGCAGGTGCATTTTGAAATGCATCATGGTTTTGCGGGCATAATCTGAGCATTAGTGTTTGACTCTTGAGCTTCGTTCCACAAATTGAAACGAAAAGAAAAAGTTAGACAATTTAAATCAAAATTGATCAAATTAAATAAACCTATTGCTGCTTGAGGTGATGAGCCAGCATATTTAAAGTGCTGTTCCATTGTGTCTTAGCATCCATGTGATTACTTTTGTTTGGACTCTGATTAAGGAGAGCAGCTGAGCGTCTCACCTGCCCAAGCACAGTCAATTCCATGTTGCATGAATTGTCAGTCACGGTGGCTACGTTGTGATTTAGTTCCTTAAGCTCCACGTCCGTGTCAGCTGTTTGTAGAACTTTAGCCCTCGTGTGAACTTCAAAAAGTGGGTGAAGCTTCTGCCTTGTGCTACAAGAAGGCCTTTTCTGAATCGAGAAATATCGTCACGTTTTAAAGGGTAACTGCACTTTTTTTGGAATTTTGCCTGTCAATCACAATCATTATGAGAGACGAGAACACACAAGTCTTTTTTTTTATTATTCTAATGATGATTAAAAAAAAACGCTTGAGCGATGTGGCTAATGGGAGTCACCGGTGTAGCCTTCAAAACCCTCCAACATTTTATATACACACTGAAAGTATATATATATAATATAGTAACAGACACGTTCATAACAATATGTAATATGTTCAATATTTACCGTATTTTGATCATTTTAATCATTGCTGGAACAAATTCTTTGGCACATTTATTTCCGTTTCCATAGCAGCGCACTTCTGACTACTGGCAACAACCCCTTCCTGATACACACGAGTGACAGATTTGAAGATGACTACTTTTGGACAAATGAGGATTCACAACCTTATCTTTTTTAATCGGAATTTATGGAGAATGAACTAGTGCTTCTCAAAGCCAAGAGTGAGACGTTGGAGCAGGCGGAAGCCGAGAGAGTGGGGTGAAAGTGAATCAGAGCTGCAAAATGTGGAACTTGAAGCCAAGCTATTTCGACATAAATGGAGTGCTTACCCATAATTAACTGAAATAACAGTCCCAAGCCAGCTGGAACAAACAGACAACTGTCCATCGAGTGTGTCACACTTTATATTGATCATGATACATGCAGCATATCATGCGTGTATCAAGACAGACAGAATGCGTTGTCTGGCTAGCTGTGTACAAACAAAACATGAAACTTTACAGATATTATTCATGTTTTTTAGTCAGTACAGATTGGTGTCTTATCGCATTGTGTTGTGCATTACAAACATTAACGCGTTTCATGCTGTCGTAGAGGCTAGCTTATCTCTTGCCGTAGTTAGCTTCTACGGCTAATACCATAGCACGCCGATGTGTTAGTACGCTAGAAAAATAGTTCCTCAGTGTTCGCTCTTACAATAACAACGTTGTTACAGTTTTGGTTATTATACAAGTTACGGAACGTAAATGAAGTATTGTTGGCAGTTTTTGAATGCATTTTTAAAGTAAAATGGATTGCTCCCATTAGCTTTATTGCTAGCCACCAAGAATAAGACAATTTTTAATGTTAGAAAGTGAAAAAAAAAAAGAAGTCTTCTTGTCTCTTATAAGGATTGTGAATGATACGCAAAATTCCAAAAAAAGTGCAGCTCCCCTTTAAATCTTGCAAGATCTTGTGACATCTCGTCATACCCGTAGTGTTTGCAAAATGTGTATTCCCTACAAGTTGGCAACAAAGACTTTAAACACAGTCTGCAACTTTTTCCAACTTTTGACAATGTACAGTATTGAACTACAATATATTTACTATATTATGTACTTTATATCAGTGGTCCCCAACCACCGGTCCGTGGATCGATTGGTACCGGGCCGCACAAGAAATATATATATATTTTTTTTTAAATGGTTTTATTTTTCTATTTTTATTAAATCAACATAAAAAACACAAGATACACTTACAATTAGTGAACCAACCCAAAAAACCACCCTCCCCCATTTACACTCATTCACACTCATTCGCACAAAAGGGTTGTTTCTTTCTGTTATAAATATTTCAGGTTCATACATTACATATCAATATAGATCAATACAGTCTGCAGGATACAGTCCGTAAGCACACATGATTGTATTTCTTTATGACAAAAAAAAAATTAAAATAAAAATTAAAAAAATAAATAAAAATGTTCAAGCGTTGACCGGTTCGCAGTTACAAAAAGGTTGGGGACCACTGCTTTATATAGTATACTCTCCTACTGATTTTGACATCTGTTTAAAGTTGCTAAGGTAGCTGGGTGCCAAAGTTTATATCATCATGTTTTAGTTGTTGTAACTAGGTAACTTCCGATGGGGAGAAAAATGGAGGAGACATACGCACGCATCCCACTCGTCCGCACCAACCTGACAAAATGTAACTTTTTATAGCCACCCTCCACAAAGATGCCCCTTTTGCCTTTCACCCCTCCTATTGCTATCAAACCATTGGCTATTTGACTTCGGGAGGAGGGGAGAGTTTGACATCACAAGTTGTCCGTTTCTACTTCATGTGTCAAATCCATCCTTGTCCATCCCAGTTGTTAGGATATTCTAATTCAATTTGGCATGTATTCTGACTATAAATTCAATTTCAAGATAAGCGAGCTTCTCCCTAACAACCACCTGTCTCAAGGGATGTCGTTGTCCTCCTTTCCATTTAGACTTTCTCTCAAGGGGTTTTGATATTTGGGTGTATTTATCACTGCTTCTGCAGAGGTCCTTTTCAACTGGAACTTTCACCAGCCCGTCGATAAATGTACCTTTTGGTATGAGCTGCTGGTCCTCGATTCCTTTCTTTCTGACTGATAGGTAATTTGATAAAAATGCTGATTCTCCCTAAATTCCTCTATTTGTTTTAAACATGTCCAATTATTAATGGGGAGATCCTTTTTCATGAGCGAGACAATACAATGTATTCGTTCTTGTGGTTCCCCGAGTTGAAGGAGCTGTTTTATAACTTGCATTGCCAAATGTTATCCAATGCTACTGGGCATTCAATATTAACAAGCTTATTCATTAGCTCGACAGAGGAACTGACACACGCCAGTCTTGGGCCCAAATTGAACTACAGTCCTCAAGGCTTTCTCTACAATCCCTCTTTACTGCCAACTAATAGCTGTCCTAGGGACATCTTTAACTCATATCAAACTGGGGAAAAAAAAGTTTTACTTTTGACAGAACTTGGCAGTCCTTGGAGTATTCGAATTGAACCACTTTCCACCCCCACCTGAAAAAAAAATATAAACATACAACAGGAAGCATCAAGATAAACAACCAATAGAGAATAGTACTGACTACATGGAAAGATATGCAGTGATCCAGAAATTAGCAAACGCTGCAGCTCAACTTAAGTAGTGCTGATTACTAACAACACACATCTGCACCACGAGTGCAAAGCGAAGCTGCTGCGAAAGCAGAACATGGAAAAATGCTGGGAAAAATAAGAGTCTGATTGGAAATTAACATTTCCATAGGTAGAGCATAACAAAAGCTGTTTACAACCTTCTAAGTACCGATTTTAACAATATGAGAGCCGCGAAATAACACCCACATCGCCATTACACTCGTTTAATGTATTATACGATGTAAACAGGTGCTGCACATTACTGATGTAGAATTGATCACATGTAATATTGATATTTTTACGTATTTAGCCATTTTTATGCTTGAAAATGCTTATTTTAGGCCAAAAATACACAAAACATGCTTAAAAGAAAGAAAATCTGCGATAGAGCAAAGCCACAAACTTCTAAGCGCGATGTGGTGAGGGATGACTGTACAACACAGTAAAATTGAGCATATTTCAAAGAGAGTTGCAAATGGTTAATAATCATAACTAGTTTTAAAACTGTACAATTTTGAGTTCGCACATAGCCCTTTAAATAATGTCAACTTTCCCCACACTATTTGTTTTCTTCCAGAGGTTGTCTGCTCACCAAGAAGCAGGATCAAGCTGCCAGGAAGATCATGAGGTTCTTGCGTCGTTGCCGCCACAGGTAACCCTCAAACACACACACACACAAACACACACACACATGCATGCACATGCATAACACGTTATGCAAAGTCTCACGTTGATTGCACAATCCTTTCATGGCTAATCAGTAAAGTGCATTTTGAAAGACTCAAGTTTCATTACCTCGCCCATCTGTGAATTATTTTTTTAAACCTGTTATGTGGTATTTTCATTGGGCGTATTAGGTGGTTAAAAACCAAATATTCATGTTCCAAAGCTCCAGCACCCCCTCACTGTAATTGGCCCCCCCACCATTCCTCGCACCCTCCTGCAGAGTGCCAACTGTGTGCTAATAGCTGTCTGGTATTGTTTTGCTGTTTATGCCAAGCCCCTTGATGGACCATAGACTGTTCAAGCGGGTGAGTGCTGCCTCAGCAACTCAGTTCGTGTCTCACTCTCTATTCCTCTCCGTCTCTTGCTCCTAAATAATAATTGTCTCCACCTGAGCTCTCAGCCTTTGCATTCTCTCTCTCCCTCACTCTCATTTTCTTCTTTTCTCTTCCTGTCTCTCTCTCCTGGCTGTCCACCGACCCAACTTCCTCCTCCATCACTTTTGCTTGATGCCTGCTTGCATGAGGGCTGCCAGCTGGAGCCACAGGTGTACGACATGCTCAGATTCAGCCAGACCTTTGTCAAAGTAACCAAAATGCTTAAGAATGAAAAAAGGGGTGAAAGGGTGCAACGGGCATGTTGCCCTTTATCTGTTTTTCTCTCTTTGGGACTTTTATTTCAGTTTGTTTCCTTTATACAGAAAGACCATTTGAGGGAACGTGCAGGGTGCTTCTTTTGATTGTGTATTGCTCATGCTGCATGTCCACTGGTGACAACTTTGGACATAAATGCATGCTATGGGCCTGCTGTTTTCTCAAGTTGTCTCTCTGTTTTATTGATTGGCTGCTTGTACTGTTTTTTGACATACTGCCAGGGACCAAACTCAAAAGAACTGTTTAATGTTCAAAAAAAAGATAAGGACTACATGCATGTATACTGGAGGGTGACGAATTGAAGGACAAACTGACCAAAATTGGCATCAACTTTTCTCTCGACTGCACATGTGTCAAACTCAAGATCCGAGGGCCACATCATTTAACGTGGCCTGCAAAAGTCTGGCAATGTATCTTTCTTTATGAGTGTACTTCAGTTTTAACATTAAAAAAAATGTAATACATGCAAATGCAGTTCTTAACTCATTATTTTTTGATGCAACAAGTTATTCCAAGCTGTATTTTTTGTCATTGAGACCCTTCAAATTAAAATTCTACACTAGCTGAACCAAAATATCTGCGTGTCACTTTGACTTCTAAATTCCAAAGCAAGTAAACAATGATGGTAATCAAATGAAGGGACAATTGTGTAATGATTTCATAAAGCGGCCCTCTGAAGGCTTCCGAAAAGGCGATGTGGCCCACAATGGAAATTAGTTTGATGCCTTTGCTCTACTGGGTGAATTCAAACATATTTTCCCCATTATGTATTGCAACAATGCAATAATGATCAATAGCTGAAGCTTCTAAACATACTTAGGGGCATCTTCTGCATTTATTTATGTGAACACGCTACATGTTTCTTCATGTTCCTTTAACTCGTCAGCCGTCTGTTAATCATATCTGCAAAAACAAGCAGGCAGCAGTTGTGCAGCGACTTGCGATAGAAGATTGTCTGGAGTTTGTTGTATAATAGATCAGATGGTAATGAAAGCATATAGGTCACAAGGGGAAAAAATCAATAAAATGTATCAAACTGGGAATTACATAACTGAGGCGTTTCTCAAGGCACCCCTTTAAGTCCTCTTCTTTTTAGCAGTTACATGCGTTTTATCGTAGTGTGATTTATGTAACTAAGGTGTTGCTGTGGCTTGTTAACTTCTGATGCAGTCGGTAGTCATTTGTTCAACTTCTTTAGTTATACTAGTAGCGTTCCTCTCGAGTTTAGTTTAAAAAAAAAAATTGTAAGAGAATCACATGGACGCTGGTTCCCTGGAACAAACAAAATAGGACTAATATGAAAGGAGAAGTCCGGCCCCCCTGTCCTTAGTTTTCTGGACATGTGGACCCTAAAACAATTTAGTTGAAAATCTCTGCTTTTTGGAGTACACATCGTGAGAGGATGCAGCACACATGTATCCGCTACATACACATTAATGTCACAATAAAAGAAGAACCTGAGCAAATTTTAGTCAGCTAAGATCGTGTCGGGTGGTACTGAAGAGCTATTAGCATTTATCAGGCTGACTGCATGTTGGTCATGGTGCTCGTATCTTCTGTGGCCCCACACTGGTTCAAGGCCAACATTGAAACAAAATGACTGTATATGACCAGTCTTTTATATGAGGATGTGATCCCGTTATTGACCTTCAGTATTTGTTTATTCCTGCATTTTGTCTAAATACTGTAGATCAGGCCTATTCAACTGGCGGCCCGCCAAAGCTTTTGGCCAGCCGAACATCACCCAAATAGACTTGATAAAACCATTAAAAAACTATGCCCATGTATGCAGTACTCCCACCACCCCACAGGGGGCAACGGTCAAAATGAAGCAGCAGTGGGTAAAGGAAGACTAGTCATTCAACCGCCTAATAATTTAAATAAATTGCGAACTCTGACTTTTAACAAGGATTGAACAACATAGTATGAATGTTCTACCCCCGGGCAAGTGCTCGAGTCATTGTTTCCTGTCGAACCTTTTAAGCGACGGACACATAAGCTTCATCACGAAACTTGGTCAAACAAACATTTGTAAGTAGGTATTGTGCATAAATATATTTAGTTGGTTTTGTATTGAAATTGCTGACTTTTTGATGACTTCTGTATTCATGGTCATGTTGTTTTAGTAACTCTGGCGAGCAAAGCTTGTTTAATGCATGTAGCGCTACATTTGACCAGTAGAGGCAATAACACTACACCTTAGGTTTAATTGTGATGAGTCACGTTCATTGTGTGCAATGTTTGATGTGTAAATGTTGTTTACGGGGACGGCGTGGCGAAGTTGGGAGAGTGGCCGTGCCAGCAATCTGAGGGTTACTGGTTCAATCCCCACCTTCTACCATCCTAGTCACGTCCGTTGTGTCCTTGAGCAAGACACTTCACCCTTGCTCCTGATGGGCCTGGTTAGCGCCGTGCATGGCAGCTCCCGCCATCAATGTGTGAATGTGTGTGGGTGAATGTGGAAATAGTGTCAAAGCGCTTTGAGTTCTTTAAAAAGGTACAAAAGCGTTATACAAGTACAACCCATTTACCATTTATTTAATTTCTATATGTGTAAATATCTGTCGTATGTTGTGTGAATATATTAACACTAAATCTTATTTATGTAAATACACAATGAACATTATATTTTTGTAATGTTTATTTATGTTTATACTTAATACAAACCTAAATCAAGGAAGAAGTGTAAAGAAATAAAACTGAGGAAGGAAAAGACTACAAAAGAAGGAACATCACCCCTCAACAAGCCTCTATTTATTCATGCTGCTAACTAGTAGCATAAGATGGAATCAAGTAGGGAGGGTAGAATAATGAATTTATTGACAGTGCAGTGTGAACGCCGATGTGTTTACTTTGTAATTAAGTAAACGCAGTCTCAAAGGAATACAACCTGCGGAGGGACTTTCTGACAAAACATCCACATTTCCATGTCTGGCCCCTGAGCCCTCGGGCTCTTGAAACTGTAGTTTCATTGTGTAGTTGAACAGCCCTGCTGTAGATGTTATGGGTTTTTGTAGCGGGAAGTTAAGAAATTAAAATATGAGATTAAAATATATCGGCAAAGGGAATATAATGTAATTATTTTTCATGACCACATATGCATTTGGAATTGAAAGCATTTGACATGAATGACGTATTGCATTTCATCCTAAAAAAAACATATGTAATGACCAGTGTTTCCTTTCACAGAACAGCTCTAGATCCTGGCGACAACAGCGTTAACATTGTGATATCAAAGGTTCCAATTAAAGCTATATTAACATGTCTCTATCCCTCTGTGTCTTTCTAATATGCAGGGTGAGAGAATTGAAAAGGGCCAGGGAACATGAGACCACTCAGAAGAGCCCCCTCGCAATGTGACATCACTCCTCTAACACCTCCTTTTTTATTTGTATTATATTTTTTCGGGAACAAGACATTATACAACAGAAATGGATGAAAAATAGCATCAGTGCAGTGTCACTCTAACACATTTTTTTCCACACACACATATATATGTATATATATATAAATATATATACACATATATATATATATATATATATATATATATATATATATATATATATATATATATATATATATATATATATATATATATATATATATATATATATATATATATATATATATATATATATATATATATATATATATATTATTCTTTCTACTGGATTTCATTGGAGAGTGGCAACTTCTACTCCGGAATCATAAACTTCAGTGGGGCAAGAGGGGTGCAGAACGTTTTGCTTTATGGCATTTTTTTGCACTTTTTTCTGGACATGATATCAGACTGTGAAGAAAGAAAACGCAGGACAAACCACAGGAGGTCTGAGGCTTGTGAATAAACGTGTATAAAGGCTGCTGCTGAATATCTCAGACCATAGGGAGACCATACTGGATGACTGTAATTGTATTTCTGATTTTTTTTTTTTTTTAAAAGGGGATGGATTTTTTTTTTTTATCCGAATAAATGAGTAAACCCACATCGCCACATCAGTGATACGTTACAATCGTCTCCCACTGTGCTCTGCCCCGTCTCTCCGCCCACAAGGTGGAAGCTACAACTGAATGTAGTCAGGGGTGAACTGCGCAGAAGCAAATGCGGAACTTACAGTAATTGTTCTTTTTTTCTGTTGCCTGTTGTCACTTTATTACTTGAATTTGTTCCATACTGTCAAAAAGAGTTTGTCCCCTGATGTCTAATGTGTTGGTGATCTGTATCTTCAGGTTCTATGTTGTAGAATCTTATCCCAAAAGAAAAATGCATGACTTCTGCGTAAAAGAAAAGTCTTTGCTTGTATGTTTATGGTCTTAGTCTTTCAGCCGATCCTCGGGTTCTCTCGGCACATGTCCATCATCATTGTATTTGTTTCTCACTTTTGCCTATTTTGCGTTGTTAAAGTTCGGGTCGTGCAGGTTCTTACGGTTGTTTTTTCAGTGAACTTCAGAGCCTGCAAGGGCTTTTGAGGGGAAGATCACATACATTGCCTTGACGTCTTAGAGATTCTTTGAGGGGTCCCTAAGCTTGTCCCAAAATAGGGGTTTGACAAATCCATATTTTTGACAATTAAGCGAACGTTTCTGTATATAACGAAGGCTGAACGTATGTAGGGGGGAAAAAAAACACATTTACCCGATGGGGATTGTATTTTAGAAATATATTATTTTATTCATTAAAAAAAATGGGTTAACAAGAGGTACAAGACAAACACAAATATTTGTATAGTTTTCTTTGAATGCCTACGAAGTACAGTTGTATTGTTTGTAAATAGTGTAAATAACTGGGATAAAAATGAGTTATGTGCATGAAAAGTATGAAGAGTCAAAGGGGGGAAAAAAAACAACAAAGCAGTAGTGGCTATGCGCTGTAAAAAGAAAACAATTTCACTATTTTAGAGTCTTATTTTGATTGTTCTTAAAAAGAACATTTTTGCTGAAGCATGTTATTATTGCCATATGAAAACAGACTTTATGTAGAGTTAGGAAATGTCTGTAAAATTTACTCTAAAGCAAAAACCTTGTTTTTGTTTCTTAGCTACCCATAATCCTTTGCCAATGGTGCCAAGGAATGCGAACGCTACATCATAGCTTAAAACATATTTTGCAAAGCTGATAATCATATTCACACCCTAAAGACCATAACTGACCGAGAACAATAATAACATTTTAAAGGGGAGTTATATCCAAGTAGAAGGCTTTTTGAGTCCCTCCCATCACTTTTAGCTTATAGCAGAGTTTTTTATGTTCTCTTTGCAAAAGGAATGTGACGAGTGATGATTTTAAAGATTGTAAATGGCAGCCTTGACCAGGGTCTTTTTTCGAGAAGACGCAAATGACTTTGCATCTTTTAAAATGTGCCGTGCACTGTTGTAGTATTAACTCACTAAATCACACAACTTTCCTAATTCAGTATTTCAGTATTCTTGATCAAGGCTGCCAGGTCTGAACCAACCTTTGTTGTACATTGTTTGTAACAAAAAAAAAAGAAGAAAAAAGTTCTATATTTTACGCTGACAAACATGTAGCATATATTGTGCATGGCTGGATCTCTTTGTCAAGCAGCAACATCCAAAGGTGCTAAATTTATTTGATCCAAAATTGAACATTAAAAATTGGTCACTAAAAACTGTAGTCAATAAGTGTATTTTTCATATTGAAATTACACAAACAGTCATATTTGTTCAACAAAATTTGGCTTAATTGAATGTTGTCATTTTTAAGTCTGATTCGTGCACTTTATTTGGACAGTGTTTATGTAGAAAGTGCCTATTCGCTAAATCTAAAAACTCCTGCTTTTCTCCATTGGAGTCACCCACAGAGCAACACTATTACCTGCCAATGATCAAAGCTATCGTACGATATTCCCTCATCTCAGCGATGTCAACTGCTTGTCTTGCTTTCTGTCTTTTTTTTAATTGTTCTCTGCTGGCACGGAATGTTCAAATCACACCTATAAATGCCACTACTGGGGTTTGTTGCGACACATTCGCCCTCTATCCTGCGGGTCGAACGCATAGCCAATGCAAACTTGCTAAAGGGAGGGGGATTTATTATGCTTGCATGGGTAAAATAGTCAACTGGGTGATAGACGTGCACCTGAAGCATGCTTACTTTCCTAGAATCGGTAGTCGGATGAACTTGTTATATGACATACAGGTTCTGCAATGCGATGACGTGCCACACAAAGAGGAGAGGGCACCAGTTCGATAAAAAGTAGCTACTAATGTTTTCACAGCAATGAGCATTGTTTTCCTTTTCATTTACACTATGTGTTTCATTCCTTTAAATTTAGCGTGTGTTCTCCAAATTTCAACAATAAACGATAAACTTTTCAGATTAGATTAGCGAACACAAACAGATGCGTCGATATGTCAAAGGTGGGCATTTCCCTGCTGTAGCCTACAGGGGCTGTGTTGTCTCCCTTCTGTGTTTTACTCAGGTGCCAAGATAGGGTAAATAGGTAATAGCGAGTAGTAAAATTAAACAATGGAGTAAATCAGGGGTGTCCAAACTTTTTCCACTGAGGGCCGCACATGGAAAAATTAAAGCATGTGGGGGACATTTTGATATTTTTCATTTTCAAACCATAAAAAAATATATGGATTTATTTTATTTATTTTACCTTTAGGGGTCTCGGGGACCATAAAGGGTCTCAGTCATTAAAATGTTAAAAATAAGTCATAACATTATTTTATTTTTTTATTTAACGCTTACAGTAAATCTCTATATCAACTTCAAGTTGATATAAAGTAATTAAAAAAAAAAGGTTTTATGGCTTTTCTGTCAAAAACAACTTTGTTTTTTTTTATAGTAAAACTGAAATATACAGTATTTAGTAATTAGAGCCCTGAAAGATCAATAATGCAGGACACCATTGATTTGAATTATTTAATATTTTTGAGTAATCACAGTGAAAAGATAAATAAAATACCACTAAATATATTTGGGATCCAAAAGGTGCCCCACTCATAAAGTGATGCATAGACCCCCATTATTTATTATTTACTTTTTACTTTTTAAATTATATCTCAATTCTGTACACTGCTGCTGGAATTTTAATTTTCCTGAGGGAACTCTCCTGAAGGAATCAATAAAGTACTATCTATCTATCTATTTTTATTAGGTTTTTCTTTAACTTTCAACACTTAAGTTACGAGATGAACTTCAGATGTATCTGTCGATTTTACGTTTGAATTATTATTTAGTTTGTTTAATGCTCTTTTGTCAAAGAAAACTTTGATGTTGTTATATGGCAACTACACAATATATGCAATATTTACCACATAACAAAATGTTTAGTGAAATATTTTAAGTAACTGGAGCTTTGAAAATAATTCATTATAACATGGATTTTTTTGTCACTATTTTTGTTTGTTTGAGCAATGGCAAAAAAAAGAAAAAGAAAGAAAGACAAAAGAAAAGAAAAAACAGCCTGCATGGCAGCTTTGAGTCGACATTGCGACTTTTTCTCGTTAGATTTTACCTCATTCAATAATAGCAATAGCATTTCCAGAATGAGTGGCGGGCCGGTAAACAATTAGCTGCGGGCCGCAAATGGCCCCCGGGGCCGCACTTTGGACACCCCTGGAGTAAATAGAGCAAAGCAAAAGAGGCTGAATTTGAATGAAAACCTGAACAAAAGTTGCATGCACCAGCAGATCAGTGGATTTATTGAGGATGATTTTACATTTAGCATTGGATGTGCCCAACAGATTAATGTGAAATTTAATTGAGTCATTCTGTGAATTTTGATTTAACGAGTCTGTAAATTGACCAAAGAATCTGGCTTCACCCCACACCTCCCCCCACCACCCTCCATCTTCCACTCATCAATGCAGAGCAATAAAGTTATTTTGTGGAGACCTATGTTGAAAATGATCAGACATACCTAGTGGACTGACTCTTATGCAAATGCCAGTATTGCAAGACAAGCATTCAGTAGTTAATGGAGAGCACCCTTATACCGAAATGCACGTTTTCATCAATTCCAAACACGAAGAGAAAAAAAGACCCAACTTTGATAGAAAGCTATGGGTCCTCAACACGTTGCATGTGAACTAGTGTTAGATCTACTTTCCTCTCCTCTATAGTGCTCCTTTTGTCTCTTCTCTGTTATGTGACTTTTGTCCGCTGCTGCCCTCAAAAGTTCCAGCTCCCCTTGGTTTTTTCCTAATGTGTTTTCCTTTCTCCTTCCACCCCCCCTCCCTTACCTTCTCTTGTTTGTAGGTTTTATTTTTTGTAATTGTGCATGTACAAGCGTCACTGACTCGATGGATATGTTTAAAAAAAAAAAAAAAAAAAAAAAAAAAGTGATTTCAGCTGCTCAAGCCATGCAAAACATTTTGAATTGCCCTTACAATATGGAAGATGTTTTCTGAATGCTTTATATTCTTTCTGCTGTAAAATAATAAAAACATGAAAAAATGTTGAAAAGTTAACAGGTCACTAGTCTTTCTGTTTCCCCCTGTGAGACTGGCTTTAGTTGGCACATTTAGACAAAGATTTCCACAATCATTTTAAACATGCGTGTATCGGCATTTGAAGACATTTGTCTTGCATTAGAAACTCAATGGCCTTTATCAAAATGCCAAATATAAAATATCGGTTCATGCACATAAAGTAATGTTTACAATGCTTGTGACAAATCGTTTATCGCTATTTAATTGGTTACGGACATGAGCACAACTAATGAATTCCCGCTAAGAAGGCATCATAATTATAGATCAAATATTTCCAAAGCTAGAGCGTAAATACATTTTCAGCATTACGAGAGTCGTAAATAACTCCGTTTAGTCCCTCTCCTAATCCAATATAGTAATGCTATCTGAGGCTGAGCCAATCAGTGGCCACGATACTGAACAGCATGCGCTGATTGGTTTGATCTCCTCTAGTGTAATACTCCTGGAATATTGATTTGTTTGTTTATTTCGCCATTTTATGCTTAAAACAGCTTAATTTAGGACCCAAAAAAATAGCAGAATATTCTTTAAAAAACATAAAAAGTATGTTTTAAAAATCTGCAATGTGGTGAGGGACAACTGTACTGTTATGTGTGTGTGTTTGTGTGTGTATGTGTGTACATTAAGCACATGCATGACATGACAGTTTTACACAGTACTTCCAGAAACATTCTGCCTACTGTCTTTTTCTGAACTGCTTGTGAATGCCCAGTAGCTGACTAAAAGGGTTTTGCAGACGCTGTTCCTCCTGTAAGACCTGGAAGAGAGGAAATCTGTTAATTGGTCAGTTGTCCGATTAGAACAAATTTACAGTGCTGTCATTTCTGTACAAATCCCACCTCTCTTTTCAGCTTGCCTGTAGTTTTGACACCTACGTTAGAATAAAACAAAGAGTGTGGTGGTGTGTGAGGTAGGTCACATGTCAGCACCAGTCAAGCCACAAAAAACAATGACTATAATTATTCTTGTACATATAAATCATATATTGTATGCAATTGACATACAATGACCCCTCTTTTTTAAGACCGGTTGTCGGAAAAATATCTTTTAAGACAAAAATAATATACTTAACCATGTTTTTAATACCAGTTAAATCAATCATATATCATCCAGCATATTTTGTTAATCGTATTTCTTAGCTGCTCTAAAGTTTGATGACTTTTCTTCATTGATCGCCACTATGTTCAAATTTGCAGCTTCTATATTGTGTTTGCTAAGGCTTCTTTCACACTTATGGTTTGGTACTCGGTCTTGTCTAGATCAAATATTTAAAAGGCTGTGCAGTAAAAAGTAAAAAAAAAACGGTACATAAATGTAAGACTTGTTTGGACAGCTTCATCTAACTCACATATTCTGAAAAAGACACCATCTGCTGGGTTGAATATATTATATTATATATTTATATATATATATATATACACTACCGTTCAAAAGTTTGGGGTCACCCAAACAATTTTGTGGAATAGCCTTCATTTCTAAGAACAAGAATAGACTGTCGAGTTTCAGATGAAAGTTCTCTTTTTCTGGCCAAATTGAGCGTTTAATTGACCCCACAAATGTGATGCTCCAGAAACTCAATCTGCTCAAAGGAAGGTCAGTTTTGTAGCTTCTGTAACGAGCTAAACTGTTTTCAGATGTGTGAACATGATTGCACAAGGGTTTTCTAATCATCAATTGGCCTTCTGAGCCAATGAGCAAACACATTGTACCATTAGAACACTGGAGTGATAGTTGCTGGAAATGGGCCTCTATACACCTATGTAGATATTGCACCAAAAACCAGACATTTGCAGCTAGAATAGTCATTTACCACATTAGCAATGTATAGAGTGTATTTCTTTAAAGTTAAGACTAGTTTAAAGTTATCTTCATTGAAAAGTACAGTGCTTTTCCTTCAAAAATGAGGACATTTCAATGTGACCCTAAACTTTTGAACGGTAGTGTATATATATATATCAGTGGCGTGCGGTGAGGTTCATGTCAGGTGAGGCACTGACTTCATCACAGTCAGATTTACAAACTTATGAACCCTAAAGAGTATCTTATTCACCATTTGATTGGCAGCAGTTAACGGGTTATGTTTAAAAGCTCATAACAGCATTCTTCTCTGCTGGGCACTCAGCATCAAGGGTTGGATTTGGCGGTTAAATCACCAAAAATTATTCCCAGGCACGGCGCCGCTGCTGCCCACTGCTCCCCTCACCTCCCAGGGGGGGGAACAAGGGGATGGGTCAAATGCAGAGGACAAATTTCACCACACCTAGTGTGTGTGTGACAATCATTGGTACTTTAACTTAACTTTAACTTTACACTTACAAACTGAAGCACACAAAAAAGCACATTTAATAAAAAAAACTTTATTATGGTCTTACCTTTACTTATAAGTGCAGGAACAGTGGTGTTCGTGTTGGAAGAGTTGTGAATGAATGAAATATGAAATCCGTGCTGCAGTCTGCAGGTGTACCTAATGTTGTGTCCCTGCGGTTGTTCGCGGCTCCTCCAGCGCGAGCATTGTTGTTTTTGCACTTTTTGGCTTCTTGTTAAGTGACTTTTTTTGGGTGGATTCGGTCTTGCACGTGGAGGGTTCGGGTGTGGGCTTTGGTTGGTGTGGCCGCGGCGCTCCCGTCGGGCGGTGCATTCTGCGGCGGAGATGCTTGGCACCAGGAGGCGGCGTTATGAGACGAGCCTCTCACAGTGCGTCTTCGCAGCAGTATTATGATCGCTCAGCACAAGAAATACGTTACACACATACAGTTGTTGACAAAATACACTGTACATTATATACCTCAGCTAACTAAACTATGGAAATGTATAATATAATTCATATAGCAATACGTTATCACTGCACAGCAGGCCAGCAGTTAGCCGAGTCATTGCGCACAATCCATGTTGAGGCACAACGCAGTGACGTGCCTCAACTGGCTGCTGATCACCGCACCGTCTCTTCTAAGTATTTGAACGGCAAATGTGAAAATAAAAATAAAAATAATCTAAAACTGGTGAAGTTAAATGGAAAATAACTTTAGTATAATCACTGGATACATATAACAATTTAATTATTTTTTTTTTCTTTTTACTTTTTTTTTTCTTTCCATGATGGCAGGTGAGGCCGTGCCTCCCCTGCCTCTAGTGACTGCATGCCACTGATATATATATATATATATATATATATATATATATATATATATATATATATATATATATATATATATATATATATATATATATATATATATATATATATATATATATATATATATATATATATATAGTCAAGGTTTCTGTGGTTTATCCGTTATACAGTGCTCAATACCAGGGTAGAGCGGAATATATGTTAGGTCAGGAAAAAACACAACAGGCAATATCATCCCTACAAGCCTGTTTTGAGCAGAGAAACCTGCGAAACAGGCTTGTAGGGATGATATAGCCTCTGTGTTTTTTCCTGACCTAACGTATATATATATATATATATATATATATATATATATATATATATATATATATATATATATATATATATATATATATATATATATATATATATGCTTTTAAAGAATATTGTTAATGACACACACTATATAGCGCACCTACATGGAGCCTGTGAGCCATTAACGCTATAAATTACAGAAAGCATGCAGAAATTCCGAATAAAAAGTTCAGTTTAGTGCGGTCCCATATAAAGTGATGTTCTGTATAACACGATCGTGCTATGGACCCCAAATTGTTGCCCGTTTTTTCCCCCGCCATAGTCAACCACATTGTTTTTCACCAAATTATCACGTTTTTACAAACTTACACAAATACCTAGATCTTTGTGAAAGTCTCCAAGAAAAAAAAGAAAAAAAGATAACTGATTATCCAACCATCCATCCATTTTCTATCGCTTATCTCTTTTGGGGTCGCTGGAGCCTATCTCAGCTACAATCGGGCGGAAGGCAGGGTACGCCCTGGACAAGTTGCCAACTCATCGCAGAATAACTGATTAAACATTACTAAATATCGACCTTGTGATGTCCAAACCTAATGGTGGATAGTAAAGATGTAAAAAAAAAAAGATTTGCAAATTAAACGCAATTCTTAGTTGGAACGATTTTTAATCGATTAAAAAAAATGCATGACAGCTGTTTATCTATTTTATGGAGGAATGTAGTTAATCAATGATCTGGCACCCAATGTTATTAAGAAGTATTGATTTTACATCGAGAATCGTTTTGAGTCGAGATTCGATTTTCAATTGAATCGTTACCCCCAAGAATTGAATCGAATCGTGTGGTGTCCAAATATTCACAGTCCTAGTGGATAGTGCCAGCACCATTCTGTGACGTTGGAGCACAATCCACCATCACTACCCACAAAGTAGGTTTAGGCAGATGAGCTATGTGCATAACTTTTTCGAAAAAGAAAGGGTAAAAAATAAACATTTCTATACAATGTGATCTCAGGAATAATGGGATCGGTATTTTTTGGACACCAACGACTGAGGTATATCAAACTTTGAGTGTACTGTATATGTCTCTCTGCTCTGCGTCTCTACCCTGATTATAAAACCACACGTTTTTTTCTGTCTTTTTTCTAGTTGAAAATGGATTCTTGTTACAATGTCAAAAAAGGGGTAATCAACCAGGGTTTGGACTCCATGATGTAATCCCCCTTATTGATCCCCCTAATTGATCACCTTAACATGCTTATGGATGTTCTCAATCATGTAGGTCAGGGGTGTCAGGCCAATTAAAATGAGGTGGTGGGCCACTTTACATCATATGTTGGGCAAAATCTAGCCCCCGAGCCTTGAGTCTCACACATGTGATCTATTGTAGGTCATCGTATCACATTGTTTTGGTCAGATCTAGATCTAAGTCTGTAAGCATTAACTGATGAAGCCTGCTCAGGTGAGAGAAGAAACAATTAAGACAAACTGAGCATTTCAGTTGTCATCAATTGAATCATCCTAACAAGACATGTTGGACAACTCTGTGCCTCTAACATTGTGAGAACATTTTTATGACATCCCTTTTTTGCTCCAGCATGACCTTGTCCTGTAAGGCACAATGTAATGTCCAAGATGCTACTCACCATTTCTGTTCTCCCCAGATTCCAGAGTAGAGTATCGGAGACCACTCTGCGGAGTAAAGGTTTGCTCCAAAAGAGAGAACTCATCCACAGGTCCAACTCCTCCATTCTCCTATGATACTGAAAACCATCAGTCACTCAGTGAAGCCAGTGACAGAATTAGGACGTCATGCAAGAGTGATGACATGGTTATGGTCTTTAAAACTATATCCGGTGTGCAAGCTTAGGATTGACTGTACACACGTACTCTTAGGATCTAAAAGGGACTCGCTCAAATGTCATAAGTCAGCAATAGAAAAAAAATGTTTTTATATAATGTAAAATCCAAAATGTGCAATATTTCGAGAGTTCAAAGAATTATAGAGCGGATGGACTATTTGAGGTTGGGTAATTACAGCCTATAATAGGTAAATAATTCATGACAACATTGATTTTGATACAGTAGTAAAATATTATTTTTACAGTGCCAACTGAGTGAGAATGTGCAAGAAAGCAGGCAGGATTTGGTAGAGTTTATTGACTTCACATAGTACTTTGTTTTTGCCATGTTATATAAACTGCCCAAGATAATTGTTATTTAATTTTAGCTGTTTATTGGCAGTTTAACTCATTTACGCTTACCAAAGCTCTGAGAATCATGGTCATGGTTTTCTGGCACCAAAATTAGACCAAAACAATATTTTCTTATTTTTCAATCGGCCATTATTAGATTTATTCGGAAATAGGATAGCAATTCATTAGGATTACAGTCTGTTAAAAAAATAGTAGTTATAGGGAACTTGGAGCGCCAACTGCAAAATCTACATAAAGCTGAATGGAGGTCCACAAGCAAGAGTCCTAGTTGTCAATGACATCAAGGATCTGGACGAATATCAGAACTCCCAGCAACTACAACAATGATAATGGAGTCTATTATTATGTATTTATTGATTTTATTTATTTATTCCCCTACCTCAGGGGGGGGACTCGGCGAGGCGGTTGCTGGCTGTTCCATCTCCATCATTGGGGTCCCTGCGGGTGGGGTGGGTGGTTCCTGTGGCGCCGTGCTGGGTGGTCCTGTGGCGGCCGGCTTGGGTGGGGTGGCCGTGGGCTGGCCTCGCCGCGCTCTCCGGGGGTGGGGGGGGGGCTCGTGGGGGCCCTGTTGCCGGTGGGGCGGGGACGGTCTTCCCGTCCGGTTGCGGGGGGTCTCCGGGCCCCTCGGGCGGGGCGTCCCGCCTTTCTGTCCGTGTGGGGTGTGGTCTCTCGCTGGCTTGGGGTCTGGCTTCCCCCTGTTTTTCTCGTGCCTTGTCCTCTGCCGGGTGCGTCTGTCTACGGCCTGCTGCTGGCCCTTGTGGGCGGCACGGTGGGCCAGGCTCTGGGGTTCCTGTCGCTGTCCGGCTTGGCTGCGTGGGGGCGGTGGCCCCTGGTTCCCTGGGCACCACACCTACTGTTTGTGGGATGGGTTCTCGGGGAGGCTGGGGCCGTACTCTGGCTCCCGCACACACTGGGAGTCAAATGTATTGTACATGCAAATTCACATATACTCACACACATACATACACACATACATAGGTACCTACGCTCCCACATACATATACAAATAAATACAGTACATATTTACACACTCAAAGTTCGTACATCCACACGCACATTCATTATACAAACATACTGTATACAAATACTGTACATATACATTCACTGTAAAAACATACATATACACATACTGTACATATACATTCACTGTACAAACACACACATACACATTCTACACATACATTCACTTTACAAACACACACATACATACACTGTACATATACATTCACTGTACAAACACACATTTACACATACTGTACATATACATTCACTGTTCAAACACACATACTGTATACACATACTGTACATATACATTCACTGTACAAGCACACATACACATACTGTACATATACAAGTACATATGCACACATACACTCATGCACATAATCACGTTTCATCAAACATATATTAACGTTGTTGCCCTAGGGTAAACTGGGTATAACACATGGCACACTGACAAAGCTTAACCTATTGTTACTATAACAATCTACAAGGTTAAGGTTGCTTCTCTTTCTTCCCCTCCATTTTTCTGCATTCTTTCGTATCTCAAGTTATCATTACGTATATGTATTGTTGCATTTGAACAATTGTATTGTTGATAATAAAGGTAAAGTACTGGTATTGTTTATTATCAATAGCACTATTTCTATTGGTATTCATATTGCTCCATTTTTAGTGTAATAATGCTCATTGTCATTTCTGTATTTTTTTTATTTTTTTATTTTCGCTAACTGCTTATTTGCTATTACTTTTACCATCATATTTGTACATGTCGTATTTGCTGATGTTGCTCTGTTGTTGTTGTTGTTGTTGTGTTTGCTGTTGTTGTTTTTGTCTCTCTGTCTAATCCCCCTCTTGTCCCCACAATTCCCCCCTCTGTCTTCCTTTTTCTCTCTTTCTATCCCCTCCTGCTCCGGCCCGGCTGCACCAAATGATAATATAAATACATTTAATAAAGTCAAAATACAAGTAAGGCAACAAGAGAAGTATCCTACACTTCTCTTTTGTAAAGTAAATCTGAACAGCCGATATGGGCATCTACATCTGCTATATGATTTGCCCGAGAAGCTGGGCAGGACATTATTAAAAAAAAAAAGATAATGGAGTCTGACGGAAAACAAACATTGACATTGGACTACAAAATTACAACGCTCCAAGGGATTACCGAACAAGATGATCTTCACTCAGGTGCACATTCATCTACACTTATAGACATTCAGATATCAACACAAATGATTGGTGAACAGGAATTTATGGAACTGATAACCTTCAGCAGCATAGATTACAATAGTCCGGAATTAGATAAGGATATACAGTAGATCCAGATACAAATGTTTTCTTTCAGACCAGGAATAATTGTTTTTATTATACCGACGAACAATATAACAGAAACATTAAAATAGACAACAAACTGTCGATTATTCATTTAAACAGCAGAAGTTTGTATGCTAACTACAACAATGTGAAGCATTTTTTGGAACAATTCAACAAACTCTTCAAAGTTATCGCTATCTCAGAAACATAGATAAATGCGAAAAAAGGAATGGATTTTGACCTGGAAGAATATGAACTGAATTATATCAACAGAACCAACAAGAACAGATGGTGAGTAGCTGTGTACGTGATGAAGAACTTTTACTACATTCAAGATTTCAAGATGCTTTATTATTGTCCATTCTTTAACATGTACAAGACACATAAGAACTGAAATTTCATTTCCGGCACAGTCCCACTAAGAGCAGACATACGTTACAGGGAGACAAGACGGGACTGCCAACGGATCAGCTACTTAGGGCGCTCCTTAAGAAAGGTGGGAAAAAGGTGATATTGGGAAAGGGGGGAAGAGTAAAAAATATCAGTCTAAGGCTGGACCCTCGGGAGGGGGTCCAGACTGAGTCCAAGGGAAAAAAACTCATTTAGCATAGCACACATAAACATGTTACATTTAATCACAACAACTCGCAACAGAGGAGGGGGGAGATTTGGGGCCATGGAGGCCGGCCTGCTGCTATAAAGCGCTACTAGCTGTCCATAACCCCGAAGAGGAATTAAGCAGTGGTGGTGAGGGGCGTTGGATGGGGGTGGGGAGTGTGTTTGTATATATGCCCATTGTCTTTGGGTGAAGTGTAAATGTTCATAAGCCCAGAGTCGTTCTGCATGCAATGCAAGCAAAGTTTGATTCCCAGGTGTCGTTGAGGAGGGGTGGAGGGAGGGAGGTCAAAAAGCGTCCATCTTTGGAATTCCTCAGGGGATGATTACAGAACAGCCTGTTCTTGTCTCAAGGCCATTCGGGGGAGTCAAATCGTAGATAAGGATTTTTTTTTTTCTCGAACAGGCATTAACAATGACTTGTCTGTTCTATTCGCCCATGCTGGCTCTCATATCCAAACCTTCCTTTATAGCAAGCTTTTCCATGATGTGATCCATCTTGCGATTCAGTTCAGAAATCGCCACAGACTGTGTTCCCACAGCCCGGCCCAATCCATCCATTGCGACGAACAGCCTTTGGGCTCCTTGAGTGGCTGCCATCGTCTTACGAATTTTACGATACACCAGAGCAATGCCCAGCCCAATCAGCAGGTGCCCCACGATCATGGTTCCAAATAGGTAGATGTCTTCCACGTCCTCGATGGAAAGGACTGAGAGGCACATGATTCTCCATTTGTCCCGGGAATCTCTCACGTACCCCGCAGCAATGGTTCCATCAGGGCAGCCAGGCTCCCCAGAACCTCTTTTCCTCGTCAAAAAGATTGTGTCAATAGAGTCGAGAGTCCAGCTAATCAATTCCATGTCTGATGATTAGATTTGGAGGAGAGCGCAAAGAAAGAGGCTTCCAAAAAAAGTTTAGACAAGACAAGACAAAAAAAAGAGAGTAAGCCAGGAGAGACGGGAGGAGAAAAAAATGCGACCGCCCTTCACCAGAGGCAAGACAGAAAGTGGTAAACATATGTCACTAGCTATTGATAATATTTTAGAATATATAACCATTGAAATATGTCATGAAAAAAGCAAAAACGTACTGATCAGTTGTATATATATAGATCACCAAAGTCAAACATTGATACATTTGAGAACTGGATTAAGGCAACTTTTACTGAAATCAGTCAAAAAATAACCTTCTTATGTGGAGACTTCAACATTGATCTCTTGAACCTTAACAAACTGAAGTCCATAGATGACTTTATTGACACAATGTTCAGCCTGAGTTTATATCCTAAAATCAGAAAGGCCAAGCAGAATCTCAGGACACAGTGCCACACTTATTGATAATATTTTTACTAATGATTTTGATAATAATACCACAAGTGGCCTGCTAATATCCGACATCAGAGATCATTTGCCAGTTTTCAAATTCTATGACGGAAACTACAAGAAGAGGAACATTGATGACAAAAATACTTTTCGAACAATATGTACAGAAAAAAGTATGACAGCTTTCAAACATGATCTGAAAAAACAGAATTGAGACAATGTCTACAGTAGAAATGATGTAGATGAAGCGTATGGTATTTTTTTTAATACCTTCTAGATACTTTATGACAAACACTGTTCATTGAAACAACTTAGTATAAGAAGCAAAAGGAAAATAATCAACAATGGATGACAAAAGGATTGAAAAATGCTTGCAAAAAGAGTACATTACACAGAACATTTATAAAACAAAGATCTACAGAAGCATAAAACAAGTACAAAACGTACAAGAACTGTCATGATCCGTCACCCGGGTTATGGCATGATTTGGGTTTGTTAGTTTTTCTGTTTTAGTCTGTTTCCTGGGTGCACCCTCTTTCCCTGTTTTCTGTTGGTTTCCATGGGCACTGGTTCTCCTCACCTGTCTTAGTTTTGCAATTAGTGTTCCCACCAGGTGTTTTGGTTAATCACTCCCTTTATAGTTTCCTGTCACCCAGCATTAGTTGCTGGGTCAATGTTTGCGATAGGCAAAAGTTACGTTCTCACGGTTTATCTCCTCGTTCTAGTGATTTTGGTACAGACTAGCTTTCCTTGTTTTTTTACCCTTTGTGACATTTTGGTTTTGTTTAGCTTCACGCTTGCTAGCGTCCTCAGTTTTGTATTTTTGTCCTGCATTTAATTTATTAAAGAAAGCTTAATCTTACTTGTACGCCGCTCCTTCTTGTTTCTGCCTTGGAAGGAACAGGGCTAGCGCAGCCATGCGACCACGACGTAACAAGAACAAGCTAACTGGCATACTACAAACATGTAGAAAATAATATTACAGTCAATTATTCGACCAGAACAAAACAATATGAGAGCAACATGGGGAATCCTAAATAGCATTATTAAAATGGTGCTTAAAAAGAACTATCCTAAATACTTCACAGATGGAAATGTAAAAAATGACAATATGAACAAAGTAGTTGAAATCTTCAATAAGTACTTTGTGAACATTGGACCAAATCTGGATGAAAATAATCCGGATCCCGAGTCAGTTAAGGACTTGAATGACACCATAGATAGAAACCCCAACTCTATGTTCCTCAAAGGAGTGACAAAAGAAGAAATAATCAATATTGTGAAAAAAGGTAAATCCTTTTGCAAAGGATGACTGATTGTAACGGAATTGATATTGAAACGATAAAAACAGGTTATTGAAGACATTTCAGAACCTTTAAGTTATATCAGCAACCTATAATTTCAAACAGGCAAATTCCCAGATAAAATGAAAATAGCAAAAGGCTCTTCCACAATTTTCTAAAATTATTGAAAAACTGTTTAACAACAGATTACAAAAATTCATGAATAACAACGAAACACTCACAGACAACCAATACGAATACATAGCCAACATCTCAACATCAATGGCATTAATCGAAATAACGGAAGAGATAACCAATGCAATACATAGCAAAAAATGTGCTGCTGCAGTGTTAATGGACTTAACAAAAGCATTTGACACAATTAATCACTGTATCTTAAACAAATTACAAAGGTATGGAATCAGAGGGTTGGTCTTGAACTGGGTTAAAAGCTACTTAACCAACAGGAATCAATATGTGAAAATAGGCGAACACACATCTACAGAGCTGAAAATGTTTTGTGGTGTACCTCAGGGATCAATACTTGGACCAAAATTGTTCAATATTTCTATAAACAACATTTGTAAAGTTACAAAGGACTTAAAGTTAGTATTATTTGCAGATGATACAACTGTGTTTTGTTCAGGAGAGAACACACAGAAGCTAATACAAATAATAACAGAAGAAATGAAAAAAATAAAAAGATGGTTTGACAAAAACAGACTATCTTTGAATCTCAGTAAAACTAAAATAATGCTATTTGGTAACAGTAGAAGTGAAAGTCAAACACAAATACAAATAGACGGAATAGATATTAAAAGGGTAAAAGAAAACACTTTTTTTGGGTGTAGTAATAGATGATTAAATGAACTGGAAATCTCATGTAAAAAATATACAACATAAAGTAGCAAGAAACACGTCAATATTGAATAAAGCAAAACATGTTCTGGACCAAAAATCATTTAATATTATCTACTGCTCGCTAGTGTTACCGTATCTGAGTTATTGTGCAGAAATATGGGGAAATAATGTTGGATATAGAGAACATACAAACCCTTTATTTATTGAATCACAAATATTGAAATTCAACGATTTTGTGCATTTGCAAACAGCTAAAATTATGTACAAAGCAAACTATAACCTGCTACCCAAGAATGTACAACAATTCTTCTCAACAAAAGAGGAGGAATATAACCTTGGAGGAGAATCTAATTTAAAACATTTGTATGCTCGTAAAACACTTAAAACCTTCAGCATATCCGTATGTGGAATTAAATTATGGAATGGATTAACCAAATAAATCAAACAAAGCACCAATATGATTCATTTTAAGAGACTGTTCAAACAACACGTGTTCACAAAGTACACAGAAAAATAATTATGATGAACATCTTGAACCTTTTTTTTTTTTGAGATAAAGATTATTTTTGTATACATTTGTTTACTTACTATGGTATATTATTTATTTATTCACTGTTCTGTTGAAATGGGATAAAATTGCTATGGTATGAAAGGGGTTGAGATTAAATAAGATATGCTTCTTCCTACTCCTTTTCGGACGTGCTGTAATGAAACAACTGGAAATATGTTATGCATTACATTGTATTGTATGCATGTTCGAAATAAACTGAAACTGAAACTGAACTGAACTGAACTGAACTGTACTGAAAAATGGGAGTCAATGGGGCCGAAATAGTTTTTGGGAACGTATGTATACTTTGTCTGTATTCTAATCCAGCAGTATCCAAAGTGTGGTCCGGGCTGTCAATTGTGGCCCGAACCTCAAGTTTTAAATTACAAATACAAAATTGTAAAATGTCAGCAAAATTACTGTGTATTGAGAAAAAGAGGAAATATGCGTTGTCACTTATAACACAAAGCTCATACAAAATGTCCTTTTTTATAAACTTTTTGACAAAATAAAAAAAATTGCAAAATTGCCCCCGCATTATTTGACTTTTTAGTATGCGGCTCTTTGTTGAAAAAGTTAAGACACCCATCTTCTAATCTAACAACGTTGCAATTAAAAACTCAATGCAATTTTGTAAAACTTTTAACCATTAAACATAAAGAATACATGTAATTCCCGTTTTGGGCCTTCTGGGTGCACAAGACTGAAATGAAATTGACCAAAATATCAGGCGAGTGCAAAATGAATCTAGGTAATACTTTTGACTTACCTAATTCTGGGTAAGGTATCTCAGCTGATTATGTAATGGGGTGGGCCAGCAGTGAGCGAGAAGTACGGCCCAGGCCAGGAGATTCATTACTATGGGATGTTCCAGAGATGGTCCTGATGTCTTCAACAGGAAAAAGGACTGATGCACGCTCTGTTGATCCCATCTATGTTATATACATCCAGCTGTAACCCATGCAGCCCCACAGCCCATAAACTATTGAGTGTCTTACTGGCCAGAAAATCCATCAGCAATATTTTAAGTTGTGCTCCTTCTACCTATGAAAAGTCACCTGGCCCGTCACTGAATTATCAGACCAATAAAAGACAAGTATTGTGGCCCACTCACCAAGGTCAAAGTCATGTTTTACCGGCTCTTCGGGTTGATTGACTGTCTTTATTAACTCTATAAACGGCACCGAAACTGCTGTTTGAGATATGACTTCATGAAGGAGCAGGTTTACAAACACTCAGATCTGCATGCAAAGTGAGCAGGGTTTATCATAAAACTGCGCATAATTCCTGAGGATGTTCGATGAAAATGCAAATATATGCAATACCTCGCCGCCTATGAGTCATCTGACATTTGCACATTTAATTGAAAAGAATATACAGAGTTCCAAAGGCCACTGCAGCAGACGTATTACTGAGAGACCCTCTTCTGGATAGATGCTGAGTTAATAAACATAGCTTTTTTCCTCTCTGTTTGAAACCTGCAGGGCGGTTATTAAGAAAGTGTCATTTTGCACCTCTGTATGTTAGTCGTATATATATTGATTATAAAAGTAAGGCCATTGTTCAGTCTCTTTTGGCATAATGAGGACTTGGGAGCTATATACAGTGACATTTAATTTTATGGTTGAAAAGTCAGACAGGCCAATAGGAGCTGCTATGTATCGTGAAAAGCTGTTATGATTTATATTCTGTATTAGACAAGACTCCGCTCAGAGGCTTATCCCAGTTTCTAAAATAAATGTTTCTGCCTGCACTTGACATCAATAATGGTCCACTTTACAAGTCATGACATGAGGAGTCTGGTCTTTTAAGGCACAATATTGACTTGTGCATAGCCTTTTATTACATTTGTAAGTGTATTGTGACAAACATAATTCAATAGTCATTTGCATTGTTACGTGTGTTGCATAAGTAACTGGTAAAAAGAGTTGCATAGATGATAGATCTTTTGATAGATCTATAATTGATGCATCTTGAGTCAGGGGCCCCACTACTTGCAACCGTTTCATTCTTAAATTGAGTAAAACTGAACAATATATACATTTATATCCAAAAACATGGAGTAAATTAAACATCTTCTGTAGTACGTGTGTATAGTACCAACTTTTTTGATAACCCCTACACTCTGTCAAAACGTTTTTCTCGTAAAGTCTGTCACTTCAGCTATGTAACCTGACAGGTTTGTCAAACTAGTTGACAATATTTGCTTGTACTCTAAATCACAAGTGTGACCTGCAGGGTGAGATGTTATGTAATATGTACAGTAAAACTGTAATATCTGCATTATTATTTTGTTCGCTAAGGCTCCATATTTGTTTATACATATATATATATATATATATATATATATATATATATATATATATATATATATATATATATATATATATATATATACATGTATATATATATATATATATATATGTCTTAATTAGATTATCCAAAAAATAGTGCTCAATACCGTGGTAGAGCGTAATATGTATGTGTGGGAAAAAAAATCACAAGACTATTTCATCTCTACAGGCCTGTTTCATGAGGGGTTACCTCAATCCTCAGGAGATTTTAATGGAAGCATTCACATACCATGGTTTATATAGGGCACAGAGCGGGTGGGTACAGGCAGGCGTAGGGGCGTGGTGATTGACTCATGTGTTACCTAGGAGGTGTTTCCTTCTGTGACGGCATGCTGACACAATTTCGCTGCGCTTGTTGAGGGATGACAACTCTGGACGGTATATGATAAACAGTTTCTCTTTTAAGCATAGGTTGCATCTTTTGTTACCACTGTTGTAAGGTGTGCTGGATGCAAGAATTTGCCATGTTATTGAGTATTCAACATTATTGTCTTTGAGATTCCAAATGTGTTTGCTGAGTTCTGTAGTGTTCCGGAGTCTTTTGCATCTGAAAGAAGCCTTGTGATTGTTCCATCTGGTTTTGAATTCTCCCTCAGTTAATCCTACGTATGTGTCGGATGTGTTAATGTCCTTGCGTATTACCTTTGCTTGGTAAACAACTGATGATTGTAAGCACCCCCCGTTGAGAGGGCAATCAGGTTTCTTGCGGCAGTTACAGCTTTTGTCGGTTTTGGAGTCGTTCTGCCTGGTGGTGGGCGGCTCCTTTTCAATTGCTTTATTGTGGTTTGAAATGATTTGCCGCATGTTGTTCATGCAGCTGTAGCTCAATTTAATGTTGTTCTTGTTGAATACTTTTCTTAGGGTGTTGCCTTTGGGGAAGTGTTTGTCGATCAGGGTGAGGAATTTGTGGCCAATATTAGTTGAGACGTTTTTGCTGTATGGGGGGTTGTACCAGATAATGTTGTTTCGTTTTCTGCTCCTTTTTGGTTGGTTTCCTGGCGTGGGTTCGTAGGTGAGGGTGAAGTTGTATCCGCATTCATCAAGTGCTTTTTGGTACGGGGGGGTTGCTTTGTCGAATTCAGCTTTGCTAGATGACAGCATCGATAGTCTTTTATTAATTCCGGTAGGTATTCTTTTCGTGGTGGTGGGTGGGTGGTTGCTGTCATGGTGCACGTATTGGAGTGTTGTGTTGGGTTTCGTGAATGGTTGGTAGCTGTTATTCCTCAGGTTGAAAGTGACGTCGAGGAAGTTGACGGTTTGCTTGTTGGCTTCAATTGTGATCCGTAGACCGTTCTCTTTGAAGATTTGGCATATACGACAATCAGTCAAATTCAAGCCAGTTCGCAACCCACTCCTCACCAAGCTGAAAAATGACACGGAGCGCATCAAGAAAGTAAGCAACCTCATCATAGCTGCCGACAAAACCACAAATTTCTACAGAATGAACATACAAGAACATAACACTTTACTGGACAGAAGCATCACCAAATCATACAAAAAAGCACAACCCAACACTTTACAGAACATCCACCTGGAAAACAAACGGATCGCGGCTGAACTGGACATCGAGGACAGGGTGGACGCTACAGCCAACAAGGAAGCCTTCATCACATTGAAGGACCACAAACCCAACTTCGCAAATAACCCATCATGCCGACTAATAAACCCAACTAAATCCGAAATAGGAAAAATCAGCAAAACAATCCTGGACAGAATCAACACAAAAATTACAGACAAAACACCACTCAACCAATGGAGAAATACAGCAGCAGTAATCAAATGGTTCAGCAACATCCAAGACAAACAACAGCACAACTTCATCTCCTTCGATGTCGAAGAATTTTACCCTTCCATCACGCAAGACCTACTGACCAAAGCACTAGACTTTGCCTCGGACTACGACTCAATCACAGGCAACGAAAGAAACATCATCATCCACGCAAAGAACTCCATACTCTTCCGCAACGGTACACCATGGCAAAAAAAGAACAATTCAACATTCGACGTCACTATGGGGAGTTTCGACGGAGCAGAAACGTGCGAACTTGTTGGGAGTTTCCTCCTCTCCCAGCTCGCTAGCCTCAACCTCAACCTTGGTATTTACCGTGATGACGGACTGGCAGTGTGTCGCGCCTCGCCAAGGAGCAGCGAGAATACCAAGAAGCGTATATGCCAAATCTTCAAAGAGAACGGTCTACGGATCACAATTGAAGCCAACAAGCAAACCGTCAACTTCCTCGACGTCACTTTCAACCTGAGGAATAACAGCTACCAACCATTCACGAAACCCAACACAACACTCCAATACGTGCACCATGACAGCAACCACCCACCCACCACCACGAAAAGAATACCTACCGGAATTAATAAAAGACTATCGATGCTGTCATCTAGCAAAGCTGAATTCGACAAAGCAACCCCCCCGTACCAAAAAGCACTTGATGAATGCGGATACAACTTCACCCTCACCTACGAACCCACGCCAGGAAACCAACCAAAAAGGAGCAGAAAACGAAACAACATTATCTGGTACAACCCCCCATACAGCAAAAACGTCTCAACTAATATTGGCCACAAATTCCTCACCCTGATCGACAAACACTTCCCCAAAGGCAACACCCTAAGAAAAGTATTCAACAAGAACAACATTAAATTGAGCTACAGCTGCATGAACAACATGCGGCAAATCATTTCAAACCACAATAAAGCAATTGAAAAGGAGCCGCCCACCACCAGGCAGAACGACTCCAAAACCGACAAAAGCTGTAACTGCCGCAAGAAACCTGATTGCCCTCTCAACGGGGGGTGCTTACAATCATCAGTTGTTTACCAAGCAAAGGTAATACGCAAGGACATTAACACATCCGACACATACGTAGGATTAACTGAGGGAGAATTCAAAACCAGATGGAACAATCACAAGGCTTCTTTCAGATGCAAAAGACTCCGGAACACTACAGAACTCAGCAAACACATTTGGAATCTCAAAGACAATAATGTTGAATACTCAATAACATGGCAAATTCTTGCATCCAGCACACCTTACAACAGTGGTAACAAAAGATGCAACCTATGCTTAAAAGAGAAACTGTTTATCATATACCGTCCAGAGTTGTCATCCCTCAACAAGCGCAGCGAAATTGTGTCAGCATGCCGTCACAGAAGGAAACACCTCCTAGGTAACACATGAGTCAATCACCACGCCCCTACGCCTGCCTGTACCCACCCGCTCTGTGCCCTATATAAACCATGGTATGTGAATGCTTCCATTAAAATCTCCTGAGGATTGAGGTAACCCCTCATGAAACAGGCCTGTAGAGATGAAATAGTCTTGTGATTTTTTTTCCCACACATACATATATATATATATATATATATATATATATATATATATATATATATATACATGTGTATATATATATATATATATATATATATATATATATATATATATATATATATATATATATATATATATACATGTATATATGTATATATATATACATGTATATATATATATATATATATATATATATATATATATATATATATATATATATATATATATATATATATATATATATACGTATATACTGTATATATATATATATATATATATATATATATATACGTATATACTGTATATATGTATATATATTATTTGACTGCTCGCTGTTGCGAAAAAGGCTAAGTATCGCTCTATCTGTGTGCTTTTAATTGTTCTACAGCTTTCTTTACTACTTCTCAAATATATTTAGTGGTACTATTTAACTTGCAAATCACCCGATCTCTGTCTCACCACCCCTCCCTCAGCTAGCTAGCTGCTAAGCTAGCGAAGCTAGCACGGAGAAAGGCAGCGCCTGTCGGAAGGAAGCTACTCCCGCACACCGCGACCACTCCCCGGAAGACAGCAGGAACTTCACTTGGTGACAGAAAACACTGTGAGTAATGGCTTCCTGCGCGTCTTGCACCTTACTCACGGAGAGATTGGCTCTGCTAGAGGGCCGTGTCCGCCAGTTAGAGCAGAGTAATCTCGTAACTTTAGATGTTGCGGACACATCTGCTAGCGTTAGCTGTAGCGAGCTAACTAGCCCAGCTTTTAGCAGTCCTAAGCTGCCTACAAGCTACGGTGTACCGGTTGAGACGCATAATAGATTTAGCTCTTTAGCTAGTCCTACACCCCAGTCTACCGGGCACCACATCTTAGTCATAGGGGACTCCATCACCCGAAACATAAAGCTTAGCAAACCAGCCACAATTAAGTGTATTCCCGGGGCCAGAGCACCTGACATTGAAGCTAATCTTAGGGAGCTAACTCGCAACAGGCCAAATAAACACGTACGACAGGCTAATCGCACCACTAGTTATGCGAATATAGTTGTACATGTTGGCTCCAATGACACTAGAATGAGACAGTCAGAGATTACAAAGAGAAACATAGCCAGGACTTGTGATCTCGCCAGAAAGATGTCCAGGCATCGAGTAATTGTCGCTGGCCCCCTGCCTGCGAGAGGCAATGATGAGAGATATAGCAGATTAGTCTCGCTTAACAAGTGGCTGGCTATCTTCTGTAGACAACAGGGACTAACGTTTATTGATAACTGGCCCTCTTTCTGGGGCAAACCAGGCTTGCTGATGGGAGACGGCCTTCACCCTAACCAGGAAGGCGCCATCATCCTGTCTAAGAACATAGACTACTGTTTAAGTCTCACTTGACTGACTACACTAGAGCAAGCCCGGTCACAGGCAATTAGAGAGTCTGTTAGTCCGGGTGAGGAGTCAGTTAAGCTAGAACTAGCCAGCGCCAGGCTGGATAATCCATGTACGCATAGCAATTCTCTTAGAATAATACACAATTCACATAATGTTTTTTCTGTTGTGACTGTGTCAGAGGTAGACATGCATTCTACTGAGGTGGCAAATTATGATGTGTCCAGTTTATCGCAGCACCAAGCAAACAATCGGAAAATTCCCGTCATATCAATTCCTAGATATGGTCGAAACTATTTAGAGTGCACTACGCATAATATACGCAACATTGTTAATATTGCTACTACGGATAATCTCAAGAAAAACTCGTCAAAACAGCCCAATACCCATAATATGGGCTTTTTAAACATAAGATCATTGTCTCCCAAAGCGTTATTAATTAATGAGGTCATTAGAGACAACAATCTTAACGTCATTGGTTTTAGCGAAACCTGGCTCAAACCAGACGATTTTTTTGCGCTAAATGAGGCAATTCCTCCTAACTATACGAATGCGCATGTTGCCCGTCCTCTTAAAAGGGGAGGGGTGTCGCACTAATATACAATGAAAACTTTAACCTTACCCCTAACCTAAATAATAAATATAAATCGTTTGAGGTGCTTACTATGAGGTCTGTCACACCGCTACGTCTTGACCTGGCTGTTATCTACCGCCCCCCTGGGCCCTATTCGGACTTTATCAGTGAATTCTCAGAGTTCGTTGCTGATCTAGTGATGCACGCAGACAATGTAATCATAATGGGGGACTTTAACATCCATATGAATACCCCATCGGATCCTCAGTGCGTGGCGCTCCAGACCATAATTGATAGCTGTGGTCTTACACAAATAATACATGAACCCACGCATCGCAACGGTAATACGATAGATCTAGTGCTTGTCAGGGGTGTCACCACCTCCAAATGTATGATACTTCCATATACTAAAGTAATGTCCGATCATTACCTTATAAAATTTGAAGTTTTGACTCATTGTCAACAAGCTAATAATAATAATAACTGCTATAGCGGCCGCAACATTAATGCTGCTACAACGATGTCTCTTGCTGACCTACTGCCTTCGGTAATGGCACCATTCCCAAATTATGTCGGCTCTATTGATAACCTCACTAATAACTTTGACGATAACCTGCGTGAAACCATTGATAGTATAGCACAGCTAAAGCAAAAAAGGGCCCCTAAAAGGCGCACCCCATGGTTTACAGAAGAAATTAGAGCTCATAAATTATCATGTAGAAAGCTGTAACGCAAATGGCGCGCGACTAAACTTGAGGTTTTCCATCAAGCATGGAGTGATAGTTTAATAACTTATAAACGCATGCTTACCTTAGCTAAAGCTAAATATTAATCTTTCACTGTTATGCTGATGACACCCAACTCTACATGCCCCTAAAGCTGACCAACACGCTGGATTGTAGTCAGCTGGAGGCGTGTCTTAATGAAATTAAACAATGGATGTCCGCTAACTTTTTGCAACTCAACGCTAAGAAAACGGAAATGCTGATTATCGGTCCTGCTCAACACCGACATCTATTTAATAATATCACCTTAACATTTGACAACCAAACAATTACACAAGGCGACTCGGTAAAGAATCTGGGTATTATCTTCGACCCAACTCTCTCGTTTGAGTCACACATTAAGAGTGTCACTAAAACGGCCTTCTTTCATCTCCATAATATCGCAAAAATGCGTTCCATTTTGTCCACTAGCGACGCTGAGATCATTATTCATGCGTTCGTTACGTCTCGTCTCGATTACTGTAACGTATTATTTTCAGGTCTCCCTATGTCTAGCATTAAAAGATTACAGTTGGTACAAAATGCGGCTGCTAGACTTTTGACAAGAACAAGAAAGTTTGATCATATTACGCCTATACTGGCTCACCTGCACTGGCTTCCAGGGCACTTAAGATGTGACTTTAAAGTTTTACTACTTACGTATAAAATACTACACGGTCTAGCTCCAGCCTATCTTGCCGATTGTATTGTACCATATGTCCCGGCAAGAAATCTGCGTTCAAAGAACTCCGCCGTATTAGTGATTCCCAGAGCCCCAAAAAAGTCTGCGGGCTGTGGAGCGTTTTCTATTCAGGCTCCAGTACTCTGGAATGCCCTCCCGGTAACAGTTAGAGATGCTACCTCAGTAGAAGCATTTAAGTCCCATCTTAAAACTAATTTGAATACTCTAGCCTTTAAATAGACCCCCTTTTTAGACCAGTTGATCTGCCGTTTCTTTTCTTCTCTCCTCTGCTCCCCTCTCCCTCGGGGAGGGGGAGTTGCACAGGTCGATTGGACAGCCAGCACTTCCATGGATGAAGTGCTGGCTGTCCAGAGTCGGGACCTCGGGTGGACCGCTAGCCTGTGCATCGGTTGGGGACATCTCTGCGCTGCTGACCCGTCTCCGCTCGGGACGGTTTCCTGCTGGCCCCACTATTGACTGGACTCTCGCTGATGTGTTGGATCCACTGTGGACTGGACTTTCACAATATCATGTCAGACCCACTCGACATCCATTGCTTTCGGTCTCCCCTAGAGGGGGGGGGTTACCCACATATGCGGTCCTCTCCAAGGTTTCTCATAGTCATTCACATCGACGTCCCACTGGGGTGAGTTTTTCCTTGCCCGTATGTGGGCTCTGTACCGAGGATGTCATTGTGGCTTGTGCAGCCTTTTGAGACACTTGTGATTTAGGGCTATATAAATAAACATTGATTGATATATATATATATATATATATATATATATATATATATATATATATATATATATATATATATATATATATATATATATATATATATATATATATATATATATGTATTTTTATTTTTTAATTTTTTTTTAATTTTGTTATATACTGTATATATATATATATATATATATATATATATATATATATATATATATATATATATATATATATATATATATATATATATATATATATATTTTTTTTTTTTTTTTTTTTTTTTTTTTTTTAAATATATATATATATTAAAGTTAAAGTACCAATGATTGTCACACACACACTAGGTGTGGCAAAATTATTCTCTGCATTTGACCCATCACCCTTGATTACCCCCTGGTAGGTGAGGGGAGCAGTGAGCATATATATACTGTATATATATATATATATATATATATATATATATATATATATATATATATATATATATATATATATATATATATATATATATATATATATATATATATATACAGTATATCTATATATACATATATATAACCAAATAGAATTTTGAAGACAACATTTAATTTATTCCGTTTTCGAATATATGTATATATTAGAAATGCGCGGTTTGCGGACACAACCGCGGAGTCCGCGGATAAACCGCGGGTCGGGCGGGTGACATGACGAAAAAAATAGATTTTAAATAGATTCGGGCGGGTGGCGGTTGAACCAATTCAGAAATATATATACATAGTTATTATATGTTGTTACCCACATACGAAAAACGAGCTGATGGCGCATCACCGAAAAAGAAAAGGATTGACTTCACAGAATGGGAGGAGGATACACCTGTGCTTGTTGATGAAGTAGAGGATTATTCCTCTACAAACTTCCATCTCGACGGATCAGCAGAGGAAAATCTACTTTCCTTTTGGGGGAAACAAGGACAATCATTCCCACGACTACAACACCTTGCCAAGAGAATCCTATGTGTCCCAGCAACAAGTGCGGCAAGTGAGCTCTCCTTCAGCGCAGCAGGGCGCATTTTAGAGGCCAGGCGCTCTCGCCTGAATCCTGGCACTGTAGATGCCATTTTATTCCTGCATAGTGCTAACAAAAAAAAAAGTAGGTAGACATGCGGTTGGATATGTTAAACGAATTAGTCTACGTTACCTAGGCTATACCAAATAAGCCCATGTCTAACCTATTTTGAGTTCGGTCAGCTGAATAATTTTGATGGTTATGTGTTGTTTGGGCGCACTACAATGCAAAGGAATTAAGGCAATTGCGTTGTTTATTGTGGGTTTTTTCTATTCGAGATATACTACTGTGTGTTAATTATTTGGCCTCGCTTTCAAGTGAAGCACATCTCCGATTGGCTACAATGTAAGGCTATTTAGCCTGCTTCGTTTGTCGCGATTGTCTATTTTCATTATAATTCAAGTTTGATGATAAAGTGCAGTCTGATGGGTTTGATTTCCCCCCTTCAGCTATTTGCCTTGGCCAATAAGTTGCAGGTAATTTATTATTATTATTTATTTTATTTATTTTTGTTTAAATAGGGATGACATACATATGGTATTGTATAATTTAAGTTTGTGCGCGTGATTGACAGCCTAAGGCTTATGAGGCACATTTTTTATTTATTTTTTTATTTCAACTTAAAAACGTATGAGCCTATATGCCTATGCCTACAACATAGGCTATGTGTTTATCTTTATTTTCCTGCCTGTCGTTGACAATGGAGATTGTCTGATATTTTGTCATGGCTGCAGATCAATAAATAAAGGTTTGTTGTGCTCGTAGCGTGAAAGCTAGACAACTTGAAGTATAGTTGACACACAAAAACGTGTGCGTCGTTTATTCATCAAAGCACAAACAAGAATGAACGCTTTCATCACAAACACTCAAATGTCGCGGGAACAACAAACCCCCACCTTTGTGAGAATCTACTGACGGCCACTTAAAGGGGCCGCGGCGAATTACTCGCTCTTAACTGCACACAAAGAACAACATTGTCATGTACACAATAGAACAGTACGGTGCATGATGATGACAAAGTCAAATAACAGGTGTGGTGAATTATGTCCTTAAATCAACCGCTACACACGTCCCCCCAGAATTCGCCATCACAAAAGGAAAACAAACTGTCAATGGACAGGGGCACGGACGGGCCGACCAGACCGGGTGCGCCGGACTGGTACAAACGCCGGGGAGTCAGTAGGGGGGACCGGAAGGGTACCTGTACTGTCTAAGGTCCCGGGGGCCTGTGTAGAAGGATGCACAACATTATCATGGGGCCTAGGTAGAGCGGGCGGACGACCCCGGCGCGGGGGTACGGCCGTGGTAACCGGCTGACTAAGATCCAAGTGGGCCGCTTTCAGCCGGTCCACTGTGATCTTTTCAGACCGACCCCCGATGTCCAACAGAAAATGCTTATCTCCGCTCTCTAGGATGCGAAATGGCCCATCGTAAGGAGGCTGCAGGGGACCGCGGTGGGCGTCGTGGCGGACAAAAACAAACGCTGCTCCCCTCAAGGAAGCGGGAACATGAGACGGCATAAGGCCGTGTTGAGAAGTGGGGATGGGGGCAAAACTCTTGGCAGCATCGAGGAGAGCAGCTCGCTGCTTACTGGCGGACCAAGGTGCCGTCGTGCTAGGAATAAAGTCACCTGGCACCCGCAGGGGCTGGCCATACACCAACTCTGCCGAGGAAGATTGCAAGTCTTCCTTGGGGGCAGTCCGAAGCCCCAGCATCACCCAAGGGAGCTTGTCTCCCCAAGCGCTGTCCTTCAGGGACGCCCTAAGCGCTGCCTTCATGAACCTGTGAAATCGCTCACACATACCATTTGCCTGCGGGTGATACGCCGTCGTGTGGTGGAGTTTCACTCCCAAGCTCTCGGCCACAGCGGCCCAGAGCTCAGAAGTGAACTGAGAGCCCCGGTCGGATGATATGTCCGATAGGGTACCGAAACGGGCAACCCACGTACCAATGAACGCGCGCGCCACCTCCGCGGAGGTGGCGGACGTCAGAGGTACTGCCTCCGGCCAGCGGGTGGTCCTGTCGACTATCGTGAGGAGGTATGTGCAGCCGCGTGAGGATGGGAGAGGCCCGACCAGGTCCACATTGACATGGTGAAAACGGCGCTCCGGAACCGTAAACGGTGCCAGTGGGGCCCGCGTGTGGCAGCGCACTTTTGAGCGCTGGCATGCCACACATGTGGAAGCCCAGTCCCTAACGTCTTTCTTCAGGACACGCCAGACAAATTTTGCAGCAACCAACCGCTGGGAAGGTTTCCTCCCAGGGTGGGAAAGGCCGTGGATGGAGTCGAACACGCGCCACCTCCAAATGGCGGGCACAAGGGGCCGTGGCCGACCGGTAGCGACGTCACAAAGGAGCGTAACCCCTGTGTCCTCAAATGGTACCTCAGACAACCGTAACCCTGTGGCTGCAGCCTTCAGAGCTTGGATGTCCGGGTCGTCGGCCTGGTCAACTGCCATTTGTGCAAAATCGAGCCCCACATAGACAGCGCTCGCGACGGCTCGGGAAAGGCAATCAGCAACGACATTGCTCTTACCAGCAAGGTGCTGGATGTCCGTCGTGAACTCTGAGACGTAGGAGAGGTGCCTCTGTTGCCGAGCCGACCACGGTTCAGCCGTCTTGGCCATCGCGAAAGTGAGGGGTTTGTGGTCGACAAAAGCTGTGAAAGGCCGGCCTTCAAGCAACGAACGGAAATGGCGTATGGCCAGATAGGAGCTCACGGTCAAATGTGCTATATTTCCGCTCGCAGGGGCGCAACTGCCTGCTAAAGAAAGCCAAAGGTTGCCAAGTGCCACCCGCCCACTACTCATGCACTGCACCTACAGCATAATCTGACGCGTCCGTGGTGATTGCAATAGGAGCATCGGGTAATGGGTGTGCCAGCAGGGTAGCGTTAGCGAGAGCAGACTTGACCCCCAAAAAAGCACTGTGCCGCGCGTCAGACCAGTCTACCATGTGCTTGGGAGCAGCTCTTTTAAGAGCATCATACAGCGGCCGCATGAGGTCAGCTTCCCGGGGAATGAAACGATGGTAAACATTTACCATGCCAAGGAACTCCTGAAGAGCCTTAACCGTGAGTGGGCGGGGGAAGTTTGCGACGGCAGCAACCTTCGCTGGGAGGGGAACTGCCCCGCACTCCTTGACACGATGTCCGAGGAAGTCGATAACAGACAACCCGAACTGGCACTTAGCTGGGTTGACAATGAGCCCGTGTTGGCTAAGGCGCTGAAAAAGGGACCTGAGGTGGGTCACATGCTCGGCCTGAGAGGTGCTCGCGACCAGGATATCGTCCAAATAGACAAACAGAAATGGCAAATCACGTAAAACAGAGTCCATCAACCGCTGGAAAGTCTGTGCGGCACTCTTAAGGCCAAAAGGCATACGTAAAAATTCAAAAAGTCCAAATGGGGTGATGACCGCTGTCTTCGGGATATCAGAGGGGTGGACCGGTACCTGATGATAGCCCCGGACGAGATCTACCTTAGAAAACACAGTTTTCCCAGCAAGGTTGGCGGAAAAATCTTGTATGTGGGGGACCAGATAACGGTCCGGGGTAGTCGCGTCGTTGAGTCTGCGGTAATCACCGCATGGCCGCCAACCACCTCCGGGCTTCTCCACCATGTGGAGGGGCGACGCCCACGGGCTGTCTGAGCGGCGAATGATCCCGAGGCGTTCCATGGTCTCGAATTCAGCTCTAGCGATGGAGAGCTTAGCAGGGTCCAGGCGCCGGGCTCGTGCGTACACAGGGGGGCCCGTGGTGGCAATGTGGTGTTCCACACCATGCTTGGCGGTAGATGACGAGAACGTGGGCTGCGCCAGGGTGGGGAACTCAGCGAGGAGGCGCAGAAAAACGTCTGCGGTGGGTAGCATGCTAGAAAGCCTGATGGAGTTTGTCGCGCTGAGACTGCACTTGTACGAGCAGAACGTAATCGCATCCACCAAACGCCTGTTTTTTACATCCACAAGGAGGCCGAAAGCACAAAGAAAATCTGCACCGATGAGCGGCACCGTCACTTTAGCAGCCACAAAGTTCCAACTGAAACGCTGTCCACCAAAACACAGTTCCACATACCGTATTCCATAAGTGCGGATAGACCTGCCATTGGCCGCTTCCATGGGGGGGCCATGTGACTCAGACAGCATGTCCAACCTTGATACTGGCAGGACTCTCCTCTGCGCGCCGGTGTCACACAGGAACCGTCGTCCAGAGAGGGAGTCCTGGATGAAGAGCAGCCTGCCAGTACTGCCGACGCTCATGGCCACTGCTGAGCGCCGGCCCCGGCGTTTCCCGGCGGCGGTCCACGAAAACTGCACGGGGGATGGCACCGCCTAGCTTTGGTCCCGAACTTTGCGTGGAAAAAACATAGTCCAGAATCCGGTTTCCGCCTAGGGGGCGCAGCAGCAGCAGCAGCAGCAGCAGCAGCAGCGAGAGTGGAAGAATCTGCCACGGGTCTTTCTGTCTCAGCCGGAAGGAATGCAGCCACATAGGCCGGTTGGGAAGCTAAAAAAAACTTATCAGCTTCAGCAGCTAGTTCGCGGCAGTCCAAAATGGTGGTGTTGGCTAAAGCAGCCCGCACCTGAGAAGGCAGGAGTCTCAGGAAAAACTGCACGAAGAAGAATCCAGGTCTGTGCTCACCTAAGAGTCCTAGCATGTTGTTCATTAGTTCAGAGGGCTTGCAATCGCCAAGCCCCTGCAACGAAAAAAGGCGGTTAACTCGCTCCGCGTCGGAAAGATGAAATGTCTGTAAGAGGTGAGCCTTCAACGTGAGGTACTTGTTCCTCTCCGGTGGGTGCGTAATGGCATTAACCACTTTAGTCGCTGTCGCGCTCCCGAGGGAGGACACGACATAATAAAACTTAGTGTCGTCCTCGGTGATACCACGCAGGGCGAACTGTGCTTCCGCCTGGGCAAACCATGCGGTCGCGGAAGTTTCCCAGAACTCGGGTAGCTTTAGAGAAACCGCATTCGCCGTCATGGTCGATAAAAATCACTGAATTCGTTCAGTGAAGCGTCGGGGTCACCAGTGTTGTGCTCATAGCGTGAAAGCTAGACAACTTGAAGTATAGTTGACACACAAAAACGTGTGCGTCGTTTATTCATCAAAGCACAAACAAGAATGAACGCTTTCATCACAAACACTCAAATATCGCGGGAACAACAAACCCCCACCTTTGTGAGAATCTACTGACGGCCACTTAAAGGGGCCACGGCGAATTACTCGCTCTTAACTGCACACAAAGAACAACATTGTCATGTACACAATAGAACAGTACGGTGCATGATGATGACAAAGTCAAATAACAGGTGTGGTGAATTATGTCCTTAAATCAACCGCTACAGGTTCATCTTTGTCGCGAAATTGTTCACTGTTTCACTGTGCACCCCGCCCTCGTCCCTATTTGAGCATTATAACGTTAACAAGTTAATATTCATTGAAATTAATTCAGAACATTTTTTTTACCTAACTAAAATATAGGCCTAGTCTTTCTAAAACATTTTTTTAACTTCTTAAAAGCATCGTTCTGCTTGCTGCAACTGCGCACACAAAGTGTGAGGAACGCACTCCTGATCTGAGGACATTGGCAACAATAGTCAACACTTTCTTAAAGGAAATGACAATAATATTATAATAATGATAAATAATATTATCACGCATTAATATCTCTTAGCCACTAATGCGTGGCCAAGAGATATTAATGCGTGGCACGCATTGAATGTCTCTGCTGCATTGGATCAGTCTCCTTTCTTTAACAAGCAAAAGCTTTCTAACCTCACTAATGCCTTGCATCGTCTGTATTAGATATATAACAACGGGCGGGTGGCGGCCGGGTGTGGTTTTGATAAAATGTTGGTTCGGGTGGATGGCGGGTGGATGACGACTTTTGTGATGCGGTTGCGGATGAAATAATTGCCTATCCGCGCATCTCTAGTATATATGTATACGTTAGGTCAGGAAAAAACACAGAGGCTATTTCATCCCTACAAGCCTGTTTTGCAGGTTTCTCTGCTCTTCCCGGTTTTGAGCACTGTATAACGGATAAACCACAGAAACCTCGACTATATATATATATATATATATATATATATATATATATATATATATATATATATATATATATATATATATATATATATATATATATATATATATATATATATATATATATATATATACTTTTAAACAAGTAGAATCACCGGAGGGAGCACTCTCCAGTACTCCCTCGAGGAACCCTGAACTGCTGTTTGGTGCATAAGCACAAACAACAGTCTGCACCTGTCCCCCCGCCCAGAGGTGGAGAGAAGCTACCCTCTTGTCCACTGGGTTAAACTCCAACGTACAGGCTCTGAGCCGCGGGGCAACATGTATAGCCACCCCAGCCCGTTGCTTCTTACTGCTGGCAATGCCAGAGTGAAAAAGAGTCTAGCCCCTCTCGAGAAGACTGGTTCCAGAGCACTAGCTGTGCATTGATGTGAGAACAATTAGATCCAGCTGGAACTTCTCTACCTCGTGCACCAGCTAAGGCGCCTTCCTCCCCTGCGAGGTGATGTTCCACGTCCCAAAAGCTAGCTTATGTAGCCGAGGAAGATTGGACCGCCAAGGGCCCTGTCTTCGACTTCCGCCCAGTTCACACTGTAACCGACTTCTATGGACCCTCCTATGGGTGGTGAGCCCATTGAAAGGGGGGCCAACGTTGCCTCTTCGAGCTGAGCCCGTCCAGGCCAATAAGGGCAGGACCAACCACCAGGTGCCCGCCATCGAGCCCTACCTCCAGAGGGGGGCCCCCAGACTTCCCTCTCCCCAACCACTTTGTCCAGCGCCTCCCGGGGGATTCTGAGGCCTTCCCAGGCCAGCCGGGAGACATAGTCTTCCCAACGTGTCCTGGGTCTTCCCCTTGGCTTCCTACCAGTCGAACGTGCCCGGGTGGCATCCTGACCAGATGCCCGAACCACCTCATTTGGCTCCTCTCGATGTGGAGAAGCAGCAGCTTTACTTTGAGCTCTTCCCGGATGACAGAGCTTCTCACCCTATCTCCAAGGGAGAGTCCCGCCACCCGGCGGAGGAAACTCATTTCGGCCGCTTGTACCGGTGATCTTGTACTTTCGGTCATAACCCAAAGCTCATGACCATAGGTAAGGATGGGAATGTAGATTATAGATTTTATGTAGATACATTGAGAGCTTTGCCTTTTGGCTCAGCTCCTTCTTCACCACAACGGATCGATACAGCGTCTGCATTACTGAAGACACCGCACCAATCAATGTCGATCTCACGATCCACTCCTCCCTCACTCGTGAACAAGACTCTGAGGTACTTGAACTCCTCCACTTGGGGAAAGATCTCTTCCCCACCCCCGGGGCCTTGCCACCGAGGAGCTTTTTAACTACCTCGGCAACCTCAGCCCCAGAAATAGGAGAGCCATTCTCCAGGCACTGCTTCAATTGACTCAGTTGAAAAAATCTTCTCGACGAGGAAGAGCAGTTCTGGGGAGCCTGGCTGCCCTGACGGAACGATTGCTGCGGGGTACGTGAGAGACTCCTGGGAGAAATGAAAAATCATGTGCCTCTCAGTGCTTTCCATTGAGGACGTGGAAGACATCTACCTATTTGGAACCGTGATTGCGGGGCATGTGCTGATTGGGCTGGGCAATGCCCTGGTGTATCGCCAAATTCGGAAAACGATGACAGGCATTCAAGGAGACCAAAGGCTGTCCGTCGCAATGGAAGGCATGGGTCAAGCTGTGGGATCAGAGACTGTGGCGATTTCTGAACTAAATCGCAAGATGGGTCACATCATGGAGAGGCTTGCTGGATTGGAAACAATTGGATTGAGAGCTGGCATGGATGATTAGGGCAGTCAGGCCATGAAAATGTCTGCTCGCTTGGAAAACAACATTCCTTTATCTTCAATTTGACTCCCCCGAATGGCCTTTACGCTGCACAAAAACAGAAAAAAGGCTGTTGGAAAACATACCCGAAGGACACCTCAGCGAGGGACGCTCTGACTACCGTATTTCCTTGAATTGCCGCCGGGAATATAGTATTCGCCTGCCTAGAATTACAGCCGGGTCAAACTCGTTTCGCAAAATAATTAGCGCATGCTTGGGACTTCCGCCGGGTCAAATATGAGTCATTAAATGACTCCCGCCTCCTGGTGGTAGAGGGCGCTAGTGATCCTTCTTGCGACTACCAGTACTGCAGAAGACTGGTGCTGCAGAAGAAGACAACAAGCAGCATGCGTGAGCCGCGATCGTTTGCTTGCACATTTACTATGGAGGATTACATATCCAAAATAAAACATTTATCTAAACTGGACTTTCAATCAAAGCAGGAGGTAATAATTAAATGAATATCTCCAGAGACTTTTAAAACTGAAGAAAGATAAGGAAGACTGCCTTTGATCAGAAGCAGCTGCAGATGGACCTTATTTATAAGTAAAGGTAAGACCATAATAACGTTTTTTTTTTATTAAATGTGCTTTTCATGATAAGGTAAGCGCCGGAGTGAGAAGAGGTTTTAAAATAATTAGCGCATGCTTGCCCATCCCGCATGCTTTTGGTAAGCGCAGGAGTGAGAAGAGGTTTTAAATTAATTATCGCCCCTGCGGCTATTCAAGGAAATACGGTACACTCCCTCCCTCCTCAACAACACCTGGGAGTTTAACTTTGCTTGCACTGCCTGCAGAGCGACTCCGGGTCTATAGACACAACACCAACTCACCCTGAACGATGGACATATGCACAAATACACCCCCCCAACCCTCACCCCCACGCCTCTGCCACTGCTTATTTCCCTTGGGGCGATGGACGGAGCAGCGACGCTTACTGTAGCGGCTGGCCTTCGTGGCCCCTCACCCTTCCCTCTGTTGCAAGTTTTGTTGATCAACGTGTTTATGTGTGCTATGGCTAAGAGGTTTCCCCTACGTATACCTGTTTCTCACCTTTTTTTTGGAAAGGGGCGCTGGACTGTCTGGCTGACCTGTCAGCGATCCTTTTTCTGTCTCCCTGTAATGTTTTGTCTGATCTTGAATGGGATTGTGCAGAAAATGTAATTTCCCCTCGGGGATCAATAAAGTACTATCTAATCTAATCTAATCCAATCTAATCTAATCTAATCTAATCCAATCTTCTTCATGGGAAGACGTATTGGTGGGATTGAGGAGGCCTTCGAAGTATTGCCTCCACCGATCCACAACATCTGCAGTCAAGGTCAGCAGAACACCATCCTCACCATACACGGTGTTGACAGTGCACTGCTTCCCCTTCCTGAGGCGGCGGATGGTGGTCCAGAATCGCTTCGAAGCCATCCGGAAGTCGTTTTCCATGACTTCCCCGAACTCCTCCCATGTCCAAGTTTTTGCCTCCACAACCGCTGAAGCCGCACACCTCTTATCAGCTGCCTCTACACAGTAAAATCCCCAGTGTTAAATATGCAGTGTTAACATGCATTACATCTATCAGAGTTATTACAACAACAGCTGGAGTAAAACGCCCCCCAGTGTTGGTGTTGATTTCCGTCGTTAAACGAGACAGTGTTAGAGGTACTCTGATTAGCCCCGCCCTCCAGCCCCTCCTCGTGTCCACACCCTGAATAATTTTCTGGAAGCCATTTTCTGAATGTTTAAGGACTGTGGTAAGTTGCTTCTCCTCTCTTACTAAATCAATTATTTGTCATTTGTAGCATCATGTGAGAATTTACTTTATATTGTTGCTCAATATGTAATGAAGTTATTTGTGTATGGTTTTGTATCTTTAAAAAAATGGTATTCTAAGAGGGCTAATCTCACCCAGTGAATGCTAGCTTAAATGTTAGCCACCTCAGACTTCGTTTTTGCGCGGGCTGTGGGACAATTTCAAACATTATGTGAAATAGAATATTTAATATGTAAATTGTACATAATTATATACTGTATAAACCTGGAAAACTTATATTTTACTCACTTATTCACAAAATACTGGTTTTCACTGTAGTATAGTGATGTACATGTACACTTGAGCACTTAAAATGCCTAATGGAGTGCTTCGGTACTCATATCTTTTAATTATTAGTGCGTCTGCCTCACAATACGAAGGTCCTGAGTAGTCGTGAGTTCAATCCCGGGCTCGGGATCTTTCTGTGTGGAGTTTGCATGTTCTCCCCGTGACTGCGTGGGTTCTCTCCGGGTACTCCGGCTTCCTCCCACCTCCAAAGACATGCACCTGGGGATAGGTTGATTGGCAACACTAAATTGGCTTTCGTGTGTGAATGTGAGTGTGAATGTTGTCTGTCTATCTGTGTTGGCCCTGCGATGAGGTGGCGACTTGTCCAGGGTGTACCCCGCCTTCCGCCCGATTGTAGCTGAGATAGGCTCCAGTGCCCCCCGCGACCCCGAAGGGAATAAGCGGTAGAAAATGGATGGATGGATGGATGTATTTATTTTTCTAACTTTTAATACAAGGGATTTTCGACCACGGAGCACAACATTAGAAGAGTCATTTTAACACGTTTGTTACATTTACAGGAAACATTTAAAATTATTTTTGCACCCAGTGCAAATAACGCAGAACCTTTGTCATTCCGCGCCCACAACAGTGGAAGCTAAGTATGTTAGCCGCTTGGCTAGCAGACGAGGCTAGCAGAGCACTGGGCGGACAGGTGAGTTTACCGCCGCTGCCACGAAGCGCAAGGAGGAACTCGTATAAATACCACAGTGTTTCTATGTCTAATATCAGGTTAGTGTGCCGGGTAATTTTATCATTGTATAATCTTGTGACTATATGCTCCGTGTACAGGCTGGGAAAGGGAGAGTGAAAAGATGTCAAAGTATTGTAAGGACGCCACTCGCGCCGTTATCAACAGTTGACAGCCTTTAATGAATGTCGTAACCCGACTTCTGTAAGCTGTATTCAACCCCAAAATAAATATATAATAATGAACGCTCAGAAACCGGCTTTTACTCTGTTCTTCGTTACACACACAGACCAAACTTGAACCTCCCCTTGCTTTCACAAATGCATTGCAGTTCATAAAATAATAATTTAAAAAAAGGTTGCAGTATCACATATACCCAGAACTGTGATACGTTGACTTCTTTTCTGGCATTCTGAATGAATGTGCATGTGGATGGATCTTTATTATGTTGCTCTAATCCTGCTTATGTGCTATATACTTTCTACAGGGAAAATGCTGGTAAAAGTGAGACTGGGTGATGTCCAAAAAGTTGTTAGAATAACAGAACCAAATTTGTCTGACTTTTTGAATGCAGGTAGGAATTTGATATTGTGAAAGTGATGTTTGCACACAAGCTTTAACTGTGCTATGAGCAGAGTATGTACACAGCCTTGAATGTCTGGAAATACAGTGTTTTCCAGGTTTGAAATCAGAATCATCTTTGTTGGCTATGTATGTAAAACACACAAGGAATTTGACTCCGGTAAACTGTGCTTTTTCTGAAACAATGAACGAAAAAATGCTGGATTTACTCTGTGATGGCCAGTGTCACAATTTAAAAATGTATAGTTTGATGTAATTGTGTTGCTTCCGGTGTAAGCATCAAATGTGTCTGGGTGGGGCAAGCCCAGTTATTTGTCATGCAGTATATATATATATATATATATATATATATATATATATATATATATATATATATATATATATATATATATATATATATATATATATATATATATATATATATATATATATATATATATATATATATATATATATATATATATGTATATGTGTATATATATATATATAATATATTTCAATTAAATTAAAATTCAGTTGAATTTAGTTATAGAAAACTGCTCTCACTTTATAACTAATGGTAAGCACAAAGTTTAAATCACAACTCAAATGATAGGTTTGAATTCCAAATTTAGTGTCTGTAACTGGGTTTCCATTACAGATTTTTTGCAAAATAAAAGCAACATTTCTAAATTACGACAGTCTAATTGCGCATGAAATCTTATCCCGCAAGAATTCGGCATAGGAAGATGGACTCTCCAAAAATCCATATAACACTCCGTATTTCTATGTTGTTATAACACAAAATGGCTTCAAACACTCACAAAATGCTACAAAAACCCATAAAAAGACTTAAAAAACACACACAATACAACAAAACCCATAAAAAGACTTAAAACACACATACAATATCCCCAAAATACTCAAAAAACACACAAAATGACTTAAAAAACACACGGAATACTACAAAACCCTTAATAAGACTTAAAACACACATACAATACCCCCAAAATACTCAAAGAACACACAAAAGGACTTAAAAAACACACGGAATACTACGAAAACCCATAAAAAGACTTAAAACACACATACAATATCACTAAAATACTCAAAAAACGCACAAAATGACTTAAAAAACACACGGAATACTACAAAAACCCATAACAAGACTTAAAACACACATACAATACCCCCAAGACATACAAAATACCCAAAGAACACACAAAATGACTTAAAAAACACACGGAATACTACAAAAACCCAGAAAAAGACTTTAAACTCACATAAAATAACCCCAAAACACACAACATACTCAGAAAACTCAGAAAATGACTTAAAACGCACATAAAATACCCCAAAAACACACAACATGACTTAAAAAACCCACAACATGACTTAAAAACACACAATATACTCAGAAAATGACTTGAAACACATAAAATACCCCACAAAACACACATAACACTACAAAAACCCATGAAATGTCTTAAAAAACACAAAATACTCAGAAAATGACTTAAAACACATAAAATATCCCCAAAACATCTGCTTCTACATTGTTAATGGCGAGGTTACTAAACAATCACCTGTTAGCTTACCAGCGTGAAGATATGCAGATAAGATTACAGGTATCATAAATCATGTTTCATATTATGTGTTTTTTGAATTGAGTGTGCAATTTCACATTTGTTGCCCCTTTTTTTTTGGTAGCCCTATTTGAAATTATATATAGGAGTACCAAGTCATTAGGTTTTTCTAATGATAATTTTTCTTATATTTGTGTATACAGTATTTGTTTTGACTGGGCCTTTCAACTTTGGCTGTATGTTTCGCTTCAAAATATCTGATTTGAAACTCATTTTAAAAATATATCAAATGACCTGTCGGTTTCTGCTTTTTTTATGTTTCCTAGCATTTGCCAAATTCGGTGTCCCAGCTGTAACAGAAGATGTCAAAGTTGTTGACAGTTCAGGGACTGAGATAGATGATGATGTTTTTGAGGAAATTGTGAAGGATCCATCCACTGGGGTTCTAACCATCAAATACGAAACAGGTTTGTTACCGCTTTAAATTTGTAAGCTATATTAAAATTTGTATTCCAATAGTGAGAAGAGGTAAATCTTTATTTATAATCAAGCTAAGTAACTTTTTTTTTTCAAAGCAAACCGATATTCTCCATTAGATTAGGTGTGGGTTTATGAGCAAATTGTGTCCAACATGTCTTCTTTTTCCTTTTTGCAATGGTGGTTAGAATCTATCTCCATGGTAACCTCTCCAAAGTCCCAATCATCCGTTTGTTCATCGGACTCAGACACAATCATCCTTGAAGACACTCCTACCAGAAAGCGTCAGAGGCTGGACTCTGAAGCTATGCAAGTAAGACTTCATACAGGCACTAATGCTTTGTATTGAACAAGGATTAAAATGGTTCAAACAATGATCTTAAATCGCATCGTATGAGGGCTATGTTTAAGTTATGTCCAGATTTTAACATTGTATTGTACTAAATATAGATTTCTTAAACTGTTTGATATTTTTATTTCAGCTGGTGAAATCCATTCTTACCAAGAAATCAGGTGGAGAATATATAATAAATGAATATAACCGAACTAAGTCCTTGACAGATGAGAGCAGAAGAAAATTGGTGAATATACTGGCAGCTGAGATGACGGAGAAGAATGGGTAAGTTGTTTATTGGTTTTGATTGGCACATGTGTTCTTATTTAGGTTTCAGAGTAATTTTAAATATAAATTAGATAATAAACATTTCACTACATCTTATAAAACGTGTGTATGACAAATAAACTTGAATGTGATTTTTTTTTTAAGTACATCTCCATCTAGACAGGTGAAGGAAATGTATGCACAAGGAATTGTGAACTTGTTCCCCAACCTCAGAGACCCATTTTCCAAGAATGGCTATGTGAGTTACACACTCTTAATTGTTGTTATAGTTTTTATTTTGAGTCGTCCCAGAGTATGTCGTGACTAATAGTGCCTATTTTTGCAATTCTCTCAAAGGAACATTTTTATGATAGCAACAGTAGTACTGGGTACTTGGCCTGGAGAATTAAAACTATTCAGAGATGCAGTGCTAAAGAAAGACGATCATCATTTGGAGGTAATCCTATATTATTCTTGAAAAATGTATTGAATAGAATAGTCATATGAGCACTTTTTGGTTTTGTTGCATTTGTTGCAATGCTTTTCAGCCAATAGCCAAACATTCTTTCATAAAAGTTGGGTCACATCCAGCTGACAAAGTGTTTTGAACTGTATGTGATTGTCACGAGTAGTATGTCCCCATATTGTTTAGCTTTGGCGGAAGGACCATCTGATGAAGACAAGTCGGGAGGACCAACTGTTGGACGAGTTACCCAATTCATTCCAGAGATTGTCCTGTCTGAAGATGAGTGCAAGGAAGCGATGTCACTGATGAAACATTCGGCTGACGTGGACATGGTCATCAAAAAGATGAAGCTGACATTTGCCCATCGGCATAACATGGTCCTGGACCCACAGCAGTCAAGCAACATTCTATCTTATTTTCCTCGTTTTAAAGACATCAAAGGCTTGGTAATTATCTCATCAACATTTTCTATATTAATGTTGTACAACTATTGCACATTTTAACTGTCGTTTACTGTGTAATTTTAAAATTGGTACCTAACTTCCCACTACAGGTTGAACAGGATTTTGTTCTAATGTTTGGAGAGGATGTATCGGGCAAGTTTCTGGAGAGGTGGCCAACCACATTCAAAAAGAAGATCATCCAACAATGCAGAAAGCTTCCCTCCATCACTGAGCTTGAGGAACTCCTGATGGCAGCTGACCCTCCTGAGGATGGGGCTGAAGTGAACGTTGACTTTGGTAAGATGTTTGTAAGGATACATTCATTTAAATGAGGAAGCATGTTCAAAATGCGGACTTACAACCATAATTACAACACAATTCCAAAGTCTTTGGCCTCACCAAGAAGATTTAAAAAAAAAAAAAAAAGGAGCTTCTTCAGGTGTTTTTAAAGTGCCATATTTTATTTATATATGTATATATATATATATATATATATATATATATATATATATATATATATATATATATATATATATATATATATATATATATATATATATTAATGAAAACACTGACCTTGCAGTGTATTAAATTAAATTGTTGGTCCACATTTGAAGTAGGCAGGTTGGGACAGTGATCTCTCATCGATTTTGCTGCTCTTGCACTTGATCCCACCGACTGCTCTAGGTCGGAAGAGGCCAGGAAAAGTTTCTGCATCCCGGGCTGAGAAGCATCTTGTGGTCTTCAAGAAGGTTTGTATTGTTCTCTAATAAAGGATTTTTAGTTTACAATATTTTATGTAATCATTTCTATTATATAACCACAACCATGTCGATTTTTTAAATTCTTCTCTCCATAGACTGGAACAAGCATCCAAGAACATCTTGACACCATTACTACCAGCACTCAACCCTATCTCCTGGCTGTTGGAGTGAGGAAGAATACAACCCACCAGTTCTTCATAATTCTCGACAAGAATGCAATACCTTGCAGGTCACACTCCTCTCTTGGTGCTTTTGATGAACTGTTTAAAGCACACTTTGTGTTTGCGACATTATACCACACCATGCTCCACAACATGTACCTATTCATCCAGACTACTTTGTACAACATTGATGTTGGGAAGGTCAAAGAGAGTCCTCCTGTTGCTGAAATTAGGACAAGGTTGCTTCTGTAGTGTTTGACTTTTGTCTTCCACCATTAAGTGTTTTGTTTGTCAGGCTAAGTTCCCTCGTTCAAACATGCTTGTTCGACATTTACGTTTAGTTCACGGTTACCTGCCTAGAAAACATCTTAACCTTAAATGCGTTCAAATGTGGTGGTGTGTTTGGTACTTTCTCTGGTTTTAGAAGCATTTGAAAACAAAACACTCAGAGTGTACTGAACTACAAATTGGCACCAATGTTCACTTAAACTGGACAGAAGAGACACTGTCAGTTAAGGTAGATGAGTCAGCCACAACATCTGAACAGTCGAGACAAGCTAATAGGAGCAGTCTGGATATGTGTGCCACTGCTGTTGCACAACTTAAGGCAGCTGGATTAAGTCAGTCTACTATGAATGGTTTTGTCTCATCCATGGAGGAAGTGTACTCTATTTAGTGTTCATTTAACTCTACCGCTGTGACTTCATTGTCTGTTCAGAAGTGGCATTTGACATGCCTGTGTTTTGTAAGATAAAAAATATTATTGTCAAAGATGATGATGTATTGCTCTGTGGGAAACTGTGTGTTTTGAGGAGCATTACCATGCCTATAAGGTCAGGCTGCATCCAGACAAAGTTGTTAAGGTTTTGGACATAAAGAAACTGCCTTACTCCAAACCATTTGATGTTCAAATGGTGTATGGAACATCATGTTCCACATTGTATGTTGTCCCATATTGCCATTTCATGCAGACCTAAGGTCACCCTTTCTGTATTCTCTCCCTAAAGTTGATTGTTCTGCCTGACAAAGAAATAAAGGTAATTAAACGTATGATATTGTATTACTGTGTTTTGCACTCACTTGCTATTTACAAGACAAAGTTGGTGAGACTTAATTTGACACTGCACGAGAGTAAATCAAGTAGAATGAGCACCAATTTTTTTTTTTCATAAATAGTGTGAGGCTTTATAAACACTGCAATGTTTAAAACTTTTTTACTATCTACTAAATGTTTTCTTCACTGCAAGGGAGTGAATAATCAACATATTAGTGTATTATCAAACCTTATCAGAGTTATTTGAACATCAAAGCAGTGTTAATGAGCAAATACATTTAACTTGGTGTACATTTATCACCACAGAAGAGTAAGTTATCAACACTACTCAAGAGTAATATTTACACTAATCAGAGTTAAAAAATAAGTTGAACAACACTCTACAGTGTTACAATTTTTGACTCTATTTAGTGTTCATTTAACTCTATAAATTTAACACTGGAAAGAGTAAATTTAACACCAGACAACACTCTACAGTGTTACAATTTTTGACTCTATTTAGTGTTCATTTAACTCTATAAATTTAACACTGGAAAGGGTAAATTTAACACCAGACAACACTCGACAGTGTTACAATTTTCGACTCCATTTAGTGTTCATTTAACTCTATAAATGTAACACTATGGAAAGAGTAAATTTAACACCAGCTCAGGTTAGGACCATATAGACTCGGGATAGTGTTAAATTTAACTCTTTAAGTATTGATTTGACACTATGGGATTTACTGTGTAGAGCTCTGCCTCTTCAGCTTGACTGCATCCCTCACCGAAACCAGCTCAAAATATATATATATATATATATATATATATATATATATATATATATATATATATATATATATATATATATCATTAATTAGTGATTAGTGTACCCTACACAGATGAAAGTGTCTAATACCATGACTGGACAATTAATTTGCTGTAATGAAATGTTTATATTTTCCTGTCCAGCCGTCCAGGCAAATCATATTGTTGATGTAGATGCTCATATCTGCTGTACTTTACAAAAGAGAAGTGTGGGATACTTCTCTTGTTGCCTTATTTGTATTTGACTTTACTAAATAGATTTATATTGATGTTTGGCGCAGCCAGACCGCAGCAGTAGGGGATAGAAAAAGAAAAAAGGAAGACAGAGGGCGGAATTGCAGGGACAAGAGAGGGATAAGACAGAGAGACAACAACAACAACAACAACAACAACAGAACAACATCAGCAAATACGATATGTACAAATATGATACGGAAAGTGATAGCAAAGAAGCAGTTAGTGAAGTAAATATTAATAACACAGAAATGACAATGAACATTATTACACTACAAATTGAACAATAAAAATACCAATAGAAATAGCACTATTGATAATGAATAATAACAATAATTACCTTTATTATCAACAATACAATTGTTTTCAAATGCAACAATACATATATGTAATGATAACTTGAATTACAAAAAAGCCTGTAAATGGAGGGGAAGAAAGAGAAGTGGGTAATAGGGTAAAAGGTTAAGCTTTATCAGCGTGCTGTGTTTTACCCAGTTTCCTCTGCGGCAGACCTGGGCATTCTACGGCCCGCGGGCCACATCCGGCCCTTTGAGCGTCCCTGTCGGGCCCGCGTAAGGCCAATCATAAATTACAAAATACATTTTAAAAAAGTATCTATGTCGAGTGGGCAATACAACGGTGCTGCTTTTGTTTTGAAAAGCGTTATTTGTATTACTTCCGTGTGGGACTATGCTCGTGCGTGATTGTGAGTGAATGTGAACAGCGGCAATCACAAATTACAAAATAAATTTAAAAAAACATCTTTGTCGTGCGTGCAATACATCTGTGCTGCTTTTATTTTGAAAAGTGTTATTTATGGGTGTATGTCCGTGTGAAACCTGTGAGTGAAGGTGCACAGCGACAAGTGATGCACGGTAACGCCCGAGACGCTAAAAAGAGAAAAGTTGATGACGAATGCCGTGTTTTCAACAAGACATTAACCGGCAAGTATTTCTTTACAGAAATTAAAGGTAAAGCCGTGTGCTTAATTTGTGGTACACAGGTTGCTGTGTTTAAAGAATATAATTTGAATCGCCACTACACGACGAAGCACGAGGAAAAATACCAGAATCTGTCTGATGAAGCGCGCGCAAGGGAGGCTGATGCGTTGATGGTAAAACTGCAAACCCAACAAGGACTTTTTGACAAATTTCACACCCCCAGAGATGCAGCTGTCAGGACAAGTTTTGTAATTTCTCACAAAATCGCCAGAAAAAGTAAGGCGTTTTCTGACGGAGAGTTTATTAAGGAATGCTTATTGGACTCTGTTGCGCTGATATGCCCGGAGAAGAGGGGCGCATTTGAGAACGTATCACTCTCCCGACGCAAGGTAACGAGGCGGGTTGAGACCATCGCTGGAAATTTGGAGCTTCAGCTGAAGAACAAAACGGCCGACTTTGACTGTTTTTCGCTGGCTTTGGATGAGAGCTGCGATGTACGTGACACCGCCCAGCTGCTTATCTTCTTACGTGGGATAACTGCAGACTTTCAATTCACGGAGGAGCTGGCAGCCATGCAGTCAATTAAAGAGACAACCACAGGTAATGACTTGTTCACATAGGTAAATGCGTGTTTGGACATGTTAGGACTGAAATGGGACAAGCTGGCAGGAGTGACAACAGATGGTTGTTCAAATCTGACGGGGAAAAATGTTGGACTTTTAAAGAGAATGCAGGATAAAGTGACAGAAATTGACATTTTTGCATTGTATTATACATCAGGAAGTGTTGTGTAAGACAGTGTTAAAAATAAAACCATCAAAAGCAATCTGCTTTTGTATAAAGTTAAGTTAGGTTAAATGAAACTATTATTATTATTATTATAATTTATCTTACGGTACATCAAAAATAATTTGAGCAAAATTTAATTGAAATATTGTCGGTGTGGCCCTCCAGCAGTGCTTGGGTTGCTCATACGGTCCTTGGTAAAAATTAATTGCCCACCCCTGCTCTAGGGGAACAACGTTAATATATCTTTGATGAAACGTGATTATATTCATGAGTGTATGTATGCATAGGTGCTTGTACATGTACAGAATGTGTATATGTATGTTTATACATTGGATGTATGTACCGTGAGTGTGTATGTATTTACTGTATTTGTGTATGTATGTACCAATGTGTGCGCGTTTGTGTGTATGAATGAACGTACGTATTAATGTATATATGTATGAATAGTTGTGTGTATGTGCGTATGTAAGTGTATGTGCGGTAGCCAAAATACGACCCCAGCCACCCAGTGAGCCAAACCCAAAACAGCAGGTGCGTTGCCCAGGGAACAAGAGACCACCATCCCCACGCAGTCAGGACGACCAGCGACAGGATCCCCCAAGCTGGGCCCACCGTGCCGCCTGGCAGGGCCAACACCAGGCCGTAGACAGACGTGCCCAGCCACAGGGGAGAAGCAGGTGACAGCCAGCTTCCAAGCCAGCGAGAGACACACACCCCACGCAGGCAGAAAGACGTGACGCCCTGCCCAGAGGGGCCCAGAGACTCCCTGCTGCCGGACGGGAAGACCGCCCCATTAGGGGAGCATGGCGGGGCCCGCCCCAGGACGCCCCACCCAATTCCACGGGTACCACCCACTCCACCTGCAAGGACCCCAACAATGGAGATGGAACATCCGGCAACTGCCCTGGCGGATCCTCCCCCTGAGGTTATAGGAAGACAAAAGAATGAAAGAATGATAAATAAATGATAAATGGGTTGTACTTGTATAGCGCTTTTCTACCTTCAAGGTACTCAAAGCGCTTTGACAGTATTTCCACATTTACCCATTCACACACACATTCACACACTGATGGCGGGAGCTGCCATGCAAGGCGCTAACCAGCAGCCATCAGAGGCAAAGGGTGAAGTGTCTTGCCCAAGGACACAACGGACGTGACTAGGAAGGTAGAAGGTGGGAATTGAAACCCAGTAACCAGCAACACTCCGATTGCTGGAACAGCCACTCTACCAACTTCGCCACGAAAAAAAAAAGTAGTTTGTATTTCTTGTTTAGCACTTAGCAATACTTGCTAGATCTGCTCATCACTCAGCTTCTAAAACTGGCAGCTCATCCTCTGTATATTCAAGCTCAAAAATATGATATAATATATATATCATAATTTATTCCAAAGTAGTCGTTGTTGGCTCCCATGAAGTCTGCCATTATTAGTAGTAGTTGTTCTTAAGGAATTAGCTAACGTTGTGATGCTTCTGTAAAATTAATACGCTGTAGTTTGCTTAAAATGACCAAAATACATAAATATTACATGGCAATACGAATGTGCCTCTTACTACATGACATTCGTACATACTTACAGCGTGTATATATAACATTGATGGAAGTGTTTTAATGTTTTTTAAGAGGGCTTTATAGGCGGAATAGAGTGAATCTCATTACCTCTATTGTTA
>NC_084737.1:21309747-21584747 GCF_033978785.1 Entelurus aequoreus
ATAATTTATATATACATACACACACAGAGTATAATAACAATACTAATCTATAATGCAGTTGATTCATTATTAATTTATTATTGATTTGATTTATTGATTTTTCTCTTTCAAAGTAAGACACAATTATGTTTAATCACTTGAGTCTTTAATGTAACTGTGAGTTGCATTATTTTAAGTAGCAGTTACATAATCTGCAAAAAAGTTAATATTCATTAAAAAATAACACGTTTAATAAACTTCAAAAAGAAGGAAAATGTTACTCACACTCAACATTTTTAAGTAAGTACAACTTTTAACAACTTTTTAAGTTCTACACTACTTATTCTTAATTAATTATTCTTGAGCATTAGGGTTTACAGTGCATTAATTTATGAAGGTAGAGGACGTCTTTCAGTCAGCAATGCACACATCGGGTCCTATTCTTTACTTTGCGCTTAAGTGTTCTTGAAGTTACGCACGTTTCTCTTTTTCGTATTTTCCCATTCAACCTGCGAACACGCTCACTCTGCGTAATTTAGATAAGTGCTTAAAGTCGTGTATGAAAACAGGCTCATTTCTTATGATGCAGACTTTTTCGTGAAGGTTTTTTTTTTTTTGGCAGCGTAAAAAAAAACAATGCAACATGGATTTGTGAAATCCATGAAGAAGATAAAACTTTAAATTTGAAAAGGCTGTATCAATCCAAGCTGCGCTTGTCAGGTTGTCGTGTGTCGCCATGGTGATGTAATGTGTGCATGCAACAGCCTCTCCTTCCGTCTGGGTGTAATTCTGTAGATTAAACTTGGTTTCACTTGTTATAACCCTCCTTGATTTTATTTGTGATGTTAAAAATTCTGCCGTGATGTTTGAGGGTGAGCTTTGACAGCTGTCACAATTGATAATAATTGTGACAGAATGAATGAAATCAGTTGATAGACACTATATTATCTATGTATTTTCTGTAGTCGCATAGTTAAACGATGGTCTTACAGACCACATCAAATCGTTGTGAAAGTCCGTTACTCCCAGCTTTATGTCCAAACACGACCGATACGTTTGGCCCCTTTTTTGCTGTGGTCGACTCTTCTTCTTTTCCACTCTAGCAGACAAGACAACAATGTGCATGTTGAATTTTGATAGTTAATTCAAAGTGGCGTTATGCTCCTTAATCCTCATCTCAATGGAGGTCTCCAGGTGTCTCAATTGAAGCGATTAGAATAGATTTGATAAGCTTTCTGGAAATGTCTCTGATAATTTTATTATGTGCGGTATACACTGCATCCAAACTTCAAGTGCAATATAATGTTTCACGTTCCCCGGGACCCTGAGCTTATTGCAACCTTGGAAGTGCGCAGGAGCTAAAATACTTATGTCGATGGGAGATACAGGCAAACCCGATGCGACTGGGAACGTCTATATTTGAGGGTTGCTCCACCCAGAGTGAGCATCTTCTATGTGTTAACTGAAAATTTGCGCAATTGCACAGCTTTTTCACATGGGAGACTAGCCATGACTTAGCCATGCTAAGGAGGTCTTTCAAGAAGGGCATCAGTCTACTCACCTGTCCCTCCAATGAGGACGACCCAGCCCTATCTCTGCTTTACCAATTATGAAGCACGTCTGATAGAGCTTCGTGTTTGGCCCAAAGCCTAGCTAGTGTATGTCTAAGTGTTTGGATCTGAATTTTTTTGGTTTTGTAAAGTGGCAAAAAACAGAAGCAGAAGAGAGATAAGCCTACCTTCCACCTCAGAAACCACCATTTAACAAGAACCTTTAAAGGCCAGTTTTACTTAAAAAAACATTGTGTACAAGATACATAGTTAAGGTAAGGTCCCCGCTGTATCTTTCCATCAGTTTGAGGCCGATTGGTCTGGAAAATGTTGATGACCCCTGATCTAGACTTATTTGGACCATTAATTACCAAGCACAGTTGTATACTCACAGATTTAAGACAAGCCACGTTACTCTTCTTGATCTCATTGAGCAGTGCATCACGTGGGGTTTCATCAACCTTTGGAGGCACTCGTCTGCGGGAAACTGGTTTCAACGTCTTTATCACATCGCTCAGGTTTGCTTTTTCATCCGACATCCCTTGGGTGCCTGCGTTCTTTACTTTGGGAGTCTTCCTCAGTTGGAAACTTTCTCTATCTGATTTGCTGGCATCCCTTCGATCTAACTCTAGAAAATGGTTGCGTTTCTTGGGAGTTCTTTTTAGCTGGACATCCCTCAGTGGGTTTTGGGGTTCAGCACTAGATTGTTTGGGAATGCTGTTGCGTTTGAGCTGCTTCTTGGGCTCCGGCTCTTCTTCCACAGGAGGGATGGTGTTCAGTTCTTTTGGTTTTGGTGTTGGTTTTGGTGTTGGTTTTGGTGTTGGTTTTGGTGTTGGTGTTGTTGTTGGTGTTGGTGTTGTGACAAACCCATGGTTCTGCAAGAGTTCTAGGGGTGGTATATACCCAAGCATCTCCAGTAAACCTGGAGGCAGGTTTAGACTACTCTCATACATCTTCATGACGTCCCTCTGCTCTTTAAGTTGCTGTTGCTTCTGATCCTCCTTTCTCAACTGCCTTTGGCGGTCCAAGTTTCTGGTCAAGAGATTAGTCACCACCATCCTTGGCCCTGGCAGTTCAAAATGGTACCCCATCTTCAGGAGGGTGTTGTTGGCCTTGAGCAGACGTGAGATCTCCATCTCGGCATGGTGACCCAGCATGTGCCTTTGGTTGTGAAATCTTAGTTCAGTGAGAGTCTCATTAAATTGGAGGCAACGTATGATGGCCACAATTCCCTTTCCTGTTATGAAGTTGGACTCCATGTTCAGAGTGGTGATGCTGCGGTTCTCGCGGAGCATGTTGGCCAGGTTGTACGCAATGTTTTCATCGACACCAGTGTTTGCGATGCTGAAAGTTTTCACATATTTGTTCTTCTTCAAGGCGTTGACATAGTCCAGGAGCATCTCTTTGGGAATGTTTTCTATGTTGTTGAGGTTCACCTCTGTGACAGATGGGTTGTTGTTGCGGATCTTGTCAAGCGTCGACTCCAAGTTTGTCTCATTTCCGGAAGGCCGTGACGTCATTTTGATATTGTTCAGTGCCAGGTTGGAAATTTTCAATTTATTAATTTTTTTCTCTTCTTTCTGCTGGGGTTTATCCATGGATTCATTCGTCTTTGCATCATCTCGGAGCTTGATGGGAGACAAAGTGTCTGTCGTTTTACATCCCTCTTTAACTTCTGTTGTTGCATCTTTGTGGCTTTCTGTTTCCTTTTCTGTGTCCCTGTCAGCCCGCGGTTCCGTACTTTCATGTTTATTCTCGTTCACAGCTGGCTTTAACTCTACTTCATCGTCTTTCTTATGGATCTCTGTGTCTGTTTCATTGCTCTCTTTGAACTTTTCAACAGTTTCCTCAAACACTTCTTTTATTATTTCTACTCCTCCAGTACCATCTACGACTTTCTCCTCAATTACCTTCTCAATCACTTCATCGGGCCCGTCTTCCACAATGTTTCCTTTTTCTTTCTCTTCTGCCTCCTTCTCCAAAGTTCTCTGATTTAGACAAGCAATGAGACCATATATCAGAACTAGATCCATTATGATATTGTTTCTAAATCTGTGTGAATCTGCTCTCTTACCTCACTGGGCAGCAGAGTAGCAGGCACTCTTTCTTCCTCAAGCATACGTGTGGACTCTTTTTCCAAGTAAAGGTAGCCAACCAACGACCTGTGGTCAAAACTTCCAGTCGGAGGCTTTTCCGTCTGGTCCTTCTGCCTCTGTCCAACTGGAACGCTCTCATCTGGCGCAATGATAACATCCATTTCACTCTGGAGCTCTTGAAGCTCCTCGGGTGAAAGCATAGCCAGGAGTTCATCCTCATCAATGTCCTCCTCATTGAGATCCTCTGTATCTCGATTGTTGGACATTATTGTGCTCTCAAATCAAATTTGATCAAAGGAGGCAAAACGAATGTCAGAACAGCGACACCAGACAGAGCAAACTGGCAAGCCCCTAACTGCAGCTAAAGTTGCTTTGCTCTTCATGTGTAGTCTAAAATTAAAACGCCTCAAAGTGCATGGGAGATATTTTTGGAACAAGCAGGGGGGCGAAAGGCATGCTATCAGCCCTTCTCCCCGTTGGCCAGTGGCATCTTTTAGGATAGCAGTTGCTTCAGGCAAATGATAACTGGAGGATTGACAACAGCAGGTGGATCATTTTCTAAGGCCTGATGGCAACACAACAGGAGCGCAAAAAAACTCTAATAAAAATGATTATTTTTTGAAAATCCTAAAGATGTTTACCAAATGTATATTGTTAATTGTAAATGTCTTGTCTAGATCAGTGTATTTATAATAGAGGGCAGTTGTTAAGTAATGACAGCAGCCATTAATGAGTCACACAAGTATTTATTAACATCCTTCTTCGTAGTGGAAAATATTTCATCATGACACAGAACAAGATACCGAGAACTACACACTGAATGTACAAACGTGTGAGAAAACAAATGTGAATATGTTTTTTGGCGGTGGTCTGTGCAAGTGCGTAGGAATGAGTTTAACATGGGGAATACTGGGGTGGGACACATGACGGATGACAGTACTCTCATAACCTAACCCAAAATATAATAGAACCGAGGAAATAATTAAATAGATCATTAAATGCATCTTTAAAATATCAACTTGACATCAGTCGTCACCTGTTCTGCTTTCTGGATACTGTATATTAAAATCTATAATATATTTTTGTATTATTATGATCGTACCACACACCTATCTCTTCCCTGGTTTACTAATTATCTCATTGTTAAAATGTTGTTTTTAAAAAAAAGTAACAATGGGCTAATACATATTTCACTAATTGTTGACCTCACCTGACCTTCTCCAATTGTCTTTGCTTCAACTGCCTCATTACTCTGTGTACTATCATCCTCCTAGTAAGACATTTTACACATATTTAGTATAATGTCATACTATACGTGTTGACAAATGGTCAAATATGATTAGGTGTCGTCCTTGTGTTGTGTAGCCATTACTCACACTGACATTATTCTTAAAAAAATAAATAAACATTAGGTATGAATATAAACTGGCAGAAGTTATAACTAAGCCATATTTAAGGCAATGTTCCCTGCACCTTGTTTTAAAGATCGCCGTCTCTTGCCTTCCACTCTCGTCAGCAAGGAAAGAGGAGTAAGTGCCAGTGACTTTATGCTATTGCACTTTCAAAATGAAAGCACAAGAGTTAAAGATTTCAAAATCAAACATTTTTATTCTCTTATGCGGTATAATTTTTGGGTGGGACAAATCTCTCTGTCTCTAATATTGGGGTGGCAGGGTGTATACGTCCCCCCAGTTCCTACACCTATGGGTCTGTGTCATATCAAAGTTGTTCATATCAAACTGACACTCTCTACATGCATTTTGAAAAAGCACATCACGGCACTTACGACGACAAATGACAAACTATTAACAATATTGACAGAATACATTCATGTTAAATGAAAGACAGGATGAAAGTTCATCGACTACACAGTCTGCTATAACGAACATATTAAGTTGCATTCACCTTCACAATCTGCAGAATCCATTTAAATGGAAAACTGCACGTTTTTTTGGAATTTTGCCCATTATCCACAGTCCCTATTTAAGAGAACACACAAGCCTTTCTATTTTATGTGCCTTCTAAATATTGAAAATTGCTAGTACGAGGTGGCAAACACTGCAGGTAAAAAAAAACACCAAAAAAAACATCCAAAAACCGCCAACAACGCTCCATACCTGTTGTGAGCTGCATATTAACCAAGCTACTTTTCTGCCGTTGTGACACATCGCCTAGCTGCTTACAAAGTTGGTTGCGACCCACCAAAAGGAGGAACTTGAACTGCTTATGCTGCTGCTGTACTGCCTTTGAGTGAAGAAAAATGAATGCAAGATTATAAATCATGACTTCTCCTGTATAGTAGAAGGATGTGAACACAAGCCGAGAAGTCGGTTAACTTTGAAAATCCACAAGCTACCAACTTGATACTATATGGCGCTCAACAAATGGAACGCAGCATTAACCACCACAACATCACTAGGAAGCATATTAAATCGGATAACTGAGTGTTACTCTAAATTTACCAGCTCAAGGAGAACACAAGTGCTGAAAGATACAACATCCCATCAACGGAAATTGTAAGTAATTGTTTTACATTTTTATTTGTAACGTTTGGCAATAGTGCTAAATAATAACACTGGGCTCTCACAAAGACTGCACTTATTGGTAACAAACACAAAAAAGCTCATCCATGACAACAACGACATGGACTGGTGCAGAACCAACAACCTGATCCTGAACGTCGACAAGACCAAGGAGATCATTGTAGACTTCAGGAGGCACCAGTCCAGCAACACTCCAGACTTTGTCAACGGCACAGCAGTGGAGTTCGTAAGCAGCACCAAGTTCCTGGAGGTGCAGATTACTGACAATATGACCTGGTCCCTACACACCGGAGCTCTTGTAAAAAGAGCTCAGCAGCGCATGCACTTTTTGCGTCGGGTGAAAAAAGTACAGCTCCCTCCTCCCGTTCTCACCACATTCTACAGGCGCACTATAGAGAGCCTACTGACCAACTGCATCTCTGTCTGGACTGGAGCCTGCAGTGCCTCAGACTGGAAGTCTCTGCAGAGAGTGGTGAGGATGGCGGAAAAGATCAACAGGACTCTTCTGCCTCAGAACCAGGAAATCGCAAAAAGCCGCTGCCCGACCAGGGCTCAGAAAATCTGCAGAGACTCCTCCCACCCCCACCAAGGACTGTTTTCACTGCTGGACTCTAGAAAGAGGTTCCGCAGCCTCTGTAGCAGAACCTCCAGGTTCTGTAACAACTTCTTCCCTCAGGCCATAAGACTCTTGAACGCATCAAAATAATTCCCTCAATCCCCTCCCCAAAAACGTAATAACTCGCTGGAATATAAAGACAATATAATATACATCCATAAACGTGGATGCATATGAAAAAGTGCAATATATTTATCTGTACAGTATTATATTTATTTATATCTGCACCTTATAGCTCTTTTATGCTGCACTACAACGAGCTAATGCAACAAAATTGTGTTCTTATCTGTACTGTAAAGTTCAAATATGAATGACAATAAAAGGAAGTCTAAGTCTAAAAAGTACTATCCATGTTGTTGTTGACATTGATTTTACAGAGCGTATAGCAATGAACACGACCGTTTCTAAGTGAACTCAATGTTCCCAAGAAAGAATTTACACTAATGCTTAAAATTACCAAAATACCAGAAATATTACATGTTATAAAGAATGTGACTGTTACTACATTACCTACATACTTGTGGCATGTTTATAAAACAGTATTGGAGGTTTTTTTTAAAGGGGGGAACAGACCATAGTTCCATTTCCTGCAGTGTTTGTTGCCTTTTACTATTTTTTTTTATTTTTACGATTTACAATGCACAAAAGGGAAATATGTGTTTTCTTGTCTCACATAAGGATTGTGGATAATGGGGAAAATAATAAAAAAATGTAGTTCCCCATGATGGGTATTTTCATGAAACCGCTGAAATGTAACAGCAGCTACTTCACATTTAAGTTAGATTTACTATAAAAACATTTTGCCTTTAAATCCTACATTTAAGTCAGTGTGGTTGCGCAACATGTCCTAGTTGTGAGACACATTCTGTTTTGCCTTGACAATCCTCCCAATCCAAGGCACACTGGGTTCAGAGGTTAGTCGTGGGGGGGAAGTCTCTGTTTAAAGGTCATCCTCTTCATGTGCTGCTGGTCATGGCTTTTTTGTGTCTTTCCAAAAGTGTGTTTTGGTCCTTTTCACTGGATGCTCATGTAGCTGCCGCCAAGGTGAAATCTGAAAGAAAACGCAGTAATCAATCAAATGTTAAATAACTCAACTACACTGGTACCTCGATTTACAAGTGCCCCACCTTGTACCTTTTTTTGTCTCTTAGCATATGTTTTGCTCGCTAGCATTAGCTTGTAGCGGACTTATAGCTAGATAGACAAACGTTTCTTTTTCCCAACCAATGGTCCGAGTAAAGTGAAACAAAAAAAAAAAAAAAGGTCTGTTTCGGATTAATGGCATTTCAATTCATTTCAATGGGGAAAAGTGATTCAGATGAGAGTATTTTGAATTACGAGCTGTGACGGAATGAATTCAACTTGCATGTCGAGGCACCACTGTATTACAGATCCACAGAGCTATGATAAAATATGGATGGAAATCAGGATGAAAGCACACGGTGATTTATAAGCAAGGCATAAAGGAGTGAAAATTCAGCATGCCATTACTTGTGACAGTCGTGTTGCAGGAACATTTCAAACCACAACAGGTATTTCAATTAGACTGAAAACAATGAGCTGAGCCGGAAGGCAAAGCTCTCAATTTACCGGTCGATCTACGTTCCCATTCTCACCTATGGTCATGAGCTGTGGGTTATGACCGAAAGGACAAGATCACGGGTACAAGCGGCCGAAATGAGTTTCCTCCGCCGGGTGGCGGGGCTCTCCCTTAGAGATAGGGTGAGAAGCTCTGCCATTCGGGGGAGCTCAAATTAAAGCCGCTGCTCCTCCACATCGAGAGGAGCCAGATGAGGTGGTTCGGGCATCTGGTCAGGATGCCACCCGAACGCCTCCCTAGGGAGGTGTTTAGGGCACGTCCGACTGGTAGGAGGCCACGGGGAAGACCCAGGACACGTTGGGAAGACTATGTCTCCCGGCTGGCCTGGGAACTCCTCGGGATCCCCCGGGAAGAGCTGGACGAAGTGGCTGGGGAGAGGGAAGTCTGGGCTTCCCTGCTTAAGCTGCTTCCCCCGCAACCCAACCTCGGATAAGCGGAAGAAAATGGATGGATGGATGGATGAAAACAATTTATTGTGCCCAGATTTTAATGCAGAGTTACTCGGTGGTAACCTGGAAATAAAAAATGGTGTGAAAAAGAAAATCCTTTTTAAGACAAACTGCCACGTTCGCTTAGGTGTAGATGGTAAAAAGTAGAGTAAAAATGGTATTACTGTGCATTCAATAAGTATTAACAGCGCTTTACTTTTTCAATATTTTGTCATGTTTCAACCTAATTCCAATTCCAAAATGGAATAATTTCATGTTAGTCTTCAACATTCTACACACAATACCCCATAATGACAATGTGAAAAGTATTTTTTTTTATTTCGACAAATGTATTAAAACTAAAAAATCACTTGTACATAAGTATTCACAGCTTTTGCTCAATACTTTGTTGATGATCCTTTGTCTTTTTTTTAAGGATGCCATGAGCTTGGCACACCTACACTATATTGCCAAAAGTATTTGGCCACCCATCCAAATGATGAGAATCAGGTGTTCTAATCACTTGACCCGGCCACAGGTGTATGAAATCAAGCACTTAGGAATGGAGACTGTTTCTACAAATATTTGTGAAAGAATGGGCCACTCTCAGGAGCTCACTGATTTCCAGCGTGGAACTGTAGTAGGATGCCACCCGTGCAACAAATCCAGTTGTGAAATTTCCTAACTCGTAAATATTCTGGGTTTGGAGGTTGCCAGGAGAACGGTACATACAATACATACAATTCACATACAATGTGAAATTTGGTGGAGGAGGAAATATGGCGTGGGGTTGTTTTTCAGGAGTTGGGCTTGGCTCCTTAGTTCCAGTGAAATGAACGTTGAATGCTCCAAGATACCAAAACATTTCGGACAATTTCATGCTCCCAACCTTGTGGGAACAGTTTGGAGCTGGCCCCTTCCTCTTCCAACATGACTGTGCACCAGTGCACAAAGCAAGGTCCATAAAGACATGGATGACAGAGTCTGGTGTGGATGAACTTGGCCTGCACAGAGTCCTGACCTGAACCCGATAGAACACCTTTGGGATGAATTAGAACAGAGACTGAGAGCCAGGCCTCCTCGACCAACATCAGTGTGTGACCTCACCAATGCGCTTTTGGAAGAATGGTGGAAAATTCCTATAAACACACTCCGCAACCTTGTGGACAGCCTTCCCAGAAGAGTTGAAGCTGTAATAGCTGCAAAAGGTGGACCGACATCATATTGAACCATATGGGTTAGGAATGGGATGGCACTTCAAGTTCATATGTGAGTCAAGGCAGGTGGCCAAATACTTTTGGCACTATAGTGTATCTTTGGGCAGTTTCACCCATTCCTCTTTGCAGCACCTCTCGAACTCCATCAGATTAAATGGGAAGTGTTTTTTTTTTTTTTTTATCAAGGATGGCTCTGTACATTGATGCATTCATATTAGTCTAGTCAGTGAGGAGAGGAGAACCTTCTAGAGGACAACCATCTCTGCAGCAATCCACCAATCAGGCCTGTATGGTAGAGTGGCCAGACGGAAGCCATTCCTTCATAAAAGTTTGCCAACATGCACCTGAAAGACTCTAAGACCATGATAAACAAAATTATTTGATCTGATGAGACAAAGAGGAACTCTTTGGCGTGAATGCCAGGTGTCATGTTTGTAGGAAACCAGGCACCGCTCATCACCAGGCCAATACCATCCCTACAGTGAAGCACGGTGGTGGCAGCATCATGCTGTGATCAGGAAGTGAAAGACTAGTCAGGATAGAAAGAAAGATGAACACAGCAATATACAGAGACATCCTAAATTAAAACCAACACTTCCCATCCAACCTGATGGAGCTTGAGAGGTGCTGCAAAGAAGAATAGGCAAAGAGGAATGGGTGAAACTACCCAAAGATAGGTGTGCCAAACTTGTGGCATCGTATTCAAAAATACTTGAGGCTATAATTGCTGCCAAAGGTGAATCAACAAAGTATTGAGCAAAGGCTGCAAATACTGATGTAAATATACGTTTTTTTATTATTAACACGTTTGCAAAATGTTTTTTAAAAAAAAACGTTTTACATTGTCATTATGGGGTATTGTGTGTAGAATTGTGAGGACAAACATGAATTTATTAAATTTTGGAATAAGGATGAAAAAAGTGAATCGCTGTGAATAAGCATTTTAAATAAATATATACATCACCCATTTTTGTTGTCTGTGCAGCAATAATATCAATTCTCACAAAAAAAGGCACAATATGTGGTAATTATAGTTCATCGTAATGAGACATTTTTCCAAATTCACAGGGCGGATGCATGAATCAAAATGATATGGTAATGCAAAAAAACCTTCAACCCCAAAAAGGTGGATGGTTTCATTATGAGCACGCTGATGAAGATGGAACAAGAACAAGAGTGGTGGCAACACGACACAAAATCTACCGGCTTGGTCTCACCCTTAAGTGCTAGACTGGTTGTCTGATGCTTCATCCATTCTAATGGCCTCAGCACCAACCACCTCAACTGACTCACATTTATTAGGCTTTGTGTCAGACCTCGATACTTTGCTTTCTGGAGAACATCTGCACACACGAGCATTAATCAGAGGACAAGAACTGGTGGAGGCAGATAAGAAAATACAAGATATTTCATGTCAAATAAACACATTACAAGTGCTTGTCAAATAGGGCTGCAACGATTAATTTTATCAGAAAAAAACTTTGTTTTATCATTTGTTGCTTCGTTTAATTATACAACAAGTCTAACTAATGAAATATATCAAATCCAGACCGCATGATGTGCCTGGAACATGGTTGCAGAAGCGTCCGCTGCAATAGCACACACATTAAATCAGTGGTGTGTCGGCAAACAGTGGAGAGTTTTGTGTTTTTATTATTAATACACTCATGTTAAAAATGCAATTTCAATATTAAAAATGAATGAAGGTTATGGCAAGCAAAAAACTTATTATTTATTTCAACTATTTTTCTTAAAATACGCATCGAGGCTCAAAAGTGTGTTTTATCCAATTATTTCATTAATCGAACAAACTAATCAATAGAATACTCGATTACTAAAATAATCAATAGCTACACCCGTATATTAAAAAAAAAATTTCAGTAAAGTTCTTCCTTCTTAGATGTTAGTGTATAAGAAGAAGGATCTTTTCTTTTTGAGGTATGAGCTACGATTAAGACAACGCTCCATGCAATTGTGTATCAAATGTGACACTTGTTTTCTTTTCTATGCTATACATTGTTTAAAAAAAAAGTTTTGCATGCTAACTTAAATATAAATTGATTTTGGTAGCGCAAAAAAAAAAAGAGTACTGCAACTATACTGTAAATCCGGCACAAAGTGCTGACTCCTAAGTCACTTCACTCAACATTTTCTTGCAGGAAGATGCTTTGACAAGACGTGCTGTTGTGTAACTGCACGTTTTGTGGGTATAATACTGTATATCTGAAATAGTTGTTTATTGTTTAAAACTGAATTGAACATTGGTGAAAATGATTGGGTTTTGAGCATAAAAAATGGGCATTTTTAGGGCTCTTTATGGGTTTATTTGTGACAGAGGCCAGACAGTGTACATTGGTATACCTCACTCCCTAACACATTAACAGTATAAACTGGACATTACGTTGACAGCTAGGGTTTTTAGCTCGATGCCTCGGACTCTCTCACTCTCAATCAGACCCAGGTTTGAGCCCTGACCGGAACGGAAGCAAGGGCTAGACGAGGCAGGTCACACCTGCATTACATTACACTTGCCGAGGATCTTGGAACCTAACCCTCGTGAATAGCAAGGATCTGCAAAACAAGGACTTTGTTACACAATTTTTTTTGTGTTATAGAACATCTCTACTAAAATTAATTTACATGACGTGCTGAAGGTTTGTTTGTGGAGACGGTCAGGCTGGCCAATCAGATCTGACAGGGCTTTCAAGAGAGCAGCTTAAAGAGACAAACTATGACTGCTTAGTGGAACATGGCGGCAAGCCAAGAGAGCCTGAATAAAGGTGTTGCAGCAATGTACAGAAGTGATGTGCGGGTCCATACTGAAATATTAATACCACTGATACCAGATATTTATGCCGTAAGATCGATTCTCATATCTAAATATCGATACTTTTGATACTTGAGTTATTTGAGATATTGTATATCATTAATAGGAACACAGTGTTAAAAAAAGTACCGGTAACTAAACTTGAGAATGAGGCAAAGTGTCAATAATGGATGCTTTTATTGAGTGTTATTTACAGTACACATTCAGTATTTTTACGATAACATGTTCATGTAACTTGTGAATGACCTCGGATAAGATTAAGATTAAAGTACCAATGATTGTCACACACACACTAGATGTGGTGAAATTTGTCCTCTGCATTTGACCCATCCCCTTGGGGAGCAGTGGGGAGCAGTGGGCAGCAGCGGCGCCGCGCCCGGGAATCATTTTGGTGATTTAACCCCCAAGCGGAAGAAGATGGATGGATAGTTTTTATGCTAATGGTATTTCCTAATAATACTAAAAATATTTTTTTCTGGTTCGAAAAACCATTGTACTTTGCATCATTTTGTTCTGTTGTTTCTGTTTTAATAGCTTGGATATATTGTTATTCATGCCACTACCTCAATACTGTATACTTCAGAGTTTGAAATAAATAAATAACGGTCTTGTATTCTTTATGCTATGAGACATGTTATTATTTGAAATACACAACTTTTTAAATTTTAGTAGACATATTCGCTGTTTGCACAAAGTACTGTTATTGGATCGGTATCACCGATACCAGCCTTAATTTTATTTGAAAAAGAAAAAAAGACAAGAAAATCAGTGAAATCATCATTGAATGTGCAGTTTGTCGATATGGTATTTTAGGAGCAAGTAAACATTCAATCTTAGTATTGGAGGTGAGAATAAAAAGAACCTCATTGACCATTCCATGTATCCTTATTTCCATGGAATTCTCATTTCTATGGAATTGACAGAAGCGTACCCACCTAAACGAAAAAAAAAAAATACAATAAAATACTACGCCTTACCTGTTGTGTGTGGGACTGCGGTTGTATGTTGCAGGACGACCAGCATGTTGAGAGAATTGAGGTGTGTCAGCTGTGTCATACTCAGACAGGCCCACCGCCAGCTGGTTGCGCCAGTTTCCTGCACTCTCCACTGACGACACTGCAAGTGAGACCAAACCAAAAGCAGGCTTCATTGTAACATAACTTATGCAAATTGTTTTCACAGCTATAAATACACACACGCACCAAAGATGATTTTAATCTACTTTTAAAACACGTCCTTGTGGTATAGATAATGTGTATTGGATATGATTTGAACTAAATTTTAAGTACATTTTGCTCCATAGTCCCCATTCAAAACTTACTTTCTGCATGCGTCTGCAAGACATTCGTTTGTGGAGGCGTTTCCAGATTGAAAATGAAACCACCCCTCCCCCCGCAAAAAAAGTATTTAAATATATCTTTTGAAAATGTACACTGTTTAAATATATATTTTGAAGACGAACGTCACCGCTATTTTTTATTTTCCTAACAAGGTCAAAAATAAACTTCATAAACATTATACAGGTTCACCCAGTCACAACTATTAGGCACACCTGCACAGAACTGTATTTAGATAAGCTGCTTTTATCAGCACTTATGTCACACGTCGGTGTTGTTATGTACATTCCAGGAAACCAAGTAGAAATATCACAATGATGCCGTCTTTTCCCGCCTAAACTTATTAGGTTGTGGTCCACCTCGACAAAACAGTACCTTGTAAAATGTTGTAGAGACAAATAAACACTGAAGTATTTATTTCATAGACATCAAAGCAAGTGGGAGGGCATTAGACGAAAATAAAAAACTTGCAGGGCTGCCAGTAACAGCCATATCAAGTTTTGCGTAATGTTGAAATAAGTACATCCACCTCACTGTGACGTGCCAATCTTAAAAAAAAAAAAAGACTACAAAACTGTGTGAACCGAAGCATCCACAACTGCGTGCAGGCTCACGCTCAAATGCATGAACCTTATGATTTGACGCTTTGGCATTATTTAACAGGAGTACCCAACATTGTATCAATATTTATAACTCAGAAGAGAGAAAAATCATCACAGGTCTACTTTTACACTTTGTGTTGAAAAACAAAGGATCTGTAACATCTGCAATCTTTTAATTTAATGTAAGTGTACGTACTGTAGTTTTTGAAAGATGAACATTGAATTTGTCTGAATAGATGAAAAAAATTGCCATTTACTTTAGTATTGTTTAAAAGGCTTTCATTATCTTTTAGCCAATTACAAGCCTGATAAAAGTAATTTTTGACTAGCAACAATAACACTGATGATATGAGGGCTAGTGGTATTATATGCTGCAAATGGAACCTTTTTGTAAACACTTGTGTTCATGCAGACACTGATTGGAAAACTACCAATGGGTATAATCTCACCGGATGAGAAAGAGGTGGTTCTGATGGAGTGGCTGAAGGCCGCTGGCATGGTCTGGTATCCGAGGCTGAGCTGAGAGCCGCAGTCAAAGTCGTACCCTGTCCTCCCGCCTTCCCTGTGGCTCCGGTTCCGATGATACCAGCCCCTCAAATGTTCCGCCACCATGGCCTTTTGCATGTTCTTGGCCAAAAGATCATTTCTGGGCCCCTCTCTGTTCCTTGGCGGTCTCACAGTTGCGTACGGATTCTGGGAAAGGCTGTCTTTTCGGTCAGAACCATAGTGTCGAAATCTGTCGTGTCCGTGGTAGCCGTTCACTTGATAAGAGGGGTTGACGTTGTAGTGGCCTTCCACATCATTCTCATACACGTAAGCCCCGTTAGGGTAAGGCTCCATGTCGGAACACGGGCAGTCGGAGACGTAGTAGGCACTGGGTGGATAATGCGCTGAGGTCTCACAGGCGTAACTACAACCAGAATGGTGCTGTACCAGGTTGGGCATGCTGCCTGTGTTTCCGTACACTTCCACGTTGCGGTGAAGACGATGCATGGTGGAGTTTCGTGAATCCAACGTACTGTAGTGGGAATGTCCTGCCTCGCAGAAGTCCAAACTGGACTGACTGGTGTAGGAAGAGCAATCCTCCAACACCTCTGTGCTGTTGCTGCGGTGGGCTGGTGACAAGGTGAAAACAGGCTTCTCCAGGTCTCCATCCTTCCTCAGCCGCGACTCCAAACTTCCACTACGAGTCCTGAAGCCATGGGGCAAGCCTTCAGACCTAGGAAGATGACACATCTTGTAATGTTAAACTGGTAATAAATATACTGAAACATTTGTAAGGGGTTTTAAGGAGAACCAAAATCGGTGTTGAGGATGCTGGGGAGCTGTGACCACACCTGAGCTGGCTGCTGCTGTAGGCATTGCGCGTCATAACAGGTGTGGGGGGCATGCTGCGTGGGTCTCTGGGAGGCCTGGGGAGGGTTTTATAAGGACTACTGTGGGTGGAGGAGACCTCTCTTGGATTGTGGTAGTTTTGAAAAGCCTCTTGGCCTTCCAAAACTAATCTAAAGGGTTTTGGCATTGGGGAAGATTATTAAAAAGCAAGGCTAGCAACAGAAAGTGGACTCAAATACAACAAAGCAATAACAGCCAAATAGATTGTGGTTTGGTTCCAAAAACAGCTCAGTAAGTATGAATACGGCTCACCTGTTGTGGCTTTTGGTATTTTCCCTTGGAGATGCTTGCCTGTCCACGTCATATTCCGCCTCAAGCAAGCGCAAAGGGCTGAACTGAGGGGAGTCTTGCACAGACCTCGACCGTGGCCGCTGACTGGCACTATCTGAGTCATCTGTAAACAACCCAACAGGATGATTTGAACATTGCATTATTGCAGACGGAATCATGAGGCGCACAAGCATGTGTGTTGGCAAACTCACCGTCTTCCAGCGGAAGGCTGGACAAGGAGCTACAATCTGATTGCATGAGTTCATCTGGAGAAAAGATAAAACAGCCTCACACTAACTGGACACAGCAGAAGCATTCAAGTGTTGACTGTATCAGCTGCATACCTGCTATGATTATTGAGGCTCGCTGGGTGGGCTTTTTCCCCTTCTTGACTCTGTACTGGTTCATTTCATCCTCTATCTGCTGGAGTTTGTGCATGGCATCCAAACAGTTTCTCCTCCTTTTCTTCTTGACTGTCTTACCCAGCTCCGGCTCATTGGCCAGCTTTTTAGCCGCTTCAACAATCTTCCGCTGAAGGGCAAATCTACTCTCCAGATTTCTCAGGAAGGGATCCTGCAGCAGAAGCAGCAAACAAAGATAAGAACTAACACAAACCAACAGCAATGAAAACAAGTTGTTCTTGTCTTAATGCTTGGCGGAAGTAAAAGGCAGCAATGATTAACTCTTCATCCTGGTTCCACTTAGTAGTATGTTTTGGTCATATTACAGCACACATTTTTCAAGATTTCCATTTTAAAGGATGCAAAAATGTCCCCTTTTCATTATGCCTTTTTCACAAACTGAAATTATATTAACACCATTGACGTTACACTCTATGCTGTTGTTTGGGGCCACAACAACTATGAGAGCCACATGATTATGGCAACCGGTCACGTTAAGCTGATCATTATCGTTGTTGTCGTGCTCTACAGGTGTTTGTTCTACTTTGATAGACTGAATGACCTCATGACTACAATTTTACTTTGTCTCTGCTAAACTTTTATTCAGCCGTGAGTCAACATATTCTTTGCAATAGTTTTGATTCAGTTTGCCAGCATGGCAGCCACATCCATTCACAAGCTCGTAGAGATAATCGTTCATTTAAAATAGCTTTGAACGCGGTCATTGTGACATATTTACGGCCATAATTCTAAAATGACCGTAGCATTTAAAGGCCTACTGAAATGATTTTTTTTTTATTCAAACGGGAATAGCAGATCCATTCTATGTGTCATACTTGATCATTTTGCGATATTGCCATATTTTTGCTGAAAGGATTTAGTAGAGAAAATCGACGATAAAGTTCGCAACTTTTGCTCGCTGATAAAAAAAAAGCCTTGCCTGTACCGGAAGTAGCGTGACGTCACAGGAGCTAGTATTCCTCACAATTCCCCATTGTTTACAATGGAGCGAGAGAGATTCGGACCGAGAAAGTGATGATTACCCCATTAATTTGAGCGAGGATGAAAGATTCGTAGATGAGGAACGTTACAGTGAAGGACTTGAGAGACAGTGATGGACGTATCTTTTTTCGCTCTGACCGTAACTTAGGTACAAGCTGGCTCATTGGATTCCACACTGTCCTTTTTTTATTGTGGATCACGGATTTGTATTTTAAACCACCTCGGATACTATATCCTCTTGAAAATGAGAGTCGAGAACGCGAAATGGACATTCAGTGCCTTTTATCTCCACGACAATACATCGGCGAAATGCTTTAGCTACGAGCTAACGTGATAGCATCGTGCTTTAACTGCATAAAGAAACAAAAAAATAAACCCCTGACTGGAAGGATAGATAGAAAATCAACAATACTATTAAACCGTGGACATGTAAATACACGGTTAATGCTTTCCAGGCTGGCGAAGGTTAACAATGCTGTGCTAACGACGCCATTGAAGCCAACTTAGCAACTTAGCAACGGGACCTCACAGAGCTATGCTAAAAACATTAGCTCTCCACCTACGCCAGCCAGCCCTCATCTACTCATCAACACCCGTGCTCACCTGCGTTCCAGCGATCGGCAGAAGGACGAAAGGACTTCACCCGATGCGTTTGGCGGCCCGGAGACGTAGGAAGTCAAGGTGAGGTCGGCGGCTAGCTGGTTGTGTTGCTGTAGTCCGCTGCTAATACACCGATCCCACCTACAGCTGTCTTCTTTGCAGCCTTCATTGTTCATTAAACAAATTGCAAAAGATGTCTAGAATACTGTGGAATTATGAAATGAAAACAGAGCTTTTTGTATAGGATTCTACGGGTACCATAACTTCCGTTACTCTGACTTCGTCACGCGCATACGTCATCATACCGCGACGTTTCAGCCGGATATTTCCCGGGAAGTTTTAAATGTCACTTTATAAGTTAACCCGGCCGTATTGGCATGTGTTGCAATGGTAAGATTTCATCATTGATATATAAACTATCAGACTGCGTGGTCGGTAGTAGTGGCTTTCAGTAGGCCTTTAACTTTATATGGTGGCGAAACCTTTTCCCCAAAAAATAGTGTCCAAACAACATAATTTTTTCTTTTTATAGTTTTTGTCTATTTTATTATGTTTTGTTTACTTTTTCAATTAATGCAGAAGCGGTTTGGAAATGGTTTTAATGCAGTAGAAGTTGTCAAACCTTTCCTTCCCCCTTGGACCTTCAACCTATTTGTTACCTTTTCATATAATCTTTGGACATTATCTAGAATATAAACACATTACTACTGAACATTTTGGATTAAACTGAATTGTAGTTGTAAATGAAGTATTTTTGTTTATTGTTGATGTGTGATTATTTTTAGGAAATATAAATCTTTACATAACTTGTAAAATACAGTAGTATAGCCATTGGTATACACTGTAATACATACATTATTTATCAATATCTAATAATAAATGTACTTTATTATTACTTTATATATACATATATATGTGTGCTTGGGTAACTTTTTTAGGAACGCTAATACAAAAAAACGTTATGACAGACCACCTCAAAATATGGAATGGAATTTAAAATGTCATTACTGACTGAGACCCCCAGACTGTACATGCAAATAAAGAATGTGGGATTTACGATATTAACTATGACGGATAAAACACAGAATTTTAACAACATATGAACGTCACTGCTCTTTTACTTCTCAGACCACGTCCCCGATCGACATTTTTTACAACCAAGCAAAACGCACAAAAAATGTAACAAACACGGCAAAATATTAACACAAATAGTAAAAAAAACACCCACAATCTGATATAATATCAATTTTCTGCAGAAAGCTCTGTACGAGGATGTCGTTGTGGCTTGTACAGCCCTTTGAGACACTTGTGATTTAGGGCTATATAAATAAACATTGATTGATTGATTGATTGAACTTTGTTGTAAAAATCTGCTTCTGCCTCTGTTCCTGGCACCCACGCTTCAGGCTGACTGCTCTGGAAACAAACCCCGCCCACACTCCTTGGTGCCTCGTGACAAAGATTAGTGTAATAACTCATATATCACTCAAAAGCGTAGATTCCAACCATTGATGAAATACTTCCTATAGTTCAAGACTTACAGTAATTTGAAAACAGCGCTACACAGTTTCGATGGTAAAGGTCTAAAAAATTATTTGGAAACGTCCCGCATGCCGGATTGACAATCTTGACGGGCCGTATGCGACCCGCGGGCAGTAAAGTGCCCAGGTCTGCCCTAGCGTGTTACACAAGTAATATTAAAGACTAAAATGGGGTCACAAATAAAATGTTTAAGGCCACAAAAAGCCTAGGGCCCTTAACAATCTTCTAAATTGTTCCTCTTTGTGGAAATGTGGCCTTAGTTAACATTTTACACTGTAACACCCTAGACTGTTCTTACTGAAAATATATTCAGACATATTCTTTCACATCAAGTACGTGAAATTGATGTGTAAAATGTCCTCTTAAACGAGAGCACATTTGTTCTTTTAAAAGGTTTCACTCTCCAAAGGCTCATTCATTCATTCATCAAGAACTATTTTTTAAAATAATTTACCTCCTTGTGAAATATATATTTAAGTAAGATATGTTCTACTATAACAAAAGTCAGGTGATGTTGTCCTAAGAGACTTTTGTGAAACACAGACCTCATTGTAAGGGAAAAGGTCATCCAACTTGAAAGCGGTGCCAACTCGCCGTCTGACCAGTGGTGGTCGCTCATCTGAAGACAAAGGGTACTCCTTTGGCAGCTTGCCAGTAAGCTCCTGACAACACAAAATTACACTTTAATGAATATTGGAGCAGAAACCATCCATCTTGTCAGTTTAATGAGACTCTTATGGGGCCTTACAGAGACTGAATATCCCCAGCAAGCCCGTTATTGAAAATGTTCTGCTCCAATGTACCTGGATCTACTGCAAACATTTTATGTAGCATAATGTCAGAGCAGCTCGAAGACTTCTATGGAAATACAAGAACCGAGACTCAGATTTCCCTCGCCCTGACGTGGGTCACCGGGGCCCCCCTCTGGAGCCAGGCCCGGAGTTGGGTCACGACGGCGAGCGCCTGGTGGCCGGGCCTGTCCCCATGGGGCCCGGCCGGGCACAGCCCGAAGAGGCAACGTGGGTCCCCCCTCCAATGGGCTCACCACCCATAGCAGGGGCCATAGAGGTCGGGTGCAATGTGAGCTGGGCGGAAGCCGAAGGCAGGGCACTTGGCGGTCCGATCCTCGGCTACAGAAGCTAGCTCTTGGGACGTGGAACGTCACCTCGCTGGGGGGGAAGGAGCCTGAGCTAGTGCGCGAGGTGGAGAAGTTCCGGCTAGACATAGTCGGACTCACTTCGACGCACAGCAAGGGCTCTGGAACCAGTTCTCTCGAGAGGGGATGGACTCTCTTCCACTCTGGCGTTGCCGGCAGTGAGAGGCGACAGGCTGGGGTGGAAATTCTTGTTGCCCCCCGGCTCAGAACCTGCATGTTGGAGTTCAACCCGGTGGACGAGAGGGCAGCTTCCCTCCGCCTTCGGGTGGGGGGACGGGTCCTGACTGTTGTTTGCGCTTACGCGCCAAACAGCAGCTCAGAGTACCCACCCTTTTTGGATTCACTCGAGGGAGTACTTGAGGGTGCTCCCCCGGGTGATTCCCTCGTTCTACTGGGGAACTTCAACGCTCATATTGGCAACGACAGTGAAACCTGGAGAGGCGTGATTGGTAAGAATGGCCGCCCGGATCTGAACCCGAGTGGTGTGTTGTTTTTGGACTTTTGTGCCCGTCACGGATTGTCCATAACGAACACCATGTTCAAGCATAAGGGTGTCCATATGTGCACTTGGCACCAGGACACCCTGGGCCGCAGTTCCATGATCGACTTTGTAGTTGTGTCATCGGATTTGCGGCCTCATGTTTTGGACAGTCGGGTGAAGAGAGGGGCGGAGCTTTCTACCGATCACCACCTGGTGGTGAGTTGGCTGCGATGGTGGGGGAGGATGCCGGACAGACCTGGCAGGCCCAAACGCATTGTGAGGGTTTGCTGGGAACGTCTGGCAGAGTCTCCTGTCAGAGAGAGTTTCAATTCCCACCTCCGGAAGAACTTTGAACATGTCACGAGGGAGGTGCTGGACATTGAGTCCAAGTGGACCATGTTCCGCACCTCTATTGTCGAGGCGGCTGATTGGAGCTGTGGCCGCAAAGTAGTTGGTGCCTGTCGTGGCGGTAATCCTAGAACCCGTTGGTGGACACCGGCGGTGAGGGATGCCGTCAAGCTGAAGAAGGAGTCCTATCGGGTTTTTTTGGCTCATAGGACTCCTGAGGCAGCGGACAGGTACCGACAGGCCAAGTGGTATGCGGCTTCAGCGGTCGCAGAGGCAAAAACTCGGACATGGGAGGAGTTCGGGGAAGCCATGGAAAACGACTTCCGGACGGCTTCGAAGCGATTCTGGACCACCATCCGCCGCCTCAGGAAGGGGAAGCAGTGCACTATCAACACCGTGTATGGTGAGGATGGTGTTTTGCTGACCTCGACTGCGGATGTTGTGGATCGGTGCAGGGAATACTTCGAAGACCTCCTCAATCCCACCAACACGTCTTCCTATGAGGAAGCAGGGCCTGGGGAATCTGTGGTGGGCTCTCCTATTTCTGGGGCTGAGGTTGCTGAGGTAGTTAAAAAGCTCCTCGGTGGCAGGGCCCCGGGGGTGGATGAGATCCGCCCGGAGTTCCTTAAGGCTCTGGATGCTGTGGGACTGTCTTGGTTGACAAGACTCTGCAGCATCGCGTGGACATCGGGGGCGGTACCTCTGGATTGGCAGACCGGGGTGGTGGTTCCTCTCTTTAAAAAGGGGAACCGGAGGGTGTGTTCTAACTATCAGGGGATCACACTCCTCAGCCTTCCCGGTAAGGTCTATTCAGGTGTACTGGAGAGGAGGCTACGCCGGATAGTCGAACCTCAGATTCAGGAGGAACAGTGTGGTTTTCGTCCTGGTCGTGGAACTGTGGACCAGCTCTATACTCTCGGCAGGGTCCTTGAGGGTGCATGGGAGCTTGCCCAACCAGTCTACATGTGCTTTGTGGACTTGGAAAAGGCATTCGACCGTGTCCCTCGGGAAGTCCTGTGGGGAGTGCTCAGAGAGTATGGGGTATCGGACTGTCTGATTGTGGCGGTCCGCTCCCTGTATGATCAGTGTCAGAGCTTGGTCCGCATTGCCGGCAGTAAGTCGGACACGTTTCCAGTGAGGGTTGGACTCCGCCAAGGCTGCCCTTTGTCACCGATTCTGTTCATAACTTTTATGGACAGAATTTCTAGGCGCAGTCAAGGCGTTGAGGGGATCCGGTTTGGTGGCTGCGGGATTAGGTCTCTGCTTTTTGCAGATGATGTGGTCTTGATGGCTTCATCTGGCCAGGATCTTCAGCTCTCACTGGATCGGTTCGCAGCTGAGTGTGAAGCGACTGGGATGAAAATCAGCACCTCCAAGTCCGAGTCCATGGTTCTCGCCCGGAAAAGGGTGGAGTGCCATCTCCGGGTTGGGGAGGAGATCTTGCCCCAAGTGTAGGAGTTCAAGTACCTCGGAGTCTTGTTCACGAGTGAGGGAAGAGTGGATCGTGAGATCGACAGGCGGATCAGTGCGGCGTCTTCAGTAATGCGGGCGCTGTATCGGTCCGTTGTGGTGAAGAAGGAGCTGAGCCGCAAGGCAAAGCTCTCAATTTACCGGTCGATCTACGTTCCCATCCTCACCTATGGTCATGAGCTTTGGGTTATGACCGAAAGGACAAGATCACGGGTACAAGCGGCCGAAATGAGTTTCCTCCGTCGGGTGGCGGGTCTCTCCCTTAGAGATAGGGTGAGAGGCTCTGTCATCCGGGAGGAGCTCAAAGTAAAGCCACTGCTCCTCCACATCGAGAGGAGCCAGATGAGGTGGTTCGGGCATCTGGTCAGGATGCCACCCGAACGCCTCCCTAGGGAGGTGTTTAGGGCACGTCCGACCGGTAGGAGGCCACGGGGAAGACCCAGGACACGTTGGGAAGACTATGTCTCCCGGCCGGCCTGGGAACGCCTCGGGATCCCCCGGGAAGAGCTAGACGAAGTGGCTGGGGAGAGGGAAGTCTGGGCTTCCCTGCTTAGGCTGCTGCCCCCGCGACCCGACCTCGGATAAGCGGAAGAAGATGGATGGATGGATGGATGGATAATGTCAGTCATATTGTAATAACACCATATATAAATGGCAGCACAATTAGCCAAAGATAATGACAGCTCAGGGGCTGGATCATGATGGCTACAAACGGTGAAATGCAATGATGACACAACCATCTACTTCAGTGGTCTATACTGTTGGTGGAATAGCCAGAATTAGTGTGCATGTCCACTTTATTACTGGACACTACACCAGCCATAATGTGTTCCCTTTAAGATGAGTATACATCACACATTTATCACTAATACAAAAAATACACATTTCTATTTTCCATCAATCACAGTGACTTAGAAGTTGATTCAACTCACAAGCTTAGCAGGAGAAAAAATACAGCTGTTTTTATGATTATGAACTCAAGTATGGGGCAAGTTAAACAACATCTAATACTTAATGCCTCATGATTACATTGTTGTCCAAAAATCAGCTATTGAACAGATATTCAACAACAACAAAAGTAATACTGTCAACTGAAGCTAATACACTAAATCAAGTTGACATGATCAAGGAAAAAGGCAAAGAAAACAAAACAACTCACCGCCTCTCGCAGACAAATTTTCTTTAGTTCTTTAGTTTTCTTGGCCAAAATATCTTGAATCTCCTGCTCTTTTTTTCTTAGCTCTGTGAGTTTTTCTTTCTTCTGCTCCTCACTCATTTCTGAGTCAGCTGAACCTGGGAAGCAAAGACAAACATTGGACTATTTTTCTTTATGCCTTCAATAAGCTCATGACTATTCAGCCTTGAATTCATCAATACATTATGATATTCGCTACATATATCCACCAAAAGATAATCCAAAAAATGAGAGTTGCTTTAAGTAAAGAGGGGAGTTTCGAAACGCATCAGCAAATGAAAGTATATCTAACCTGTCGATACGAGGCTCCCATTGCTGGCCGTTATTAAGTTATTCTTCAGGACTGACTCTCCAAGTTTGCTTATCTTTGCCCCTGGATGCTCTGTGAGATCCATGGCAATTTCCTCCAAGCTTTTTGATGCTCCTAGTTTAGTCTGAAGGAAAGAAGGAAGAAACAGATTATTAGATAGATGACTCTTTTTGGAGATGTAATTTGCAGTGTAACTGACACTTACTTTGCTTTGCTTTCTGTCCAAGTAGAACTGGTGCTGACTAATAGCCATGACCCAAATAGTTTTAATCAAAGAGTGGCTTGCATACCAAGTGTGGATGAGAAGGCCCGTCTGTCCGAAGGTCCGCTTGGTTACTGCTCTTCTGAAATGAAACATTCATGTTGCTTAGTTTTAAAGGGGAACTGCACTTTTTGGGGAATTGTATTATTTATAAACACACGTTTGTCTTTTCTGTGCATTCAAAATCTTAAAAAACTGCTAGCAAGAAGCAGCCAACAATGAAGGCAATGGAGATATGATCTATTTCGCCTGTAAAACGCTCAAAAACATCCAACAATGTTATATATACATCCTGTAAGTATGCATGCAATGTAGAAATAGGCACATTCATAATAACATGTAATACCTAAGAGTATTTTGGTCATTTTAGGCATTACCAGATCTTCTTTTTAGCGCGCATTAAGTATTTTTCCACCGGAATTGTTCCCATTTACCCGAGTAGATAAAGTACCCTACTGTGTTACCACTACCCAGGTAGATTTATTTCTACAGGAACTATTTTTAGTTCCTAGTAACAAGGTGGGACTTTTGTGAGTTCCCAGGAACCATAGAGGGGCGGGCTTTGCTGTCGAACGCTGATTGGTTGAACACAGCAGGGGCGTTCTTAAAACTTTGTATTCAAAGTTTATTCTGCCTATACAGTGCACGGGGAAAACATTTTTATTTCTTATTTCTTGTGTTTCTATTACAACATACTTCACAACGGAGAGAAAGAAGAACGAAAGAACATTTTGACTTTAAACTATTATGTAGTTCCATCTGTGTTGATGGACTCATATTGCCTATCCGATTTGAAGCTGAAATATTACCACAACGGGACATTTAGCTTTGTGTTTCATTGTAGATGCACTGTTGACTGCTTCTAAAATGCCCAGACAAAGTGGTACATATATGAATGCTGCATTTTTTAAAACACAGCAAAGCACCACAGGTAGGAGCATGATAACATGAATGTGCAGTGATTAGTGTCTACATGGTAAAAGCTGCTCATACACGCAAAAACAAAAAATAGATCACATATAACACAAAGTACAAGCAATTTTTTAGCTTTCACACACTGTTTCGCGCATGGTATTTGGATCTTAGAAGATCAGGCCCTACTGTAAGTCATCATGTAGCCCTAATGCGAAGTACTAATCATTTCATTGACAATAGGAACATAATAAGTACGGGATAAGTTGCAAGTAATAGTTTAAATTTCAAGTTTTCGGCTTATGGACAAACTTTACTATTCAGGTGTTGGGCATGATATATAATCTAACATTAACTTTCATAAACTCAGAACGATTCAGCAGCATGTAGCTCTGTAGCTAGCTGTGGCACTTTGTTACGAAAAGTAGTTACTCGATGTTACCTCTTACAATACTCATCTTGCTGTAGCGCAGTTAATATGCAGGTCACGGCATGTAAATATAGTGTATTTGGCGTTGTGTTTATGTTTTTTTAGAGAGCTTTATAGGTAGATGAATCCCATTACCTGCATTGTTAACAGCCTCGTACTGGCGTGTTTTTCAATATTTAGAATGCACAGAAAAGGTATCATGTTGCTCACAAAAGATTAGTGAATAATTATAGGGAATGATAGGCAAAATTTAAAAAAAAGCATATCCCCTTTAAACGTGATGTCTCATTCATTCTAAAATAAAGTAACAACAACCCAAACTCACCTGTGTGGATCGTTGACCTCCACTGCAAATTTTTTCTCTCTGAAGTACAAATTTTCCAGTTGTTTCCACTGATAAAGCTGAGGGTCACAACAGAGACACAGCACATCAAAACAAACTTATTCTGTGACCATGACGTTCATCAACTGTTCAGAGTCGGGGGAAAAGAAACTCGTTAACAGGTGTTACGGCTGATCATTAAAAAGCTAGACTGTATATGGAATGTCTGTTGTACCAGTGCTGTCATAATACAGGCGTTCAACTCCCAAATTTTGCAACCATGCTCTCCCTGCACTTTATGTGGCTCATCAGCCAGGTGCTCCATAATGCCAGTGAACAATCAGTTTAAGCTGGTGACTAACGGCACTGTCTGGGCATGCGGTCAATGAGACACAAACTACAACAGATGTGAATGCACGGACGAATATTCCAATCATTAGGTGACATAGTGTGGCAAGGTGACTCCAAAACAACAACAACAGTTCAACAAAATACTATTCAGAGTATTCTTACCACAAGGGCTCTTCACAAGTCCTGTTTGTTTTAGTTATCAAATCCTCTCAGTTTTGCTGTCAAGACAAACTCCTACTTTGTCCTGTGCCATGTCAGCTCTTGACTTGCCTCCTCAGGTATTCTCAGTGCATGCATGTTAACGCCCAAAGCCGACCCCCTCTACCTTCTGACATCAGCAGCTCCCTCCCCTCCCTTCACGGCCTGCATTAAGACAACAGGCGCTTGCATAACACAGCTGTCAGAGTGACACTGAACCATTGCATGCAGGCCACCAAGATGAATTGTTTTTATGTGACACATTCTCATATTTCTGCCTCTCATTGCGCTACGCTGCACATGCTTGTGTCACATTCTGCATACCATAGTTGACACATCACACTCATCTCATCTATTAGCTGCCAAGCTAAATAACAGTCAAAAGCAGGCTTACATGTGCAGAATTTTACAGCATTAAAAGTTCCTGCTCTTGATTTAGTTTGATGACTCAACACGCTGGCTGAGTCCTGTGTTGTCATGTCGGCTGTTCATTGTGATGCAGACAAGCCAAGTTAGAGCTAGAACTATCAGGGAATATTTACCTTTCTGGGTTTCAGCTTATCTTGTAGATCATACTGGCCAATACCTTTATAGCTGATGCCAAGCCACCATGGCATCCCTTGTTTGTCCTATTAGAAGAGAATAAGGTGAGGAATGATTCAACTACCCTGTGGTGCAAACACTCTTAAAGGGGACCTATGAGAAGTTCCTCTTTACTGACTTATCAATTATTGTTACAATGTTGGCTGCTCGTGTTAAACAATGCCCAAGCGTCAAATCATAAGGTTCATGCATTCTGGTGTGAGGTAGCACGCAGTTTTGGATGACTTTGAACGCTGTGTCTTGCAGTCTGGCTACGTTGTGACGTCACAGTGAGGTGGATGTACTTATTTGGACATTAAGTCAAGCTACTAGCCAGAGGAGGAGGAGCTGAGTTTGAGGAAATACAAGAGAAGGTAGGATTTAATTTAATCTTTAAACAACCGCACAATAACACAGAAGTGTGACAGATATAAATGCTGCTAAAAAATGCAGTTTTTTTGCAGTTCTGGAACGATCAGCGAGTGTGCAGGTCTACCTAATGTTGTGACCAGGTGAATCTATATGAAGTTTAATTTCGACCGAGTCTTAAAAAAAAATAGCGATGACGTACGTCTTTAAAGGGAAACTGCACTTTTTTTTTACTTTTACCTATCGTTCACAATTCTTATGAGAGACAAGAACGTTTTAAAGATGATGAAAAACGCTTGGAAGATGCGGCTAATGGGAGTCCCTGTTGCTGCCTTAAAAGCCCTCGAAAACAACTTCAAAACCCTCCATCAACGTTTTATATACACACTGAAAATATATATATATAATGTAGTAACAAACACGTTCACAATTATATGTAATATGTACAATATTTACCGTTCTATTGTCATTTTAACAAATTTCTCAACGCATTGATTTCCGTTTCTATAGCAGCGCACTTCCAACTTCTGGCAACAAATGTGTGTTCCTTCTTCCGGAAACAAAGGCGTGTGTATTGTAATCATGGCAGATTCGGTAACAAACAACAAATACAACTATTTTTGGACAAATGAAGATTCACAATCTTATATTTTTGAATCTGAATATATTGGATATATAGGATGAACTACTTCTAGAAGCGAGTACGAAGACAGAGTGAAACGTTGGAGCAGACGGAAGCCGAGAGAGTGAAGTGACTCATTGTTGCGAAATGTGGAATTTGAAGCCAAGCTATTTCGACATAAATGGAGCGCTTACCCAAATAAAACCGGAAAAAAAGTTTCCAGCCAGCTGGACCAAACAGCCAACTTTCTATCGAGTGAGTCACACTTTATATTGATCATGATACATGCAGCACGTTATACGTGTATCATGACGGATAGCATACACTGGCTGGCTAGCTGTGTACAAACAAAACATGAAATGTGCATTACAAACTCAAACACGTTTCATGCTGACGTAGAAGCTCGCTTGTCTCTTGCCATAGTTAGCTTCTACAGCTAATACCGAAGCGCGCCGATGTGTTACTACGCTATAAAAATAGTTCCTTAGTGTTCGCTCTTACAATACCCAAGTCGCTACAGTTTGGTTGTTATACAGTATTGTTGACGATTTTGAAATGCATTTTTAAAGTGATTTAGAGGTGAAATCGATTGCTCCCATTAGCTGCATTGATAGCCAACAAGAACGAGACGATTTTTAAATTCTAGAATGCAAAAAAATACCTTTTGTCTTCTTGTGTCTCATAAGTATTATGAACGAATTTGTGAAATTCCAAAAAAAGGGCAGTTCTCCTTTAAGATATATATTTAACTGTGTACATTTTCAAAAATTTAAGTATAATTTTTAAGTACACATTTTTAATTTGCCACCTGGGGACGCCGCCACAAATGAACAACTTGCAGACAGACTCAGAAAATATGTTATAAATGTGTGCGTGTATATATACACTTATATATGTATGTATCTATGTATATATGTACATATATGTATGTATGTATATATGTATATATATGTATGTATGTATACATATATGTATGTATGTATATATATATATATATATATATATATATATATATATATATATATATATATATATATATATATATATATACATACATACATATATATAAACATATATATACATACATACATGTATACATACATACATATATACATACATACATATATGTACATATATACATAGATACATACATATATATACATATATACATAGATACATACATATATATACATACATATATACATATATATACATACATACATACTGTATATATATATATATATATATATATATATATATATATATATATATATATATATATATATATATATATATATATATATATATATATATATATATATATATATATATATATATATATATATATATATATATATATATATATATATATATATATATATATATATATATATATATATATATATATATATATATATATATATATATATATATATATATATATACACTGTATATATATACTGTATATATATATATACACTACCGTTCAAAAGTTTGGTGTCACTCAAACAATTTTGTGGAATAGCCTTCATTTCTAAGAACAAGAATAGACTGTCGAGTTTCAGATGAAAGTTCTCTTTTTCTGGCCATTTTGAGCGTTTAATTGACCCCACAAATGTGATGCTCCAGAAACTCAATCTGCTCAAAGGAAGGTCAGTTTTGTAGCTTCTGTAACGAGCTAAACTGTTTTCAGATGTGTGAACATGATTGCACAAGGCTTTTCTAATCATCAATTAGCCTTCTGAGCCAATGAGCAAACACATTGTACCATTAGAACACTGTAGTGATAGTTTCTGGAAATGGGCCTCTATACACCTATGTAGATATTGCACCAAAAACCAGACATTTGCAGCTAGAATAGTCATTTACCACATTAGCAATGTAAAGAGTGTATTTCTTTAAAGTTAAGACTAGTTTTAAGTTATCTTCATTGAAAAGTACAGTGCTTTTCCTTCAAAAATAAGGACATTTCAATGTGACCCCAAACTTTTGAATGGTAGTATATATATATATATATATATATATATATATATATATATATATATATATATATATATATATATATATATATATATATATATATATATATATACATATATATATACATATATATATATATATATATATATATATATATATATATATACATATATATTTATACAACATAAAGTTAACGCCCACGAAAAGCGATCTTCACAATTTAATATGACACTGGCGACTTTTAATAAAAAAAAAGGCTCCCAGCAACACAACGCAAGTGTGACGTCAGGCTCTCTGCGACTCGCTTTTTGTCAAGGACATGACGCAATAGAATCTAAACAGAGTCTCCAGGTCGCCAACAACACCAAAAATAGGTGCTAGATTTGTTGCCAGTCTTTTTTATTACAGAAAAAGTGACTTAAAGAATTTAAAAAATCTCCTAAAAAAAAAATTCTCAATTTCAAAATAGAACAAAATTATATTATGTAAGAAACATATATATGTTAATCCTATACTTAATAATAACATCCATCCATTATTTGTTTTAAATGTTTATTCATATTCGTTTGCCTTTTTAAAGAATATATTCATTAGGGCTGGGCGATATATCGAGTTTGTAAGATATATCGATATATTTTAAATTATCCTAGGTCCCCTTTAACTATTGAGTTAAAGGCCTACCTTCACTTCATAATAGTGGACACCATATGTGGGCAAGGATTCCACAAGCGTGAGATACCTGCAGTGAAAAGGTATTATTAAATCCACAGGGTGCATTTTAAACATCCACATGTGGTTTGTGTAGAAGATGAGAAACAATCCTAAAGACATTTGATAGTGAAACAGTATGATTCACTGGACTGCACATATCGATTTCTACCAGCTGATGGGAATAGGGATGCCAGCAAGACAAAGTGAGAGGGAGGTTCCCATGGAGGCGAGAGATTAATGACCTAAAACCTTTGCAACATTAATTAATGTCAAAACGGTTTAAACAAATCAATACTGTAATTTAAATCCAACACTTACTGCACAATGGCCTGCCCTCTGGAGACTCCTCTTAGCTGTTTATAATATTCAATGACCCGATCCTCACTGTAGTGGCAACAAGGAAAATGTTTCTTCTCTTAAATAATGGCTGTGATTTGAATACTTTGAAAAGTGTGCCGATAATTTAAATTCAGACTTGGTCATTAAACATACCAGTATGCAAGAGATGGGTGCTCCTTCAGAACCTTAGTGGGAAGAGTTGGTAGTTTCTTTAAGTCAGCCCGAGTGGTTTCATCACTAAGGAAGAATATAAAAATGTATACACAAAAGTTGACAAAATACAGTGGTACCTCAATTAAAGAGTGCCCCAGCTTAAGAGTGTTTTAGATAAGAGCAGTTTCTCGGCTAATTGTTATGCTTTAAGTTGCAAGCAAAAATTTGAGTCACAAGAATCTTTGCATAGCAAAAATCCCAGTGAACCCCATAAGATCCGGCCAAAACATCTGGTCTTCCTTGCTGGCATTAGCTTATCGCTAAAAGTCGACATAACTTGTTTTTTTAGACCATGTGAAAGAAGTAAGTGAGTGTGAAGGACAGTGCTGTGAAGAAGAAGTGGATGATATTAATTGAATTTAAGAAAGAAATGATCAATAACATGACAGAGCGTGTGGCTAACTTGGTGGAGCAATTTGAGCGTATCACTGCGAGTCTTCACCATACTGAAACAGAATGTGCGTAACGCCAGTCAAGGACATTAAAATAATATCGAACGGCTGACATTAGCCTTAAAATATGGGAAAGCTGCTGATGTTGATGTTGCAGAAGCAGCTAGAGGGTGATACTGCAGAAGTCCACTCTCTAAGGTAAATGCTGTATATTAATATTACATTACCTGATAAAAAAACTACTTTAATTGTTTGTAGTACAGTCTATTATTACAGTATATTGTTTCTACGCAATATTTTTATCTAAAAGTGTGTTTTTATTTGTAGAAGACATGTTACATCTTAAAAGTGTACTGTTTTAGGGGATTTATGACAGATTCTATAATATTAATACATAACATCATTGACTATCACCAATAGGTTATTACAAAACCCAAAACCAGTGAAGTTGGCACGTTGTGTAAATCGTAAATAAAAACAGAATACAATGATTTGCAAATCCTTTTCAACCTATATTCAATTGAATAGACTGCAAAGACAAGATATTTAATGTTCGAACTGAGAAACTTAATTTTTTTTGCAAACAATCATTAACTTAGAATTTAATGGCAGCAACACATTGCAAAAAAGTTCGCGCGGGGGCCTTTTTACCACTGTGTTACACCGCTTTTCCTTTTAACAACACTCAGTAAATGTTTGGGAACCGAGGAGACCAATTTTTTAAGCTTTTTAGTTGGAATTCTTTCCCATTCTTGCTTGATGTACAGCTTACGTTCCGTATTTTACGCTTCATAATGCGCCACACATTTTCAATGGCAGACAGGTCTGGACTACAGGCAGGCCAGTCTAGTACCCGCACTCTTTTACTACAAAGCCACGCTGTTGTAACACGTGCAGAATGTGGCTTGGCATTATCTTGCTGAAATAAGCATGGACGCCCCGTCCATGAAAACTACGTTGCTTGGATGGCAACATATGCTGCTCCAAAACCTGTATGTACCTTTCAGCATTAATGGTGCCTTCACAGATGTGTAAGTTACCCATGCCTTGGGCACTAATATACCCCCATACCATCACAGATGCTGGCATTTTAACTTTGTGCCTGTAACAATCCGGATGGTTCTTTTCCTCTTTGGTCCGGAGGACACAAAGTCCACAGTTTCCAAAAACAATTGGAAATGTAGACTCCTCAGATCACAGAACACTTTTCCACTTTGCATCAGTCCATCTTAGATGAGCCCAGCGAAGCCGGCTGCGTTTCTGGGTGTTGTTGATAAATGGTTTTCACTTGGCATAGTAGAGCTTTTAACTTGCACTTACAGATATAGCGACAAACTATAGTTACTGACAGTGGTTTTCTGAAGTGTTCCTGAGCCCATATGGTGATATCCTTTACACACTGATGTCGGTTTTTGATGCAGTACCGCCTGAGGGATCGAAGGTCATGGGCATTGAATGTTGGTTTTCGGCCTTGCCCCTTACGTGCAGTGATTTCTCCAGATTCTTTGAACCTTTTGATGATATTACAGACCGTAGATGGTGAAATCCCTAAATTCCTTGCAATAGCTCGTTGAGAAAAGTTGTTCTTAAACTGTTCGACAATTTGTTCGGCATTTGTTCACAAAGTGGTGACCCTCGCCCCATCCTTGTTTGTGAATGACTGACGGAGCATTTCATGGAAGCTGCTTTTATACTCAATCATGGCACCCACCTGTTCCCAATTAGCCTGTTCACCTGTGGGATGTTCCAAATAAGTGTTTGATGAGCATTCCTCAAATTTCTCAGTCTTTTTTGTCACTTGTGCCTGCTTTTTTGACACATGTTGCAGGCATCGAATTCCAAATGAGCAAATATTTGCAAAAAATAAAGTTTACCAGTTCGAACGTTAAGTATCTTGTCTTTGCAGTGTATTCAATTGAATATAGGTTGAAAAGGATTTGCAAATCATTGTATTCTGTTTTTATTTACGATTTGCACAACTTGCCAACTTCACTGGTTTTGGGTTTTGTACTTAATGTATATCAAGAGATGAATTATGAATTGTACAACCAAGTCAAGATTTTCAAACCAGTGTGTATCCATCCATCCATCCATCCATCTTCTACCGCTTGTCCGTGTAAATGTGCTTGTTTTTTTTTATTACTTATTGAGATTTATTCTTTTTCTTCCTATTGTTCCACACAGGGAGTGAACTCAATTTAAACATGTAGAAGTTATGGTGTGAATGAATAATCAATAAAAGACATGGAGAAGGGGTTGGATTAAATATAAGCTTTGCAAATGTTGCTAAAAGCTTGTGCAAATGCATTCACGTGATGTTCTTTAATGTAATGTTAAACATGTCTGGAACAAATTAATCATAACCATAACCCCTATATTGTGAAGTTGTACCTAATATTAAGGCCTGTTAGTATAATTGATTGTGAAGACCCTGACTCTGTGTATGCTATGTCTCCCTTCAGTTCTATCAGCACCATGAGGTTCATTAACAAACCAGTGTGAGCTTCCTCGTGCACGATGATAAGCCTCACGTTACATTGCTATTGATTCTTGCGGTCCTCAGTCTTGAGAAACGGGTGACCTATTGAATGTCTTTGCCAAAAGATCACTATAAACTTGTTCTACTTCCAGTAAATACTAGCCGGCTTAATCGTCCAGCTGTTAACAAGCTCTTACCTTGTGTAGTCTCCTTTAGACTCCTGGTCATTAGAAAAAAAACATTATTAGTCTTGTAGTTTTAACACTGTTCAAGATATTTGTTAAAGTGAGAAGTAATTACTGTACCTGCAAAGCATTTGCAGCTAATTTGAAGACATTCTCACTTTCAACTTCTATTATCCCCTGGAAAATATCAATGAATTAATCAAACAATCAATTTGTATTTATATGGCACTTTTCATGCGCATGCAAGTGGCAACACAAAGTGCTTTAGAGCAGTGGTCCCCAACCTTTTTGTACTTGCGGACCGGTCAATGCTTGAAAATTTGTCCTACGGACCGGGGGGGGAATAGTAAAAAAAAAAAACTTTTTTTTTTTTTTTTTGTCATGAAGAAATACAATCATGTGTGCTTACGGACTGCATCCCTGCAGACTGTATTGATTTATATTGATATATAATGTATATATTGTGTTTTTTATGTTGATTTAATTTTAAAAATTTGTATTATTATTATTATTTTTTTAATTTCTTGTGCGGCCGCGGCCCGGTACCAATCGGTTCACGGACCGGTACCGGGCCGCGGCCCGGTGGTTGGGGACCACTGCTTTAGAGGAAAAAAAGAAAGAAGAGATGAAAACACACACATACAAACACACACACACACAAACACGACACACGTACACACAGCACTATTGATAAAAACATAACATGGCATGGCACTGAGGATTGAGTAAAAATGCCACCTCTGTGGCCTCTACACTGGAGAATAACTAAAAACTAATGGCATCTAAAAAAAAAATTATGAAACATTATAAAATATATGTATAAATTAAATATTGAATAATATATTAATAAATTAATAAAAACATAACATTGAGAATAATAGTAGAAATACTAGCAATAAATAAAATAGAAAATTAAAAAAATTAAAAAGAAGAAGAGTTTAACATGATCAGTATAAAGCCTGATTGAAAACATGTGTCATTAACCTTTTTTTTTTAAAATATCAACAGTCTATGGTAAAACTAAAATTATATACTCCACATCATAACATCTTAGTATCAGCCTATTCTCCAAATAAACTAGTGTGTCTTTTTGCTTTCATACACACATTCCTCCTATCCAAGTGAAAACTGCTCTGCGGCTGAGAGAAGGTGCTGCCAGAGTTCACAGGCAGTGAATCATCTTGTGGCTTCAAGCCAAGTGTTTTTTATTTGTATTGCCTTAAACACCAGAAAAAACACTTACATTGTTCACTGCGGATTTTGCATTCAGGAAGAATAACTCCACTGTTATGATGTCCTTAAGTTGTGTGATGTTCTCCACGTAAAATCTGTAAAAGTAAAAAAAATCAGGTTTGACAGACATTATCTCTGCCGCACCCTGCTGGAGAGCGAAGGTTTGTTGTTACCTGACCAGGAAGTTTAGGGCAACGGAGCCTTGCCTCTTTGAAAAGTCATGATCAAGAACTCTGCGGTCCATCTGCAGCCACTTGCACCGACCACTGCAAAAGCAAGCATGCCAAAGCAGGGGTGAGCACACAGCAGTAAATAACCACGACACTGCAAATATTTAAGCCTGCAGTTTACATACTTGTCGTCAAAAAATGCGAGTCCGAAGAATTCCTTCTCTTTGAGGTTGAAATGGGAAGAGACCAAGTCAAGGAGTTCGTACGACAGCAGCTTTGGCTGTGGAAGATTTTCAGATTCAATGTCAACATCTGCAAACATCTGTTTTTGAGTCATTTAGCCTCATTCCATTCTAATTCCATACATTTACAGATTAGGAACACACAGTTTTTACTGTAGAAATATGAGAATCCTTGAAAGACAAATAAAGGCTCATAATGAATGCCTATTCGTAAACGTTAAAAAGGACCTTGGGCCAGCATCATGTAGTAATGGAGACAAAATACAAGGGATGTTTTGATCAGGGGTTTTTTGCTCCCGATTCCGATAAAAATCATTGATGATGGAGATCGGCCGATACCAATAACAATCATTAGGGACGTGCCAATCGATCAACCATCAAATGATGTGACTGGCTATTGCTGATTAATGCCTTTTAATGCCGATCACAACCACTGATCTTCTCTGGCTAACAAGCGGCTAGCATCTAATTATGTGTCTCCATACACAGTGTGGAGCTGCTCCCTTAAATTAATAACAATTAAGACATTATGGCAAATAAACTGCATTTCATATTATGATTTTTTTTACATTTAGAACCCTTCCGTGTGGTCTACATAACATGTTAAGGTGGTTCTTTAGTCAGAATTTTGCATGGATTATGTTTTACAGACTGTCTTCAAGACGCTTTCTGACCGTCTCTTTATGATGCGTTCTTTTGTGGACAGTCTTATTTACGGGATTCCACTTCAACTGCTCCTTCTCCTTGTCAGTTATGTTGTAGTTTTTAGCGCTTCCATATCGAGGCTACTGGCAGTTATAAGTTAACTACACACTACATTTTATGAGAAATGGCATGAATGTGCATATATGAGCCAGTCTGCCCCACAACAAGAGGATAGAGAAAAAACAAGGATCTTATTGACTACAACGTCGGACTACAATAGCTGACTCACGCAAAGCTCTTCAGGTAAAACCTTACCATATATAGAGATATCTTTAAACTCACCAATTGGAAAAACGTCACAAATTGGCAAAATTCCAAACATCTCGTTTGGAGAAAGTATGAAGCAAGGCAAGATTATTTTTTAAATCTCTCCACCATGCTTCCAGAGTTTGATTTAAAATTTTCGTGACTTATGCGGATCCCAAATACACAAAAACAGGTACCATTAGGTAAGAGAAGTTGGTTTTACATAATAGGTCCCATTTAAGTATCAGTAGCAAATATTAGTATAACTGGACGACGAAGCTAAACATGTTACACACCGAGAGCAAGTCAGGAGTCGGCATGCTAAAAACTAAGCTAACAGCAAAGCTAGCTTTAAACAACAGAAGAAATATGTGCTTGGTAAAGTTCAAGAACCTCGTTATAGCAGAAAGTAAGCAGATATTAACAGTAAATGTACAAGAATATTAATAAGAGTCTAGAGAGAGGATAATTTAAAGCTATCTTCGTGGTTATCTTAGCTATTGGCATACCTGCTCCTGGCTTGCTTTCAGTTTGTATCATGTTTAGCCTTGTCCTCCTGTGATAATGTTACTTAAGATACTAAGAAATGCATTTTATTTGCCGTAATGGAGATGATTATAATTATTTTAGGGAAGCGTCTCTACACTGTGTATGGAAGTACATAAGTAGCAGCTTGTCAGTTCGGGGACTAAAAAAAAATACAGTGTCAACCAGAGGTGAGTAGCGTTTGTGATCGACATTAAAAGGCATTAATTGGCAATGGCGATCACACACCTTTTCAGAAAAATCTGCTGATACTAATTCGATTGGCACGTTCCTACTGAATAACATCTCAAAATATTTAGGTTCTTCAACCCTCATCCTCACTCACCCCCACTTACAAGTCTAACATGTCATACAAAAGCTTCTTCTTTACCTATGAGATCTCACCCCCTTGTGCAATATGGGCCTCATCAATCTGTTGTACCGTATCCCTGGAAACGGCAGTCCAAAGAATCCAGCTTTTCTGTCTGTCCTCTGATTCTTTCTTTGTTGGGCTCTAAGTAGTAAACCACGACATCTTGGTGATAAAAGGCAACCATAACAGTCAAACTATTAAAAGTCACCTTTGCCCGAATCCTTGCCCAAATCAGTTTTTCCATGATTCTTTGCAGGAATAGTATTTTTTGATCTAATCACTTTAGTATCAGTTATTTACTAATACTATATAACGCATCAATAAAATCAATACCGTATCTGGATCAATCACCCCTATTTGAGGTTAGGTATCTTAGAAGCGGCTTCGCACTGAGGCTAGACAAAGTGTGCTCTCTCTTGGGGCGGCGTGGCTCAGTTGATAGAGCAGCCGGGCCAGCAACTTGAGGGTTCCAGGTCGATCCCCGCTTCCGCCATCCTAGTCACTGCCGTTGTGTCCTTGGGCAAGACACTTTAGCCATCTGCTGGGTTTCACTATGTAAAGTGCTTTGAGTCACTAGAGAAAAGTGCTATATAAATATAATTCTCTTCACTTTCAAATTGGAGCCGATGTTTTGGAATTCATGCAACTCCTATGTGTGTAACAAGTAATCAAGTAATGTAATTGTGTCTCTTTGAGTGTAAATCCCTTTCAAAGGAATCTTTCATGTGAGTACAATCTTTAGCCATGTAAATACTGGGACACAGCTAGGGATGGGAATTGATAAGATTTTTACATTTCCGATTCCATTTATGATTCTGCATAACAGTTCGGTTCCTTATCAATTCTCATTTAGATAAAAGGATAGCAAACAAGTTGATTAGCATCAACTTTGTTTAGTTTAGAAAAAAACATGGGTATACAAACAAAACAGTGAGGTCTTAAAAGACCGGCAGCCTCGATGGGGTGCCAGAAAAAATATTTAGTTTTGAAAATAACTATATTATAACAATAAAATAAATATTATACTTTAGTAATAAACTAATCACAACATAAATGTATCTGTGACAAATGACAATTACACCAAAATGGAAAGTAACATGTTTTAAATAGAACTGAAATGTTTTTTTTTTTTTTTTATGTATATACAGTATGTATGCTGAGCGCTACATCAGTCAAAGACAAATACAACCAAGTCAGGTCTAGTAAAACTGTACACTGTGCAATTTTTAAAACATGAACTATCAAAATTAACCATTATTTTGCAGAAAATTAAACAGATCTGCTTTTTTAGGAAGCATACGCAATATTTATGACTCATTACGGTGTCCTCAGCTGTGGAGTACACCTCATAGAAAGGAAGGAGGCGTCCAAACTGCAGGTCAGACACTGTCTTGTCAAGTAATGTATTAAAAACATTCATTTTACATTTAGAGTTAATAATAGCATGTTTTAACATGATAGGCAGTGTTAGTGTGTTAGTTACCTGCAGTGTTAACAGCAGACGACTTGCTGACTTTGTCACTTCCGTCTCAGTCGGGATCGAAAATGCGACATTCATTTACCATTGTCAGAAGTTGTGTCTGCTAATGTTTCTGGTAATATTTTCTCAATTTGATTTTGCAAGTTGCCCTGCTGTCTTCCTTTTTCATGAATAATTCTATCGCCTGTGCTGCTTATTGGCTCTGTGCGTGGTGACGTCATCCATGCCCACGGGTATCGATAAGGGAATAGTTGACAAAATTCAAATCATTCCCAGAGATCGAAACCCTGGTAACCTATGTTCTGTCGAATTGTGGTGCTTCCTCGAAAAAAGCTACCAGTAGCATAAAACAGTGATTAAAACCAAAATGTAATTGTTTGCGTTGATGTCAACTTCCTCACGCTGTATTTGTCAACATGCTTACTGTCCGTTAATATACAATGTAAACTTTGTCACGCTGTAATTGTCTACATCAGGGGTCCCCAAACTTTTTGACCCGGGAGCCGCATTGGGTTGAAACAATTTGGCCAGGGGCCGGGCTTTATATATATTAGGGCTGCAACTAACGATTAATTTGATAATCGATTAATCTGTCGATTATTACTTCGATTAATAATCGGATAAAAATGACAAACTACATTTCTATCCTTTCCAGTATTTTATTTTTAAAAAACAGCATACTGGCACCATACGTATTTTGATTATTATTTCTCAGCTGTTTGTAAATGTTGCTAAATAAAGATTTATTTTTAAAAAAGAAGAAAAAAAAAAAAATATATATATATATATATATTTTTTTTTTTTTAAAGCCTCGATGACTAAATTAATCGGCAACTATTTTTATAATCGATTTTAATCGATTAGTTGTTGCAGCCCTAATATATATATATACATACACACACACACACACACACACACACACACACACACACACACACACACACACATATATATATATATATATATATATATATATATATATATATATATATATTTGATATATATATATACATACATACATACATACATACACACACACATATATATATATATATATATTAGATACATATATATATATATATATATTTGATATATATATATATATTTATTAATATATATATATATATATATATATATATATATATATATATATATATATATATATATATATATATATATATATATATATATATATATATATATATATATATATATATATATATATATATATATATATATATTAGATATATATATGGCACACATTCCGCGCGCGCGATGATGTCACGTTATCGATGAGAAAATGCCTTTTTAGACAATATGATTTGCCTGAGCGGCTAGAAGACACCGTGAGTAGCAAGCTGTACAAAGTGGATAAGAAAAGACAGCAAAAAATAATAATAGTTATTTTTTAATTTATTTTTTTATACTTGGGACTTCTCGCGGGCCTGATTTTGGACGCTGGCTGGCGGGATAGTTTGGGGACCACTGGTCTACATGCTTGGTGGTCAAAAGATACAATGAAAGAAACATAATTTAAAATCACGGTTTACCTGTACACAAGGCATACAAGGCAGTGGCTTTTGATGAGTATGTTGTTCGAGGCAAATATTTACGTTAGTGCGCATGCTCAGTAGGATTGGGTAGCAGACATTGACAGAACAACGGTTCTCAACAAGAACCAGTTTTTAATTCCTATCCCTAGAAACAGCTGCAGTGGACTGTCTGGGCTGAGCAGCTTGTCCGCCGATCAGTTCATAAAGGCAAATATCGGGCCCCCAACTAATCCCATGATCGGGGCCGGGACATCTCTCATGAATGATGAATGAGATGCATAAAATAAAATTTGACATCACTTTATTTAAACTCTTGTCGCAGAAGCAGTAATGAGAAGAGATGGAGAAGGAGGAGACCACCGTACTTTGGTACGAGCTCTTTCTTGAATTCAATAGTGTTTCTCACCTTCTTTATCAAAGTTTCTTGTTATTCTACAGTCAAAAACCAAATTCCACGAAAAGTGGTGCGTTCAAAATGTGGATGGCTGAGCTGAGGACCCCTACAGAGCTATGTGTGAATTCTCTGCACCCAGCAGCTCCTCTTAGGTTTCACAGTGAGGCTACACAGTTTTTCTTCAAATATTGACCGTCTCCACGTCATTCATACCTGAACCAGCAGCTCCAGCTTCCTGTCATCCAGCAGCTGCACTTGACACAGTCTGCCCTCGGTCATCTGCAGGGACCAGATAGAGGAAATTGTCACAAAAATGATATGTTCTTCATCCTCACCCCCTCTGGGAAGACTTTTTAATAAAAGACGACAATATATATCAAACTACAAAATATATACAAGTGGGACTTAAACATCTCATTTCAGAGTAGCCACGGTGAGCTAACAAACCGGGTTGGTGAATACAGTAATCCTTTTTTAAGAACTACTGACGTCAATAACGACAATGAAACTATTGTCTCAAAGATTTGTTGCCACAATAAGCCTAACAGGATTTGAGGTGCCTCTAAATACTTACATTTGTGCACTGTACACCATGTTTGTTACAGTACATCAACAATAAACAAATAACACATTACTCAAAACTAACAACGCAGATCCCAAACCATGTTAGATTGTGACTACACTGTACGTGTGTAAAAAATAAACAGCTGGAAATAAACCATGCTGACGGATCATTCTCATGACATTACACTAAAAAGCACTATGAGGTCAGTACATTAGTTAAAATATAAACAGCATTAAAAACCTGCAAGAAAAAAAGTCACATTAAGTGGACCAGACAACGCTCGTCTGACAGATTGAGGCTGATCGTCTCATGTAGAGTTCTTTCATAGAGAAGCAAGGAGCTATCGTACCTGGTAAAGCTCCCCAGGGAGAGTGCAGGTGCAGATGCATTGCTGACTAGACCTCATCTTTCCATTGCCTTCCTCTCCTGAAAAATAAACCGCACGCTCTTTGCTGCAACTCTGGCTTGCAAGCATTGGTGCACCGGCAGCTTAGTGGCGACTTCATATGAAATCAGCAGCTGACTTGATGAAGCCAAGAGGTCAGACTCCTGACCACATTAGCTGAGTTTAGCAGAAGTAAATATGGGCGCGGCAGTAATAAACTGTGGTGAGATGCTCTTTGTATGAGGGTTGAAACAAAAATTATCCATAGATTCAAAAAAAAAGAACATCTTAGAGAGATTATTATTTATGTATACTTAATACATTCCAGATCAGAGGTCTCCAACAGGGGTCCGCAGAGGTACTGCACATTGGTTGTGAAATTTTTGGTTGATTAGACTTTTTTTAAACAATTATTTTTCACAAATGTAAATGTCTTTAAATCAGAATCAGAATATTTAATAATTATATTCACAATTGGTACAGGTTTGATAGCTAATGCACATTAACATTGAGCCAACACATGCTGTTTAGAAATTAAAGTGGCATGGCCACCCTTCCCACTGTACCTAAAATAAAAACATAAATAAAAAAAATATATTTATGTAACCATTTAGGATAGCTAGTGATTAGCACTCGAATCACTAGCTTGCGATTAAACTTTAAAACTTTACTGCTACGATTTGCACACTTGTTGCCAGATAACGATTAAGACAGCTAGTTGTCAGCTAGCGATTAGCAAGTTTGTTGCCAGTTCGCTATAAGCGACGCTATACTCTATTATTAGAACATCTTAGTCTTGCACAATAAGGTACCTTAAGGACCAGTTTCATTTAAAACACAATCACAATTTTGTATAAGTAGGGGGTTCGTGCTCCTTTAGTTTTGTCAAGACTTGGTCTCTGGCGTGGTTTGCTCTCCCGTGGTGCAAAAGAATTGGAACGGACGTGGCGTGCAGGTAAAGACATATTTAATTATTACTATAAACTCAAACAAAAGGTACAAACAAAAGGCGCTCGCAGCGGAGGTAAAAAAAAAACTTGACTAGGAAAACAAAAGGCGCGCACAATGGCGGAGAACTATGAACATTAAACAAACAAAAACTTACGTGACAAGGAACTGTGAACATAGCATGAATGTGTGATGTCGCCAGGACGAACAACAGAAACAGAAAAGCCTATATAGTGACATGATAAGTGAAAACAGGTGCGTGACTAACTGTGAACAGGTGCGTGACATGACAATGTGAAAACGTGAGACAGGTGTGTGTGAGTCCAAACGTGGAACAGGTGAAACTAATGGTTGCTATGGTGACAAACAAAACCAGGAAGTGAAACAAGGAACTAAGGAAATGTCCAAAAAACAAAACAGCACATGGCCAAACAAAAACATGAACACAGACATGACAAGTTTTGGGGTCCTTGGCTTGGGAAAACGTTGAGACGCCTGTTAGAGATTAATAGCAGTTTTTTGGGCTCTGACAAGAAACCCTCTTTGCAAAATGTTCTCAGTTGCTTTGATGTTCTTAAAGAAACATGGAGCTGCTCAGTTTTCATCATCACTATCTGTGCAAAGCAGAACATACCTCTTCAAATGGGTTAACGCTTTCCCATTGGATGGACTCATTTTCCCCATCCACTTAACATGGATGTCATTCACGTAGTTTATATTCTATTGTTTTAGCCATTCTAACCAAACAAAAAACACCTATTCTTAGCTATTAGAAACTTCCTTGCTCAGTATGAGCGCACTAAAGTATATTTGAGACGCCTTATTGAATAAAGCTTCAATTAGCAACCACGTGGCTTTAGAACACATTGAGTATAAATGGTATACTATCAATTTCTACACTTATTAGATGTTTCTATTTTATTGTAATCTATTTTGGTTGTATTTTCTTCATTTCTTATACTCTTACATGTACAATATTTTTGTAATATGTAAAGCTTTTCAATTTAGGGCCGCATGTATTGATTATTTTAATAACCGAGTAGCCTACCGACTAGTTTGTTTGATTAATCAAGTAATTGGGTAAAACAAACTTTAAAGGCTCAAATATTTTAGGGAAAATAGTTTAAATATAAAAAAAAAATTTCATTCGACATAACCTTAATTCTTTTTTCGATTAAATGCATATAATCAACATAGAAATTGCACTTTTAACATGTGTGCATTAATGAGAAAAATAAAAAAATAAAAATTCTCAACTGTTCGCCAACACATAGTTTACAGCACCCACACACTGTCACTCTCAAATGCGCTCTCTTGCAGCAGCCGTGCGGAAACTTTGTGTGCATGTTTACGTAGGCTTCCCTGACGCACAACAAACTTTTCAAAAGAATATGACAGTTCGCCGGCTCCGGTGCCGACTTCTCGACTCTTGAGTGATGCAATGCTTTGGTCAGCAACTGCATTTGGCTATTGGTAAGTGACTTAAGCTTTATTTACACAAACACTAATTTGCTTGAAAACCTATATCACTCTTTATAGCGACTTTATCACTAATCTCATCTGTTTCGGTTGTTCAGTTCTGTTAGTGATTTAGCACAGCAGCTAGCGACAGTTTCTTTCTGCTGCTCGCTTGATAAGTCAAATGTTTAGCAACTCCTTGGCTTCAAAGTAACTCTCCCCATAGCCTGTGCGGACCAACCTAGTGAAGCGGCTGTGTAGCTGAAGAGTACTTTCAAACTGAACAGCCTTCCCCATAGTGAGCGAGTAAAAGCTCCATCTATACCCGCGCACAAGCGTGACGCTATAAACGTTAATCAACAAAATTAACAAAAACTGCTTTGACATAGTAACAGCTAACTAACTACTTTATAAGAAAAAACTGCATGTTAGGTTACCACTGACAAGAAAAATAGTCTGAGTACTCTCAACACTGGTTTTCGATCCATAAAACACCTAGTCAATCTTTGCACGTTTTGTTTAAAATATCGGTATGTACCGTATATCGTCATTCGGCCTAAAAACACCGGGATATCAGTTTTAGTCTATATCGCCCAGCCCGGACTTGTGCCACGGTACATCTCTGACATATTAGAGCAATATGAACCATCTTGAGCTATGAGAACCACAGGGAGTGGTCTCCTGCTGGTGCCTACAGTCAGGACCAAACATAGTGAAACTGTGTTTCAGTTTTATGCTCATAAAATTTGGAGAACTCTTCCTGAAGATGTGAGACGGGGCCTCAACGTTAGCAATGTTCAAATCCAGCCTGAAAACACCTCTATTTAAATGTGGATGTAACAACTGAAAGAATCTTATATAAAGTATTTGATTGATTTCAATTGTAATTAATTATGATTGTTTTAATGATGATTGTGATTCTGATTTTAATTTTAATTATAATTTTATGTAAAGCACTATGAATTGCCTTCTGTACAAATTGTGCTCTATAAATAAACTTCCCTTGCCTACTTCTTGGCAAGAAGGCAAATTTGACACAGCCAATATAAAAATACAACAAATGCAACGTAATACTACAGTGACAAGTAACGAAGCACTAGGGCTGGGTGGTATACTGGTATTACAATTAATACCGGTATATTTTAGAAAGAGATATATATTTGGGACAATACCGCCTTACCGGTATCTTTTGATGTGTCTTTGTTACGGCACGTCGCTGCCAGGGGGGCCCAGTAGGCCCGTAGCCATAGGGTCCAGTGGGCGGTAAGAATAATTTGCGCGTCCGGAGTCGCTACCGCGCATTGCCGACACTAACCCTCTGCCACATTCGCCTTCCCGCACAGCCTACATGCCCGCACCGTAGCTCCGGCGGCTCCTCTTTATTAACCTGAGGTAACACAAGCTGATGAAAATATTCAACAGAATAGCCGTCAGCAATCAAGAAAATATGTAAATGTCATTTATTCAATTACAGCCTCAAAACAATGTGTCTCTATAATTTCAGCAGTCATACTTTCACTCTCACTGTATAAATTAGAAGCATGCGCTCAATAAATCCAATTAATTTGGAGTGTAGTTGCACTATTATCACATGATTTATTAAGTTATGACAGTATTGTGATGAGGTCAGACCGTTTGCCTCTAAGGAGTACTCCAGCATGGCCGCTAGATGGTGCAGATAATTGAAATCGCCTTATAAAGTGGAGCAATGTGCATGCAACACTGAAGGATGTTTTTAGCAGTTGAGAATAAAGCATGACTCACACTTTTGCAATATGTGTCAGAAGAGTAGGAGGATGACTGGGTATCTGCACGGTTGCAGACTGGAAATGCTATCCATATCTAATGGCTGGACACAGATTCACCCTGCAGTCTCTCAATAGCAACACAAAGACCAGAGAGGTGCAGATTGAGATTTAATCATGATCAATACTCAACAATAAAAAAAAATGCATGCTCAGAATTGGCAATCAAAGGCCTCCTCATGTTGGCCTATTAAAGATGCAATTACAAGGCCTCTGGAGTTGAGCTTTCATGTAAATAATACAAGTATGATCAATCATTGTGTTTGTGTGTCCAGAGGCATGTCAGACCATTAATGTGTAGCAGTATTCTGGTTCATCCGTCAAAGATCATCGTAATGTAAAAGTGTACATATTTTTACATTATGGTAGATCCAACATACTGCATGTGTCACCACCATAATTGCTAAAGATAAAACAAACAAACAAACAAAAAAGCAAACAGGATGTTTTCTTTAACCTGTCAGCATACAAGCTTGTAAAATGTCATGTCCAGACAGCCGCCTGTCTTATCTCAAGATCCAGTTTTCATGCATTATTGATGTAGGCTGGTGTTACACAAAAGAGTGTTTGTTTTCTTGAAGAAACCAATTCCATAGGGAGAAGCACATATGCTTCTTAAGTATAACAGTTTGACTACAACAGCACTATGAAGGCCATTCATCAGTCGTTTTGCAAAATCCACTTGAACTCTGAAGTGCAACAACGAGTGTCATTCATGTAAAACAAAGTGTAATCGGTTTCTCTAGCACTAAGGCACTAAACATTCTTTCCCAATTAGCTTCGCATACTGGGGCACATTGAAAGCAGCAAAACATCAGTTGAGTGCAAAACATCACAAAATACACAGCATGATCTGTGTTTTACTGTAGCGTCGTCTTTAAATAGACATTGTGTGACCATTTTACTGTGCACCAAAGTTTGTACGAACACTGCACACAAGTCTGAACAGTGACAATAGCACTAATGCTAGTGCAAACACAACATGTGAGGGGTCCTGACTGATCCACCAGGGCTATTCAAATGGCAGCCCAGGGGCCAAACTGAGTTTTGTTTAAAACTTGGGAGACAAACATTTTTGCAGCAAATTCCTAAAAACATAGAGTGCTCCTGTTGTATAGAGAAACTTGGACCACTGTAAACACATTGGCAGATCCTTGCATTGATATTTTAACCTTGCTAGCAAACATAGAACACTGATGTCCAAACTTGTGATTTACATAACATTCCTCCTCAAGGTCCCCCTCTAAGTCCTCTCCTTTTTGGCAGTTACAATTTTATTTTTTTTGTAATGTAATTTATGTAATAAGGTGTTGCTGTAGCTTGTTTAGTTCAAATGGAGTCAGTAGTCATTTGTTCTACATCTTTAGTTGTACTAGTAATGTTCCTCAAGGTTACATTTGAGGTCCTCTTTTTTTTCATCATTTGGGCTTTTCAAATGGTGGATGTGTGTTCAATTCAAAAAACTTGTTTGAGACTAACATTTTTGCAACAGATAACATTTTTTTAGTATGTCCTGTCCAGCCACTGAGGCAAATCATATTGTTGATATAAATGCCCATATCTGCTGTACAGGTTTGCTTTACAAAATAGAGCAGACTATATTAACCTTGATCCTGACATTGATATGACAGAAATAAGTTCAGCTTTAGCAGTGTGCCAGGGGGTTAACAACATTAATATATGTTGTTTGATGAAGCGTGATTGTACGGATGAGTGTATGTATGTACAGTATCTTACAGTATCTGTGCATGTGTATGTATGAGCATATGTACGTATGAATATACATCTGTATGTATGTACGTTTGTATGTATGCATGTGTGTAGGTATGTATGAGCATATGCACATATGTTTATCCGTTTGTATGTACCGTATATTTGCAGCAAATTCTTAAAAACACTAGTGTGCTAGAGATGATTAGCTTTTTTGCAGAAGGTCCTTAAAAATAGCAGAGCGCCTCTGTGAATCTGACAAAATAAATAGACCAAATAAATAGACCAAAATCCAAATGTCTATGTAGGAGATGTTGGTTCTGCAGAATATACAACATTAGACTAATAGTCATGGGATAAGTCGCACTTTCTGGAAATGCGGCCCCCAAAACAATTTAGTGTAATATCCCTGACCTATATTATAGACCACTGAAATATGTGGTACAGGGTAGCTATGGCACAGACAAATGCTATTCTCCATATTAGGAGTCAGTGTGCCTTCCTCATGATTATAAAATTGCTGTTATGAGGTCAAAGCACAGCACGTTACTTAAGCTGCAGACTAACATGTTGATAAGGCTCAGGCACGCATCTAGCTGACCTTTGACATCTGACACTGATACACTTGTCTGCACAGTTAATGATGAATGAATCTGACGTGTTGTGACGTTTTTTAGGCCATCTCCGTGCTTACTCTCTGTGGTACGTCATATGTCAGCAGCCACGTGGAGCTTTTCTAACCTGTTTGGAAAAGGTTGTATTACAATTTATATACCAAATAACATTGTGATGATCGGTTTGAATTAAGAATCATGTTGAATCGGGAATCGTCACCTTAAGAATCGGAATGGATTTGAATAATGGGTTGTTGTAAGATTCACATTCCTACTCCTCAATTAATGTGCATTAATCACATGAATAGAAATATCATATAAGATTAGTGGCTTGCATGCAGGATTATCTCCCTGATCAGATATCACTTTATACTTAATGTTGTCATGTTGTCAAACATCATCTCATGCTAGTGAAGCTTGTGATGATGTCATTCAAAAATACCGTAATTTCCGGATTATAAGCCGCTACTTTTTCCCCTCGTTCTGGTCCCTGCGGCTTATACAAGGGTGCGGCTTATATACGGCCTGTTCTTCTCCGACACCGACGAAGAGGATTTCGGTGGTTTTAGTACACAGGAGGAAGACGATGACACAATGATTAAAGACTGACTTTTCATATACCGGTAGGCTGCTTATTTTGATAACGTACAGGCGAGCACTTTGTATTACATTGCACCGTTGTATTATTTGTACTCTGCACGAATGCTGTTCGCCATGTCAAAGATGTGAAAGTTTGATTGAATGATTGAAAGATTTATAGTTAATAAATGGGACGCATTGCGTTCCCAAACAGTCATCTCTGTCCCGACAATCCCCTCCGTGGTAGCAGGAACCCCTATATACTACGCTAATTACACATCAAAACCCTGCGGCTTATAGTCGGGTGCGGCTTATATATGGAGCAATCTGTATTTTCCCCTAAATTTAGCTGGTGCGGCTTATAGTCAGGTGCGGCTTATAGTCCGGAAATTACGGTAGCTAGGCGGGAAAATAGAGAATCTTAGTGCATATTTGATGCAATAATTAGGGCTGACGTCACTGCAGGGTGATTCACATGAATGATGTCACCATGGTGTGTTTTTTTTACTCTTCTAGGAAGAGGACAGTCTATCAATGCAATATTGTACCAGCAATGGTTGTATCAGTTGAATCAGCTGGTCATGCGGAAACAGAGACAAAAGTGAGATTATGTTGTCCAAAGTTGTTAAATAACTTTTCTAAACTGATGGCCCTGTAGGTAATATTGTGTCTATTGAGAGGCTAAATATTTGAGCACAAATAGGCTTTTCTCTATATTGTACTTAGTAGTTGTTAATACACTACAACGGGGGTGTCAAACTCATTTTAGCTTAGGGGCCACATGGAGGAAAATCTACTCTCAAGTGGGCCAGACTGGTAAAATAATGGCATGATAACTTAAAAATAAAGACAACTTCGGATAATTTTGTTTGTTCAAAATAAACAAGAGCATTCTGAAAATGTACATATCATAATGGGTTTTTTTTACATTTACATGTTGTGGTTAATAGTATCCCAATTTCATTTATCGTTATTCATACTTTCTGAATAAATGATGTGATAATGTTCATCAGTCAAAAAGGTGGAATTGAGTCCGGCAGAGTTTTAAAATGCTCTAATTGTATTAATTTGTAATCTATCAGAAAATGAAATGAATAATAATATCAAAATCAAATTACAGGATGTTATTAATTTAATTTAGTCATTTTCCTCAACTGATGTACTAACATCATGTGGTTTATTCTGTATATAAGTTAGCATTTTTAACAACAAAACTTGTGAGTTTGGGATAATTTAATTAATCACACATAAAGTTAGAAGGTCATACATATTATTTTAGCATATTTATGGGCCGGACAAAACCTGTTTGCGGGCCTGATTTGGTCCGCGGGCTGTACATTTGACACCCATGCACTAGAACATGAACGGATCTATAGAACCACATCTGAGCTATAATTCTAGCAGCTGTCATGTTTAGGTCTCTCTTCATAGCCGAATCTGATTATTTAGATTGTGCCCTTAATCGACCATCAATAGAATCTATGGCGTTGTTGTTTTTTAAGAGAAATAAACAGGTAGTGATTATATGCCATTAGTTTACTACCGTGTTGGTGTCAGTAACATCACATGGGTATAAATCCTAGCACTATAAGGTATATTCTTCCAAAGTTACTTAAGAATATTTTTAAAAGGAATACAGTCTTCAATTAAAGTGAATAAAACAGAAATCTCTTTTGCAAATTTTTACACCTTAAAAAAAGGCTAAACCACTCTGATAAACAACTGAACACAGTCAGAGCCGTAACTAGGATTTGACAAATACCAGGTCAAAAATTGGTTGTCCAAGAGGAACTATAAAAGGCTGAAATCATGGGTCTCACAGCACCATATATACAAACGTACTATATTACCTTGAGCAACACAATGAATTTCCAGAATAACAAAAGCTTTAATTGAGCTAGAACTATCTATCACTCATCTAACATCTTTGATAATCAGCACGATTTTGTAAGTCAACTTTTTCACCAATATCCTGAAATTTAGCATATTAAACAATCTTAACATCATTAAAACATAATTTTAAAAAACATACCAAATTTTCAACCATGACCAGAGATCGAACCCAAGATGTTCTGCTTTGCACTGCAAGTACTAACGACTTCCGCCACGGAGCTACCGGAGGGATCAGAGGAAATTTTGCTTTCATATTTTAATCAGTGTCAGAGCATGACATGGCCAGGAATACGTTTTGGGACAAAATATTATATGAAGCGCCTTGTCATTCAATAATTTACATTTTTTAATGTGCTTCTTCACGCTAAATGCCCCCACCACCACTGATCACGTGTTCTGCATTCAAGGCGGGGCGGCACCTGCCTGTCACGACAACGTTATTATAACGACAGCGTTTCACATCAATTTCATTCACTTGGAACCAGCATTAGTTACATCAGTATGATTTAAGTTAAAGTTAAAGTGCCAATGATTGTCACACACACACCAGGTGTGGCGAAATTATTCTCTGCATTTGACCCATCACCCTTGATCACCCCTTGGAAGGTGAGGAGAGCAGTGAGCAGCAGCGGTGGCCGCGCCCCGGAATAATTTTTTGGTGATTTAACCCCCAATTCCAACCCTTGATGCTGAGTGCCAACTCACGACCTACCAATCTCAGGGCGGACACTCTAACCACTTAATGTTAACGTTATGTTGACAGCACATTTCGGATCGGATAATCCATCCATCCATCCATCCATTTTCTACCGCTTATCCCTTTCGGAGTCCCGGGGGGTGCTGGAGCCTATCTCAGCTACGAGCGGAAGGCGGGGGGATCGGATAATGTTTAAAGTAAAAGTGCACTTCAATGCGTTACTTTGTTGGGAGTTGTAGCGGGCTGTGCGTGACCAAAGATTGTATATTGAGAGAGGATGATCTACCGCATGGTGATGTACAGTACACACAATGTCCTAAACAAAGTACATTTACAGTCAGTCATATCATTATCCTTTTGTAAATACAGAGGACATGACCTCGGTGTCCTCAATTGTAGTTGAGGACACAGTAGATGTCAGACAGTTTATTAAGGGCCTTGGCTCTCGCGCAGCAACAAGACATCAAACTTGACTAAATAGAGGAAGTAAAAGTCGTGACAAAGTTTTCATATGTGAACCGGCAGAAGGATCATTACCTTTGTCACTGGAGTGCTACACCGGCGTGCCTCGATCACGTCACCCCTATAATCAGAGGTGGGTAGTAACGCGCTACATTTACTCCGTTATATCTACTTGAGTAACTTTTGGGACAAATTGTACTTCTAAGTGTAGTTTTAATGCAACATACTTTTACTTGAGTATATTTATAGAGAAGAAACGCTACTTTTACTCCGCTCCATTTATCTACATTCAGCTCACTACTCGCTACTGATTTGTATCTATCTGTTAATGCACGCTTTGTTTGTTTTGGTTTGTCAGACAGATCTTCAAAGTAGGATATATCGCATGCCTGTGTTTCACCAATCAAATACAGTCACTGGTGACGTTTGACTCCGTTTCACCAATCAAATGCAGTCACTGGTGACGTTTGACTCCGTTTCACCAATCAAACAGAGCCAGGCGGTCACATGATTAACTGCACATAAAGTTTCAGCGGCAAACAACAAAAAGCTTAAGCTTACATGAACTCAACGTCAAATTTGAGGAAGCACATCGCGGTGCTTCCCTGCTATGAATCACTGTCAAAATGTACATCGTGTGGGGACATTTATTAATGCACTGCAGCCTCATAGACAGACAGACACACACACACACACACACACACGCACAGTCGCACACACACACACACGCATGCATACAAACACCAATCAGAAGTGCACAGTGTGTTCCCAGGTGCAGCCCACACCTATCAGTTTATGGTTTGCGTAAAGGCTAACTTGTTATTTTCCTTTGTAATCTTAGCCTACTGAGCCTATGGTGCTGTTAAGTTATTGTGGCTCAATTTGCCTTAATTTTTTTTATGTTAATGTATTATTATTTAATATATGTTATTGTTTTAGTTGCTTAAGAGATATTCCTGGCTCTGAATTTGCTCATTGCTATTTTTATGTTTTTGTGCATTATTTGTTGCCGTCATTGTTAAACTAACAGGTTACTCATCAGTTACTCAGTACTTGAGTAGTTTTTTCACAACATACTTTTTACTTTTACTCAAGTAAATATTTGGGTGACTACTACTTACTTTTACTTGAGTAATAAATAACAGTACTCTTACTTGAGTACAATTTCTGGCTACTCTGCCCACCTCTGCCTATAATACATCCTCCCAACACTATTAGTAAAAGATTATTGTGCGCACACAAATAGAGTAAGAGATGTGGGGGGCCGAAACACAGCCAACTGTTATTAGACACGTCAAAACAGGAAGCAGAGACTGAAGAAAGCTGGAAGCCGAAACTGAAAGGAAGGTAATAGTTAACTAGAGGTGGGAAAAATGATCGATTCTCTGATACATCACGATCGATGCACAAATGTCCAACGTATGTTATATGTTTAACTAACCAAGGGAGAACAATTAGCTAACATTCTTTTAAAATCATGTGTGGGCTGGGACAAGCACAGAGGAGGGAGGGGGACATGACAAGCTATGCTATCTGCGATGCTAAGCTAGCTCTAATGTGAAGTAGTAAAAGAACAAAAGAATAAATGTGTTGTACACTTCAACAGAAGGCTAATGAGAACCACTTTAAAGCAGAGCATAACAAACTAAGAAGAGGAAATTAACAAGTCAGGAAAAACAATAATAAAAGTACAGTCCGGCATACTGCATACGTCAGTGGCCAAAGTACACGCCTTGTAGACACATTTAGGAACGGGATTCATGTGGCCCCATTCGTCATGGTTTACCTGACACATGAAATGTGACAAATTGTGGGGTGTATTATCCACTTAGAGTGTTGAATATCTTTAAATGTGCTTTGTGGCAATTCCAACTTTGACCATAGTGTTAGTTGCTGTGTAGAGCGGCGCTTTCAATCATATTCAGCAGACTGCATTGCAAAATGATTATACCCCCACTCTTCCTCTCAGGCGAGATCCACCTAGGAATGAGGCCATATGAATCCCTTCCCTACTGTAATATTAATATTATTAATAAATAAATGTAATACATTTAGAATATATAATAATAACATGCATTATATTAAAATATAATAATAATATACAATATAAAATTATAGATGTACAATTGATTTATAATCAAATTGTAGACCCAGAATTTTAATCGTAATCGAATCGCGAGGTGTCCAAAGATTCACACCTGTAGTTACGTCTTACTCTCGAAAAACTATTTGTCTGCACGCAAAAATATATTTGACAAATATTTAAAGAAGACATTAAATGAATCAATCCTAGCTACACACCTGGAGGAGCGAGTAAGGGGGTTTGAATGTCAGACGATTTGACTTTGAATTGGACTCCTTCGAATTGAATAGTTGACTCTTCAACTATTCCAAGACAGCCTAATGCTATAAATTAGATTGATTTCAGATTTTTTTTAATGCAAGTATTTATTAGGGGTGCTCAAAAAATCTATTCTCATCTAAATCGGGATTCTTGCTTCTTGTGATTCTAAATTGAGTTTTAATTTTAAAAATCGAATTTTTTTCAAAGATATATATATATATAAATATATATATACATATTAGAAAAAGGATCTCAGGACAATGAGCTAACCTGTTTTGAAAAGGTTTATTATAATTTTCATATATAAATAATCATATATAAACAATATATTGCAAGAATCGGTTTGAGATTCCCATCCCTGATATTCATTCAAACTGGGTTATCTGCTAAAGCATCATTATATGAATGCCAATTTTTTATTACAGACATAACTTAAGTTCAGTGTTGTTCATCTTCCTAAATAGAAGCTCATCGGCTAATGTTATACCAGCATACAAAATATTAGAGTCACATTTGCACATGATTATTGACATACTGTATAATAAACTATTCCAGTCATGAGGTGATACGTCTATGAGGGCACACATTGGCTGTAATAAGGCCTCTCAAGGTCTTTGAATGTTTCACTGATGATAGTCCAGTTGTACCTTTACAAACTACAGCAGTGTCTTTCTGCAGAGCCCTGAGTCAATGCAAATATGACTCAACTGAATGAAGCCTGAAGCCCAGTGGAAATCAAAACAGTGTCATATGACAACAATATGATATACTTTGATGTGGACACAATGTGTATAGTCTAATCCAGTGATTCTCAAACTGTGGTACATGTACCACTAGTGGTACACACGCTCCATCTAGTGCAGTGGTTCTTAACCTGGGTTCGGTGAGTCGGCCTCAGGGGATCGGCAGAGGTCAAAACACACCTGACTCATCGTGTAAATACAAACTTCTCCCTATCGGCGTATTACGGATACAGCAACAGCAGAAGTCGCACTGATTTGCAGGTGTGTAATTTGTTGTGAGTTTATGCACTGTGTTGGTTTTGTTGTTTGAACAAGGTGATGTTCATGCACGGTTCATTTTGTGCACCAGTAAAAAAAAAAACATGGTAACACTTTAGTATGGGGAACATATTCACCATTAATTAGTTGCTAATTAACATGCAAATTAGTAACATATTGGCTCTTAACTAGTCATTATTAAGTACTTATTAATGCCTTATTCGGCATGGCCTTATTATAACCCTAACCCTCTAACCCTGATCCTAACCCTAACCAAATAACTCTAAATTAAGTCTTTGTTACTTAGAATATGTTACCCTAGTGTCCAAATAACTCTAAATTAAGTCTTTGTTACATAGAATATGTTCCCCTAGTGTCCAAATAACTCTAAATTAAGTCTTTGTTACTTAGAATATGTTACCCTAGTGTCCAAATAACTCTAAATTAAGTCTCTGTTACTTAGAATACGTTCCCCATACTAAAGTGTCACCAAAAACATATAACTTTGTCTTGAATTCCAAAAAATAAAATAAAATAAATTTTCACTAAAGAAGGGTTCGGTGAATGCGCATATGAAACTGGTAGGGTTCGGTACCTCCAACAAGGTTAAGAACCACTGATCTAGTGGTACACCAAATAATCACTTAATTAAATATTCAAACACAATGTTACTGTTCAAACTGTGTGAAATGTTACAATGGCCACAAATATTAAATCTACTTGTTAATTGAAACATATGTCTTGTTTTTAATGAATATTTAGGTCTACTATGCTACTGTATTTTAATGTTGGTAATTATGGTAGTACTTGGAGAGACAAGTGTTTTCTAAGGTTGTACTTGGTGAAAAACGTTTGAGAACCACTGGTCTAATCCCCTAGAACAGGGGTCCCCAACCTTTTTTGCACCAGAGACCGGTTTAATGTAGGCATTATTTTCACGGACCGGCCTTCTACGTGTGACAGATAGATATAGCAAATAAGTGCATGAAAAATGAATACCGGTACATGAAAAAACTCATTAGTGGAATTAGTGGGAGCCCCTGGCCTTTTCCCTTTGCAAAAAAGCTCTCCATAGACTTTTGTTTTTTTACTCGTTTTTGCTCTAAGAAGGCTTTTTATTTGGCTTTGGTATCTGATGGGTTATAGGTGATACGTCACATTCAAGGACAAAAGCATGGATATATAATCAAGCTAGAAATACTTGCTATTAATTCCAATATATTCCTGTGGATTTTTATTTCCATTTTTATTTGTAATATTTCATACGTAGATACACTAATGTTAGCTTTTTTTGGTCCAATTTTCCATGCGTAAATACATCTGTTATTGCTAACTACTTGTATACTAGGACTACGTGCAATAACACCAGCACTTTAACTTACTAGGCCAAAGAATATGTGTATTTTCTACCTTCAGCACAATTATTATATGCAACAATTTAGCACTTCTCCGTCTGCCTTATGCACTTTAACTACTATGGTCACTTTGTTCCTGATCTGCCCTGGTCTTAAGTCATCAACCTGCCGCGGACTGCAGACGGAACGTAGCTTTTGGCTACGATTTGGCACCTTTAGATTTTATATGTTTATTAATGTACATTGTCCCATGTAACAAAGATGTAACAAATATAGCAAATGGCGACTTTGTCTCAGGAGTTGTATAATACATATATGATCAAGCTTATTGGTGTGTCTGGTGGGACTGGTGAAAGTTAAGTATGAGGAAATGTGGTCGGTTAGAAATTATTTAATGTCTCTGTGCGGCCCGGTATAAAACGTGTCATGGACTTGTGCCGGTGCCCGGACCAATGGTTGGGGATCACTGCCCTAGAATGCTAAAGCGACAAACACCTTATATGCCTGTTTAAACTAATACTTTTAGTCTCAAGGGCCTATTTTTAGAAAATGATGAGAGGATGATTCTGAAATGAATGGTTGCCAGCATCTCTAAGCAACAGATAGACACTTGGAAGAGCATCACACACTGCAAATGGAGGAGGACATTCAATAAAATTGGTTTTTAAATGTATTTTAATCTAAAGAGTCATTTTGTGCTTATTCACACATTCCAATATTTGACATTTCAAAGTCCAGCGTGGTGATAAATGACACAGGACATCCTCTGCAACAATTAGGAAGAGAGCAGAAGTTGGACATCTGTCCATGAGACACTACCGCCATTGAAATGCTTCCTGTTTATGATCCCTTTAAATACACACAAATGTGGGGCTTTTCTATCAGTAACCATCAGTAGGTCAAACTTGCCTACTTTTACAATGGGAAATACAGCAAAATTGCCATTTTGAGTACACAGTATTGTTTTTCTTAAACACAAAGTGTGCAATAATTACATTAAACTGATGATTCACCCAGCATTCTTAATATTCACTAAGTCACACTGCCAGTAGTGCTCTGAATAACGCAGTTCATACTTAAATACCACAATAATCTTAAACATACATGCTTTAGCCACCTCCATCAGCACCACAGCGTGGGGAATGGCCCACCTCAGGGCCACTGAGAGAACAATGAATGAGCCACTTTGGGTGGTTTCCACCTGTGCTCCCCTTTTACCAACACATATGTGATAGAAATCCTCCCGAAGGTACTCTTGTTTCACGCAGAAACACGCGTGTCTCAGACCTGTGCGGGTGAAAAGCCACGTTGTTGTAGGTTACCTCGTGTCCGTATAGCCGGTGTCTACTTATGTGTCTACCTCGGAGCCCACCAGCGGCGTGAATGCGCTCCCTGCCATCATGTATCTTTCTTACCTTTGCGCGTATGTCCTTAAGTGTGGATAAGGCAGCGCCTCCAACGCATCAGCCCTCTCGCCGGTTGCTCTCGCTGGGGAAGGGAGTCGCCCTGCAGACGCTGCCCATGCTCATCACACCGGTACTGCTGCCACTGCTGCTGTACGCGCCTTGTATCAAGCCTCACTCACCACGCCTTCAACCGCCGGCTATTATGTGAACAAGCGGAGCATCCAACTCCCTCCCTCTGCCTCCCTCCCTCCCCCTTCCTCATCCAGCATCTGCCGGCCGGCCTGCTTCCCAACGAACGCCCTCAAGTGAATGAGCTTCTAGGATGCATGTGCTCTACATCCCTTTCTGGTGCTGGACTGGGCATTAGGTATGGAGGGTCAAATGGGACAAAATTAATTAAACAAATAATAAGCTGTACATAATTGAAATATATATATATATATATATATATATATATATATATATATATATATATATATATATATATATATATATATATATATATATATATATATATATATATATATATATATATATATATATATATATATATATATATATTTAAGTATGGAGGTCCAAATGGGACAAAATTAATTAAACAAATAATTACTTAAATATGTCATTAAATGTGTCATATATATATATATATATATATATATATATATATATATATATATATATATATATATATATATATATATATATATATATATATATATATATATATATATATATATATATATATATATATATATATATATATATATATATATATACACTACCGTTCAAAAGTTTGGGGTCACCCAAACAATTTTGTGGAATAGCCTTCATTTCTAAGAACAAGAATAGACTGTCGAGTTTCAGATGAAAGTTCTCTTTTTCTGGCCATTTTGAGCGTTTAATTGACCCCACAAATGTGATGCTCCAGAAACTCAAGCTGCTCAAAGGAAGGTCAGTTTTGTAGCTTCTGTAACGAGCTAAACTGTTTTCAGATGTGTGAACATGATTGCACAAGGGTTTTCTAATCATCAGTTAGCCTTCTGAGCCAATGAGCAAACATATTGTACCATTAGAACACTGTAGTGATAGTTGCTGGAAATGGGCCTCTATACACCTATGTAGATATTGCACCAAAAAACAGACATTTGCAGCTAGAATAGTCATTTACCACATTAGCAATGTATAGAGTGTACTTCTTTAAAGTTAAGACTAGTTTAAAGTTATCTTCATTGAAAAATAAGGACATTTTAATGTGACCCCAAACTTTTGAACGGTAGTGTATATACAGATATCCATCCATCCATTTTCTACCGCTTGTCCCTTTCGGGGTCGCGGGGGTGCTGGAGCCTATCACAGCTGCATTCGGGCAGAAGGCGGGGTACACCCTGGACAAGTCGCCACCTCATCGCAGGGCCAACACAGATAGACAGACAACATTCACACTCACATTCACACACTGGAGACAGTTTAGTGTTGCCAATCAATATCCCAGGTGCATTTCTTTGGAGGTGGGAGGAAGCCGGAGTACCCGGAGGGAACCCACGCAGTCACGGGGAGAACATGCAAACTCCACACGGAAAGATCCCGAGCCCAGGATCGAACCCAGGACCTTCGTATTGTGGTCTTAAAAAGTCTTAAAAAGTCTTAAATTTGACTTGTTGAAACCTGCAGAGGCCCTGCTCTAGCTATAAGCTAATGCTAGCAAGTACGACTATATGACTTATTAAATGTGTATGCCAAATGCTGTGCCATTTGTCCCTTGTCAGAGCTTCTTGAATTTATTGTATGTATTTTTTATTTATATATGTAATTTCATATTTAATAAATAACACATGTTTATGCATTTACTTCCAATACTAATGAATTAAAACACATTCAAATACCACATCAATGTATTTAAAAAGTGTATGCATTTAAATTGTTATCTAATTATAATTAGTTAATAAAATATCAAAATAATGATTTAAAGATGTATTTATTTAATTTTGTGCCATTCGGCACTTGTCAGGGTTTCACGAATTCTTATAATTTTTATCTAATTTAGACTTAATAAATTAATGATATTTAATGACTTATTTATGTATTTACAGTCATCCCTTGCCTCGTTGGCGACTTGTCCAGGGTGTACCCCGCCTTCCGCCGGAATGCAGCTGTGATAGGCTCCAGCACCCCCCGAAAGGGACAAGCAGTAGAAAATGGATGTATGGATGCCACATTGTGCACATCACATATTTTTTTCAGGTTTTTTGTTGTCCAGTCACTCAGGAAAATCATATTGATGCCCTGTATCTGCTGTACACATTTGCTTTACAAAAGAGAAGTGTGAAATATCCCTCTTGTTGCCCTATATGTATTTTACTTTATTAAATAGATATATTTAGTGTTTGGGAGCAGAAGGGGATTTTGACAAGAAAAAAAGAAGACCGTGGGGGATATTGCGGTGATAAGAGAGGGGTAAGACAGAGGACACAAAAAACACAAAAACAACATAACCACATCAGAAAATACAATATATGAATACATACATATATAGTTGTTTTTTAATTATATTTTACAACAATTGTGCCCTAAATTAAGCATTTGTAAGCACAGGAATGACTAACTGAACTAAAAATATTAATACTACAGTAATATTGAACACTAGATGAGCCCAAACCAATCAGAGCATGCTGTTCGGTATTGGCTCAGCCTCAGACAGCATTACTATACTTTGATTAAAAGAATGTAAATGTGACTATTAAGCATTATTTCATGTCTAGAGGGCTCTCATAATGTTAAAAAGCATATTTAGAAGGTCGTAAACAGATGATTCCTACTTTGTGGGAATTAATTTACTGTGGCCATGTTTGTAACCAATTAACAGTGATAAACGATACACTAGTGAATTATTTAAATATTTATTCATTTTTATGTGGCAATCGTCAGTGCTTCACAAATTAACTGTATTCTTATTTCTTAATTTAAATTTACAATAAATAAATGAATGGCATATTTAATAACCCATGTACAAAAGTATGTATTTCATCATTTAATTATATATTGACACATTTATGTAATTATTTAAAAAATTATTTATTTATTAGATTTTGTCCCACTTGGTCCTCCTTTTTTAAATGTATACAACATATTACATCCAAAGTTAGCATGGTCACCTTCTCTTGTCATGTGTTTCCTGATATCAGTTCACATTTATTGTTAACACAGCAAGAACTTGAACATCCTTCCAGAGTTTAGTCTAATATATAACATTATAAACATAGTAAATGCATGATAAAAAGCATGAATACATAGGCAAAAAAGCAAAAAATGTGGCACAAAAAATGAAAATGGTTGTAAAATAATCCAGGAGGTTATTAGAACGTTACATTGTTACAATGGGAACAATAAGCAAGACAGTAAGTATTATTTGCAGCTGTGGTTAAATAATGTGACTTCACTAAATACCTTGTCCAACCAATGCTATAGTATTTTATATCAACTGTTAAATCTCCATTTTTTAACTTACGTACATCACACCTATCACATTACAAGTGTAATGTTGTAAATGCTCAGAACTGGTCTCTCACTGATTTTACCATGTTCGCTTCATTGGATTGGAAACCAAAGACTTTCTTGGGAACTAAGTAGGTTGCTTGTTGCAAATTGGTAAACATCTTGCGCAATAATGCTGATTAAAATTGGTTGTTTTAGTTTCATGGCAAGGTGTTGCTGAAATATGCATTGCTATCTCTAACAATTAATCCACTGCTGATTTTCTATGTTACCAACCTCTACTAGGTTACAAAAACAGACAACGCCCGGATCATATAACAGCAGTGCTGCTAAACTGTACGCACTGAGCCTTTGCGCTGTTTGGGGAATACACCACCAACTACCCTTCCCTGGTCTTGGAATTGTGACATCAGACATGCATAATTATTTCAATACGATCCCCCAGCACCATCTGTCTAGTCAGTCAGTCTTTTCAAACAGTCTTATAAACAAAAGACCCTCATTGCCCTCGTTATGCTCATTAGAAATTTAAGCTGTATGTTGACCACGCGCTCTCACAACTGAGAGTGGCATCTGAATAAGTCCATTATGAATGAACCAAAATACATCGAAGAACGTTTGAAACTACTTGGTAACTCTGTTTTACTTGGCGTTTTACTTTGTAAATGGTCGGTTGTAATGTGGGTACAATGTTATGTGAAAACCCCTGAAAAAAAGAAAAGGAATCACCAGAGTTGGCCGATGATCATTCAGATGTTTAATTTTGTACAAAAAACAGAAAAAAGATGTGACTATAATATATATACTGTATAATATAATAATATCTGCATCTTATTGCTCTTTTATCCTGTACTACAACGAGCTTATGCAACGAAATTTAGTTTTTATCTGTACTGTAAAGTTCAAATTTGAATGACAATAAAGGAAGTCTAAGTCTAAGTCTAAGTCTGACACAAAACTATGGTAACTTACTGGCTTCAAAGATATAAATTGTGGAAGTCAGTAGCAGTTTCATTTTTAGATGAAGTGGAGTGAAAAAAATATGAAAGCGTTCAATTCTGAGTAAAAAAAATATGGAATCACTCAATTCTGAAGAAAAAATTATGGAAACACTGTGTAAAAAATGTTTGCATCAGATTGCATCTGTGTATTAGTCGGTGAGTAAAAAAAGAGTGTTCAAACTTGAGAGAGCAGATAGATTGACATGAAAGATGTCATTGTCAAGTGAAACAAAATAACTTTTTCAACAAGGTAAATAATGCAAAAAATGTTGGTTCTTCAAAGTCATCTATGTCTGAAATCTGGACCAAGTACAAACAACATGGAAAGATTGTAAAAGGCAACCATACTGGTAGACAGAAAACTTTAAACAATATGTCTTCAAAACAGAAAATTCACTGCAAAACAAATGAAGAACAAATAGGCAGAAACCATCTGTGACCAAACTGTAAGAAAATGCCTAAAAGAAATGGGATTTAAAAAAATAGAGAAAACCTAAATGAAAGTCGTCATTAATAGCTAAACTAAAAAAGACAAGGTTACTGTTACGATCGGGGCGCATGATGATGCAGGGTTTTGTTCTCCCAGGATGCAAAGGACGTATCCGGACAGGACTTTGTGCGTTCGTTACATCTCGTCTCGATTACTGTAACGTTTTATTTCCGGGCCTCCCTATGTCTAGCATTAAAAGATTACAGTTGGTACAAAATGCGGCTGCTAGACTTTTGACAAAAACAAGAAAGTTTGATCATATTACGCCTATACTGGCTCACTTGCACTGGCTTCCTGTGCACCTAAGATGCGACTTTAAGGTTTTACTACTTACATATAAAATACTACACCGTCAAACTCCTGCCTATCTTGCCGATTGTATTGTACCATATGTCCCGGCAAGAAATCTGCGTTCAAAGAACTCCGGCTTATTAGTGATTCCCAGAGCCCAAAAAAAGTCTGCGGGCTATAGAGCGTTTTCTATTCGGGCTCCAATACTATGGAATGCCCTCCCGGTAAAAGTTAGAGATGCTACCTCAGTAGAAGCATTTAAGTCTCATCTTAAAACTCATTTGTATACTCTAGCCTTTAAATAGACTCCCTTTTTAGACCAGTTGATCTGCCGTTTCTTTTCTTTTCTTTTCTTTTCTACTCTGCTCCCAACCCGGGGTGGACCGCTAGCCTGTGCATCGGATGGGGACATCTCTACGCTGCTGACCCGTCTCCGCTCGGGATGGTTCCTGCTGGCCCCACTATGGACTGGACTTTCGCTGATGTGTTGGACTTTCACAATATTATGTCAGACCCACTCGACATCCATTGCTTTCGGTCTCCCCTAGAGGGGGGGGGGGGTTACCCACATATGCGGTCCTCTCCAAGGTTTCTCATAGTCATTCACATTGACGTCCCACTGGGGTGAATTTTCCTTGCCCGTATGTGGGCTCTGTACCGAGGATGTCATTGTGGCTTGTACAGCCCTTTGAGACACTTGTGATTTAGGGCTATATAAATAAACATTGATTGATTGATTGATTGACTTGCAGGTAACAACTTTATTTAATTATAAAACAACACAAACAGGTACAAAACAGAAAACAAACTGACTGGATAAGGTGCAGAGCGCACCGGAAGCTAAGGCTACAACTTAACACAGACTATGACAACTAGCAGGGGCTAGGAGACAAGCAAAAACTTACGTAGGAGTCGCGTGACGCAAATTAAGAAGCGAGACTGACTGACTGGAAAAGGCAGGCTTAAATAATGTCAGTGATTACAAACAGGTGCGCGTCCGGAACACAAGCGGCAGGTGAAAGTAATAAGTAGCTATGGTAACCAACTCAGAGGTGCACAAACAGGAACAAAAGAAGTCCAAGACTAACAGAAAACACACGTGACCCGAAAACCCAAACAGAAATATGATCCGGGCAGCGGATCGTAACAGTTACAATGGGCCAAAAAAAAACAATCGTGGTCTATGGATGACTGGATAAAAGTAACATTCAGTAATGAATCATGAATCTGCATTGGGCAAGGTGATGATGCTGGAACTTTTGTTTGGTGCCGTTCCAATAAAATGAAGACGACTGCCTTAAGAAAACATGCACATTTCCACAGTCATTGATGATATGGGGCTGTTGGTCAGGTAATGGCACTGGGGAGATGGCTGCCATTACATCTTCAATGAATGCACAAGTTTACATTGACATTTTGGACACTTTTCTTATTCCATCAATGAAAAGTTTGGGGAATGTTTGGGGAGGATGACATCACTTTTCAAGAAAATGTAATGCATCTTGCCATAGAGCAAAAACTGTAAAAACATTCCTTGAAGAAAGACAATGGTCAATGTCATGACCAGCAAATAGTCCGAATCTCAATCCAATTGAAAATCTGTGGTGGAGATTGTAGAAAATCGTCCATGACTAGACTCCAACCTGCAAAACTGATATGACAACTGCAATCAGAGAAAGTTGGAGCAAGATTGAAGAAGCGTACTGTTTGTCACTCATTAAGTGATGTGTTGTTTTTGTGAGTGCATATTTTCTTCCTCTGAATTGAGTTATTCTATAACTTTTCACTCTGTTTGATTCAAAAAGAAATGTTTTACTCACTACGGAAATTTATATTCTTGATTTATTTTAGTGTTTCTTATGGCCAGAACTTTGCCATTTGAAATTACTGTAGTTTTGGGTCATGGCTGTTATCTGCTTTTTTCTGCAAAATTAAACAATTGAATGAACATCCTCCAAGACTGCTGATTCCAAATTTTTTTACCTATGGGTTATATACTGTATGTCTGGTATTGGCTTGAGGTCGTACTCCACCTTTGTGTTCTGAAGAACCATTAACAAGCTAATAGTGGCAGATGACAGCATGTTGTCGCAGAGAAGTGAAGCAGAACGTTTCGACCGGTGCAACACTGACAAAAAAAACATCCTTGAAATATACCAGTAGAATCTAAGACACATTTAATCCAAACAAAAGAGATCTTCCACAGACAAAGAGTAGTTATTTTCTGAAAAGGTGTCGTTAGAATTATGATCTGGTTAGCAACGAAGAGGAACAGGCACCTAGTTGAACTACTTTATATATATCAATGAATCTAAGTAAACCTACAATAATGCTATTCAGTAACAGTAGAAGAGAAGTCAAACACAAATACAAATAAACAAAGTAGATAATGACAGGGTAAAACATTTTTTGGAGTGTATTAATAGATGATACAATTAACTGGAAATCTCATGTAAAAAATATGAATATGTTTGACTCCTGGACCAAAAGTAATTCCATAATCTCAATTACACACTGGTGTTATCATATCTGAGTTATTGTGTAGAAATATGGGAAAATAACTACCAAAGTACACTTTAGTCACTAACCGTGTTACAAAAGATGTAATGTTGGATATCGAGATCACACAAAACCTTTATTTACTGAATCAAAAATATTGAAACTCAATGATTTGGTGCTGTTACGTTCAACGGGGGAAGGAGACGACACAACGACAGAGCTAAAGCTCAGCAGGTTTATTTGAGCTTGATTATGCGGTGGAGTGTGTATGCTACAATGTGTGTGTGAAGTAGGACAATGTGACTGATTAAACAATGAAAATGTTACCAGGGGTTTGTTGTATGTGCATATTGAATGAGAAGTCCAGAAGTCCAGTGAAGCGAGGCTGGAGGGAAGTCCGTGATGCATGCGAGAGGTCCGGGGGCTAGAGAGAGGCGTCAAGGTCCGTGTCCAAGCAGGGGTTGAGGATCCAGGGAGGCAGTCAAAATCCAGGGGGAGTCCAGGGAAGCGAGGCGCACAGCTCGAACCAAGGATACGAAAGGAATACTGCGGGAACCAAAGGGGCAAGTGAGGACAAGGGCAGAAGGAACACGGAGAGCAAGTATACAGGAAGAGGTGCCAGAGACGCGATAGCTTACTGTGAGACAGAGAATTACGTTCTAGCACTGGATCTCAGGACACGCTGGCTCTTATGGTGTGGAGTCTCATCAGGAACAGGTGCGTTAATCACTGTAATCACGTAACAGTTGTTAGGGCAGTGGTTCTTAACTTGGGTTCGATCGAACCCTAGAGGCTCTGTGAGTCTGCCTCAGGGGTTCGGCGGAGGTCAAAACACACCCGACTCATCGTGTAAATACAAACTTCTCCCTATCGGCGTATTACGGATACGGCAACAGCTGACTGATTTGCAGGTGTGTAATTTGTTGTGAGTTCATGCACTGTGTTGGTTTTGTTGTTTGAACAAGGTGATGTTCATGCAGGGTTCATTTTGTGCACCAGTAAAAAAAACATGGTAACACTTTAGTATGGGGAGCATATTCAGCATTAATTAGTTGCTTATTAACATGCAAATTAGTAACATATTGGCTCTTAACTAGTCATTCTTAAGTACTTATTAATGCCTTATTCGGCATGGTCTCATTATAACCCTAACCCTAACCCTAACCAAATAACTCTAAATTAAGTCTTTATTACTTAGAATATGTTCCCCTAGTGCAGGGGTCGGCAACCCGCGGCTCCGGAGCCGCATGCGGCTCTTTGACCACTCTGATGCGGCTCAGCTGCATACTTGCCGACCCCCCACACATCAACCCCCCCACCCCCTCCGTGCGTCGGTTGAGCGGAAGAGTTAGTGCTGCATGGGATTCTGGGTATTTGTTGTGTTGTGTTTATGTTGTGTTACAGTGCAGATGTTCTCCAAAAATGTGTTTGTCATTCTTTTTTGGTGTGGGTTCAAAGTGTGGCGCATATTTGTAACGTAACAGTGTTAAAGTTGTTTTATACGGTACGGCTACCGTCAGTGTAAGATGTGTGGCTGCTGACCTAGTACGCCTTGCTGTCACTTACGTGAGCAAGCTGAAGCTGCATTCTACATGTGGTTGAGCAGGTACACTGTTTGGGCAGACTGTAGAGGGCGCCAAAAGCAGAGCCATCACGCTCTGATATTCGGGAGTCTCCCGGAAATAATGAGAGGGTTGGCAAGTATGACGCTATCAAGCGCCATTCATTCAAAACTCGCGGGCCGCACTAACATCAAATTTCCATATTAAAGTGTGTGCCGGTGCGTGTGTCTGAGACCCCTGGTTAACATAGCCCAAAGCAATTTAAGCTTTGTATGCGGTGTTTTTCATTTTGATTTAAAAAATTTTTTTTGTGGCTCCCATTATTTTCTTTAATTTGTGAAACTTGCCAAAATGGCTCTTTGAGTGGTAAAGGTTGCCGACCCCTGCCCTAGTGTCCAAATAACTCTAAATTAAGTCTTTGTTACTTAGAATATGTTCCCCATACTAAAGTGTTACCAAAAACATATAACTTTGTCTTGAATTTGAAAAAATATATATATATATTTTTCACTAAAGAAGGTGAATGCGCATATGAAACTGCTGGGGTTCGGTACCTCCAACAAGGTTAAGAACCACTGTGTTAGGGTGTCGCTGCTACTATGCTAATTAAGGAGTCAAGGGTAGAACCTTATATTCAGCTGGGAACGAGTTAAACAAATAACCACAACATATATGACCATTAGCCACAACACGATCAGGCTTATTTCTAATATCCCACAAATGAATCCCGCATAACAAACATCTCCCCCCTCCTGTCCATATAACCCGCCAATGCAATGCAAACACCTGCACAACACACTCAATCCCACAGCCCAAAGCTTATACAGCACATATATTTCCCAAAGTCCCCAAAGTTACGTACGCGTCATGCACATAGCGGCATGCACGTACGGGCCAGCAATAAAACGTTGGAAGCCGGAGCCTTTTTACGGTACCGCGCATCCAACTCAAGTCCCCCTGGTAAGTGTCTCTATTCGTCCCCGTCCTCCACAGGCCAATGGTAAATCCAAAAAAAGGTCAAAAATTAGGATTTGTTTCAAGTAGTGGCTCCGTAGCAAAACAATTTGGCTGACAGGTGATCCAGGTGGTGTCTGACGTCAGTTTTTGCTTCCGCCCTGTTCGATAGCACCCAATGCCTTTTATAGTCCCTCATTCTGTTAATTTACCTTTTTTATATATAGAATTATTATTGATTATGCCTGTAACAGTTCATAACACTTCACAAATGCATAACATAATAAGTATATATACTTTTTTTCCCAGCTGAGCACAAGCTAATTGTGACTGGCAATATGTATATATATATGGATGGATCCCTGCGGCCATTATATTCCACACCCCAATCGGCTGTTCTTCATCTTCGAGGCATTGCATCAGGACAGCGCCGAGGCCCAAATCACTGGCATCGCAGTGAACCTGGAATCTGACCTGTGGATGGGGCTGAGCAAGCACTGGTGGTGACTGGCAGGTAGGAGTCCACTCCCAGGGAACATCCTTCTTCTTCAGTTGGTTTAGGGGAGCTGTAATGTAGGCCAGCCTGGGGATGAACTTGTGGTACCAGCTGAACGTGCCAAGAAACCTCTGAAGACTTTTCAGGTCTATGGGAGCGGTTAGTGCAGATATTTTTTCTGGATCCACTTCCACTCCTTTGCCTGATATTAGGTGTCCAAGGAAGGTGAGCTGATCTTAAAGCAGGTGGCATTTCTTTATGTTGAGAGTCAGGTTTGCTTGTTCTAGTTTTGCAAACACAACTTTAAGGACAAGTAGGAGTTGTTCTTCTGTTTGTAAAAACACAATGATGTCATCAATATACACAAAACAGATTATTCCCGTCAGCTCACCCCCAGAACTGTCTCCATTAAGCGCTTGAATGTCGCCCCAGCATTGAGCAGTCCAAACGGCATGACTTTGAATTGGTACAGGCCTAGATGGGTGATCATGGCCCTATTTGGCTTGCTGTCCTCATCCATGGCAACATGCTAGCAGCTGCTCTGCAGGTCAAGGGAGCTGAAATATTTTGCACCTTGCAACGACTCCAGGATCTCATGTGAAGAGGGGCATGGGATATGCGTCATGCTGTGTCTTAGCGTTCAGTCCCCTGTAGTCCACACAGAATCGGGGTGTGCCATCTTTCCTGGGTGTCAGAATAACTGGAGAAGCCCACGGAGATGTCGATGGCTCTATCATTCCATTGCTGATCATTTTTTTGATTTGGTCTTCAAATATTTCTTGTTTTTGACCGGACACTCTGTAAGCTCGCTTCCTATCAGGCATCTCATCCATGGTGGTGTTTTTATGTTTAATCACCCTGGTGGCCCCAGTAGTCTCAGTCCAAACAGTTGGCCACTTCTGCAGCAGTGGCCGCACCACCTCAGGTTCAGATTCTAGGAGGGGATTGTAGACTGATTGACTTGGGTTGCCTCGTTTATGGCCATGTAAAAATTTACGGAGCGAGTGTGAGTGTGAGTCCAGCGAAGCATTTCTCTGCCTTTGGGAAGAAATCTGAATTCTATCCCTCCCGGCATGGCATACTTGCTGAAATGAGGCATGAGGATAATTTCCAGACACAGCAACAAGGGCATACACAAGTGGCCATCAGCCATCACGTGAACCTGTAGGGTGCCGTGAAAGTCATGCAGATTGAGGACCAGGGTGGCTTTTCCAAATGCTTGGTTGACTTGACAAACTTTGGTATCCCGCTTGGCTCCAGAACCTCGCTGCCTTTCTTCACAGCCTTCCACAACGAATGACTCATCATTGAGAAGGTGCATCAGGACTCCATCTCCTTTAGAGCCGGGCATGCTAATAGGAACCACCAGGAGGGATTGTTCGCCCATAGCAGTGGCAAGGTCGGCCCCACTTCGACTCGGCCCATGCTACACCTTCTTGTCAGATCTTATTGGAGGGTTGCACTATTGGACACGACTCCAATAGTATTTAGTGATACTCCAATCCCGTTCAATCAGGGAGCCCACCTTGACCAATTGTTCCACTGTAGCCACGATGCCACGTAAACCACTGGCCAACCTGGGATTGTAGGCGGTGCACGATCTCGGCTTCCTGCATGTCAGGTCTCCACTTCAGGCAGAGGGCACGATAATCATATGCAAAATCTCGCAAGCACTGCTTAGGGGTTTGATGGTTGGAGTGCATCTGCATCTCAATCTCTGATTAATAGTCAGGTGACAAAAAGGCTTCAAGGAAAGACTGCTTAAATGTAGACCAGCTGGTTATCTTACTGTGAGCTGCCGACCACCAACTCCTAGCAGGACCTTTTAGAACAGCATTGAGTGTTCCCACCAGCTCAGCATCGCTCAGAGGGTGGAGTGCTAGAAAGTTTTTTCACTGTTCAATAAAATCTGTGACATCGGATGAGCCTCTGGATTCTCCAAACTGGGGAAATTCCATTCTGATAGGTGGTCTGGCGGTGACAGCAGGTGTAATAGGGAAGGTGATGTCGACATCAGGTGGGTGGTGGCTGGCTGGTATAGTGGCTGCAGGAATGGAGAAGCTAGCTGGTCGTCAAGACCGTCGGGTTTTAGAAAGAGTATTTTTTAGTTCCTCGCCCCACCTTTCATGCTACAACAACTTGGTCTAAATTCTGCACCTTTGTGTCCACATATCCTTTCACCTCTCCAGCCCTGGCCTCCATCGCTGCCCTCAGTCCATCTTCCCGGTTAATGGTGCTGTCGACTGCTTCCTTGAGTCTGTTCTAGAGAATGTCCATTCTATGGTTGAAGCGTCAGAAGTTGTTCCAGGGCGGCTCCTGCGTCCACCCCATCCTCTTCCTCTGCTGCCGCATCCTGTCCGGATTGTTCTAAATACATAGAGTCCAGTAAACTAGTCAGCTCAGCAGCACCACTTTTATTAGGCCTACTGGTGACATAGCGGAAAGGGTCAAGGGGCGGAGTTGGGTCCTGGGCTGCATCAGCGCAGTCTTGTCTATCCAATTCCGCCATGAGGTAGAGGCTGCTAGTTGATATTGCGCCAATGAAATTAATTATGCAAGTTTTAATTGTTGTATTTGTTAAAGTGGATGTCTATTTGTGTATGTAGAAAAGTAGTGACACAATAGGGGTGTGTGTGCCACACTGCTGACTATTAAGGGGTTTAAAGTGAATCCATATACATTTATATTTTAACAAGACAAATAATGTTCCCCTATTCTACTTATTGCCCTTAACATGCTTCGCAATAAACAACAAAAATAAAAGTCGCTGATATCAATGATACGCTAAAAAAAATTGACTGAATTGATTTGACTTTACTTCCTATAAAGTTTGATAATGATTAGATTTGGATTGGTTTTATGTTGGCTGAAATAAATTTAAATAAAAACAGGACCACAAACAATGGTTGATGATGGTTCTTAATATGTTGTTTGTAATGCTGTTTAAAATACTGACGTGTGATTAATGTCATTATTCACAAAAAAATATTGCATTGATCATGGATATGCACAGATTAATTTCATAATTTTACTTTAACCGCGGATGTCAGTGATCTGGTTAATGCATACGTGAGTCCAAAGATGATTAGTGTGCTATCTGGTGTTACCAAGTAAATGACATGCATTCGAGTAAAACATTAAAAAAAAAAAAAGAAGTTCCTATTTGAAATTCTGGCAATAAAATAGCATTTTGTCTAAATATTGGGTTTTTATTTTAAGTTAATTTAAATCATGCAAGTGAGTAATAACTTGCGATTAATCATGATTAATCCAAACTCTAAAGCAGGGGTCCCAAACTTTTTGACTCGGGGGCCGCGTTGGGTTAAAAAATTTGGCCGGGGGCCGGGCACTGTGTGTGTGTGTGTGTGTGTGTGTGTGTGTGTGTGTGTGTGTGTGTGTGTGTGTGTGTGTGTGTGTGTGTGTGTATATATATATATATATATATACATATATATATACACATATATATATATATATATATATATATATATATATATATATATATATATATATATATATATATATATATATATGTTCCTCGCTCACTAATTGACTGAAAGAGCGCACACTTACAGCGCGTTTGCCCGACACTGCGGCATGAACACTATGATGTCACGTTGTCGATGGAAAAATATATTTTTAGACAATATGATTTGCCTGAGCGGCTAGGAGACACCGAGAGTAACAAGCGGTAGAAAATGGATTAGAAAGGACAGATTTTCTAAAATAATACAAAAATTAAATAAAAATACATTTTTTTAATTTGGGACATTCCGCAGGCCGGATTTTGGACGCTGGTGTGCCGTATCCTGCCTGCTGGCCGTAGTTTGGGGACCCCTGCTCTAAAGTGTGATTAATCTGATTTAAAAAAATATATCATTTGACAGCATTAGTTGTTTGTTCTGAATGGTAAAAGGAAAAAATATGTCAAGTTTTTCAGCAACAGTGATGTCATCAGCACAACAGGTCTGACATACTAAATACACGGACGCTGTCTTGCTTCACCTACCAGGATCCTGTTTTCACAGCAATACACAGGAAGTTATCTGTGGTCACAGCTGATTGGATGATGGTTGTCACCTCTGAAGGCACTGTCTCCGTCTTCACATCCGAAAAGGAATGGCTCACTTAGGTTGGTTGTTTGGATTTCAGCTCATTAATTAGTCTGTCATGTTTGCACAGCCGCTGCTCATTAACGTTAATGTTGTGCAAACTAAGTTTTAACTTCCAGCCTCATTTAAGTTTGGAATCATGCTAGATATTGTCCATGCACTATAGGTTCGAGTTTGGATGTGATAACTGTTCTTTTGGGGTGATTTATTCTGAGGCAGCCAGTGTAATATGAATTATTTATAATGTACTTATAGTTTTCCCACTCGAGCGCATTACAAAGGGCTTTGTGGCCCAAAAGTCTGGGGCCTCTCCCTTAACAAGGGGTTGTGGGTAATGAGCACCCCCTTACAACAAGCAGAATAATGTGTGTCGTCTTTTCTATTGTCTTTTCTGTCAAATGTGACTGGATGAGAATCTCACATATGCGAGCATTATCATCTATCATTATGACAAAGAAGCAATGATAGTGTTGTGTTGTGTTGTTGTGTCTTTTTAATGGTGTGAGTTTGTGTCAAATTATAAGAAAGACTAAAACCAGTTCTGCAGGATAACATGAATGCAAATATTTAACTTGAATTTACATCTAGTTTTAGTATGTGACCCTTGTAGCCTGCACTGAGGTTTGTATAGCTTAACACTGCCACCAAGTGCAAATTATTTGACATTTACCAAGGCTTAAAATGTCATTTCTAGAAATGTCCCTAGTTTTAAGAGCTATTTACTTATTTTTAGTGATTGATTTTACACCATTATATTTATTATATGTTGTCTATTCTACTTTAAAAATGTTACAGTTGAGAAAATATCTATTGAATTAAAATATTTTGGTTAATTTCATATTCACTCCATAATCTCAATTAGAAATTGCAAGTGCTTTCAGTATAAAATTATTATTTATATCTTAAAAGTCCTGCTTATTTCTAGATATACAAATCTTAATGTAGGATGTCCTGTCAAGTAAAATTAACCAGCTGCACGGACAGATTATTTCTAGTTTTTTTTGTTTATTTTTCCTCCACCTACTACCAACCTCATCACGTCCGTTGTGTCCTTGAGCAAGACACTTCACCCTTGCTCCTGATGGGTCGTGGTTAGGGCCTTGCATGGCAGCTCTCGCCATCAGTGTGTGAATGTGTGTGTGAATGGGTGAATGTGGAAATAGTGTCAAAGCGCTTTGAGTACCTTGATGGTAGAAAAGTGCTATACAAGTATATTTACCATATATAAGAGCAAAATATTGTTGGTGAGAAAATAATATATCATTAATCGGTGCTGCATCATTATCAACAACATATACACACATTTAATGTTTAAAGATGACACCATGACAGTGTTCATCAAAGATTGCAATTGTTCACCATATTATCATTAACAGTACTATTGAAAACTTAACGATTTACAGATTACAGCAAACCATTTTGTGTGCCGGTATCCTTTTGAGACCCAGCAATGCATGTTTGTCCTCTGTAAAGGACAAACTTTTCACTTGCTTTATTTTAAATGCAAAATATTTAAAAAATAATTATGATAAATGGGTTATACTTGTATAGTGCTTTTCTACCTTCAAGGTACTCAAAGCGCTTTGACAGTATTTCCACATTTACCCATTCACACACTGATGGCGGGAGCTGCCATGCAAGGCGCTAACCAGCAGCCATCAGAGGCAAAGGGTGAAGTGTCTTGCCCAAGGACACAACGGACGTAACTAGGAAGGTGGGAATTGAACCCCAGTAACCAGCAACACTCCGATTGCTGGCACAGCCACTCTACCAACTTCGCCACGCCGTCCCTTAGGAATTAGGGCATTCACATTTAACAAGTTAACGCATGTGATTAATCGCGAACAATTATCACATTAATTATGTACCAACGCAGATAAATCACCCAATTTATTGTGACCCCACATTTTCTTTACTTTAACCTGCACGGATGGTCACATGAAAGCCTGCGTGGAGTTTTATAAGGTCAATGCATATGTCAGTTTAAAGATGAGTGAGACAACTCAGACTGGGGAGCTCGGTGGCAAATTTTGTTTCAAAACACACCCCAATGGCACTAGATAACATTATTAGCAAGTTTTGACGTATATATTACGTACATTCAAGTGAAACATTTAAAAAATGTTTGTTTATGATTATCATTTGGCATTTTATGTCAAAGTAGTGGGGTCTTTTTAAATTAATTTAAATTATGCAAGCAAGTGATTTACTGTGATTAATCATTGTAATCACATCTCAAATGTGTTAATAATCTGATTAATAAAATGGATTAATTAAGACTAAAAACTAATTAAATTTAATTATTTAATTAATAATTGGCCCTGTGATGAGGTGGCGACTTGTGTACCCCGCCTTCTGCCCGAATGCAGCTGAGATAGGCTCCAGCACCCCCCGCGACCCAAAAGGGACAAGCGGTAGAGAATGGATGGATGGATGGATGGATTTAATTAATCAATCATTTGACAGCACTAAAAAGTATAAAGGATGTTGTACTGTGCAAAAGATAGAAGATCTGTCTTCTCGAATTGGCCTTTTGTAACAACAAGCGTTATGGGCACAAGATACGTAAACTGAGAAGTCTATTCAGATATTCCCTTATTTCAAGGTGGAAATTCTGTATTTTTTTGCATGTTTAATCTGAGGTGCACGGTTTGCATAACAATTATTTTTTAAATATTAAAACCCACACCTTTGGGAAATATATTTGGCATAGCCATGGGCCCATGAGGACTTAGTACTACTTTTTCATATAGAATGATGAAAAAAGTTGATGCAACAAATGCACCAAATTGCAAAAAATTTAATCAACGGTCTTTGAAGAAAAACTGACTGTTGCATATTATTCTGAACATGTGTGGACATGTAACTCAACTAGAGATGTTCGGCCGATATTATCGGCCGATAAATGCTTTAAAATATAATATCGGAAATGATCGGTATCGGTTTTTTATTATTATCGGTATCATTTTTTTTTTTTTTTTTTTTTTTTTTTTTTATTAAATCAACATAAAAAACACAAGATACACTTACAATTAGTGCACCAACCCAAAAAACATCCCTCCCCCATTTACACTCATTCACACTCATTCACACAAAAGGGTTGTTTCTTTCTGTTATTAATATTCTGGTTCCTACATTATATATCAATATAGATCAATACAGTCTGCAAGGGATACAGTCCGTAAGCACACATGATTGTGCGTGCTGCTGGTCCACTAATAGTACTAACCTTTAAAGGCCTACTGAAATGAAATTTTTTTATTTAAACGGGAATAGCAGATCCATTCTATGTGTTATACTTGATCATTTTGCGATATTGCCATATTTTTGCTGAAAGGATTTAGTATAGAACAACGTCGATAAAGTTCGCAACTTTTGGTCTCTGATAAAAAAAAACCTTGCCCCTACCGGAAGTAGCGTGACGTTGTCAGTTGTTCACTCCCTCATATGTTCCTATTGTTTTCAAAGCAGCTATAGCTATTCGGACCATTACCCCATTAATTTGAGCGAGGATGAAAGATTCGTGGACGAGGAACGTTAGAGTGACGGACTAGAATGCAGTGAAATACATATTTTTTTCGCTCTGACCGTAACTTAGGTACAAGCTGACTCATTGGATTCCACACTCTCTCCTTTTTCTATCGCGGATCACGGATTTGTATTTTAAACCACCTCGGATACTATATCCTCTTGAAAATGAGAGTCGAGAACGCGAAATGGACATTCAGTGCCTTTTATCTCCACGACATTACATCGGCGAAACGCTTTAGCTACGAGCTAACGTGATAGCATCGTGCTTTAACTGCATATAGAAACAAAAAAATAAACCCCTGACTGGAAGGATGGATAGAAAATCAACAATACTATTAAACTGTGGACATGTAACTACACGGTTAATGCTTTCCAGGCTGGCGAAGGTTAACAATGCTGTGCTAACGACGCCATTGAAGCCTACTTAGCAACCGAACCTCGACAGAGCTATACTAAAAACATTAGCCCTCCACCTACGCCAGCCAGCCTTCATCTGCTCATCAACACCCGTGCTCACCTGCGTTCCAGCGATCGACGGAAGGACGAAGGACTTCACCCGATGCGTTTGGCGGCCCGGAGACGTAGGAAGTCAAGGTCTGCTCTCCAACAAAGTCCTCCTGGTTGTGTTGCTGTAGTCCGCTGCTAATACACCGATCCCACCTACAACTTTCTTCTTTGCAGCCTTCATTGTTCATTAAACAAATTGCAAAAGATGTCCAGAATACTGTGGAATTATGAAATGAAAACAGAGCTTTTTGTATAGGATTCTACGGAGTACCATAACTTCCGTTAAACTGACTACGTCACGCGCATACGTCATCATACCGCGACGTTTCAGACGGATATTTCCCGGGAGATTTAAAATGTCACTTTATAAGTTAACCCGGCCGTATTGGCATGTGTTGCAATGTTAAGATTTCATCATTGATATATAAACTATCAGACTGCGTGGTCGGTGGTAGTGGGTTTCAGTAGGCCTTTAAAGGCCTACTTATAAAGTGCAATTTTAAATTTCCCGCTAAACTTCCGGTTGAAAACGTCTATGTATGATGACGTATGCGCGTGACGTCAATAGTTAAATGGAAGTATTCGGACACCATTGAATCCAATACAAAAAAGCTCTGTTTTCATCTCAAAATTCCACAGTATTCTGGACATCTGTGTTGGTGAATCTTTTGCAATTTGTTTAATGAACAATGAAGACTGCAAAGAAGAAAGATGTAGGTGGGATCGGTGTATTAGCGGCTGGCTGTAGCAACACAACCAGGAGGACTTTGACTTGGATAGCAGACGTGCTATCCGACGCTAGCCGCCGACCGCACGGATGATCGGGTGAAGTCCTTCGTCCTTCCGTCGATCGCTGGAACGCAGGTGAGCACGGGTGTTGATGAGCAGATGAGGGCTGGCTGGCGTAGGTGGAGCGCTAATGTTTTTATCATAGCTCTGTGAGGTCCCGTTGCTAAGTTAGCTTCAATGGCGTCGTTAGCAACAGCATTGTTAAGCTTCGCCAAGCTGGAAAGCATTAACCGTGTAGTTACAGGTCCATGGTTTAATAGTATTGTTGATTTTCTGTCTATCCTTCCAGTCAGGGGTTTATTTCTTTTGTTTCTATCTGCATTTAAGCATGATGCTATCACGTTAGCTCCGTAGCTAAAGTGCTTCGCCGCTGTCTTGTCGTGGAGATAAAAGTCACTGTGAATGTCCATTTCGCATTCTCGACTCTCATTTTCAAGAGGATATAGTATCCGAGGTGGTTAAAAATAAAAATCCGTGATCCACAATAGAAAAAGGAGAGAGTGTGGAATCCAATGAGCCCTTGTACCTAAGTTACGGTCAGAGCGAAAAAAGATGCGTCCTGCACTGTACTCTAGTCCTTCACTCTCACATTCCTCATCCACAAATCTTTCATCCTGGCTCAAATTAATGGGGTAATCGTCGCTTTCTCGGTCCGAATCGCTCTCGCTGCTGGTGTAAACAATGGGGAAATGTGAGGAGCCTTACAACTTGTGACGTCACGCTACTTCCGGTACAGGCAAGGCTTTTTTTATCAGCGACCAAAAGTTGCGAACTTTATCGTCAATGTTCTCTACTAAATCCTTTTAGCAAAAATATGGCAGTATCGCGAAATGATCAAGTATGACACATAGAATGGATCTGCTATCCCCGTTTGAATAAAAAAAAAATCATTTCAGTAGGCATTTAACAGTTAATTTTACTCATTTTCATTACTAGTTTCTATGTAACTGTTTTTATATTGTTTTACTTTCTTTTTTATGCAAGAAAATGTTTTTAATTTATTAATCTTATTTTATTTTATTAATTTTTAAAAAAAGGACCTTATCTTCACCATACCTGGTTGTCCAAATTAGGCATACGTATGTGTTAATTCCACGACTGTATATATCGGTATTGGTTGATATCGGTATCGGTAATTAAGAGTTGGACAATATCGGTATATCGGATATCGGCAAAAAAGCCATTATTGGACATCCCTAAACTCAACCAAAAAAAAAAGACTCAAAAATAAAATTGAAAAATATAGGCAGGTATGTCATTTACATGTGCTTGATTTAAAATAGAAAAACCATGGATGAAACAATTATTCAACTGGACTGAAGATAACTTGTATTAGAAGAAAATAAACACATACAAAACAATATTGTTTATACCCAAGACAATTATTTAATGCAAAAACAATTTGAACATTTTATGGGTCTCACAATGATGTACTGTGAATAAACCTACGCAGACATATTAACAACGTGAACATACAGTGTTGTTAATTGGTGTTAAATAAAACAATTACAGTTATATTAAACATTACAAATACTGCTGAAGCTTCTCCATTGTAAAAGTGTAAAAACCCTGCTCCTGTCAGCCAATAGGCTGTACGCGTGAGATTCGTGGCCGCGGTGCATTGTTGTTGTCGTAGTTCGCTTCCTCCTGCTAGCGTGGGCAAGCAGTTAGCGGCTCCGCGTTGAGGACTACAGAGCTCCGGGTGCCGGACAGATGCTTCTCGCCGTGTCAGTGCTTCACAGGGGCGACGCACGGAGCCGCACAACGCTGCTTTTTTACGAGTTCGACGCCGCTAAAAGTTGACACGTTCAAGCATGCAGTACGAATCGGGAATAGTTCCCGACTTTGATGATGGAGAGGACTTACAAGAGGAACCCAAAACCTATTACGAGCTGAAGAGTCAACCATTAAAAAGCAGGTCAGTTATTTGGCACGCTGAAGCGGTTTTGGTGTTAAGGTGCTAATGAGGCCACACATCTATCGTAAAGTGCTTGTCAGGGCAAGTTATGTGCTCCCCGCTGACCTAAACTACCTCTCCTTGTTGATTTTTTTTTTTTTTTGCGCTGGCACGCTCTTATGCAACATTAGGGTGTTGTCTTGTTAACGTCCACTTCAAATATTAGCCCAGAGAGAGTAGACAGGTCAGAGTTCAGCCCGATGCTCCTCAGCCCTAACAGCGGGCTAGCATGGTTAGAAGGAAACTGCTGGAAGTCAAAACATCAGCATTATCCACTTGATGTACTTGGTATGAGTGACTCAAGTTAGACTTTATAGTAGTGTTGTTTCCCTTAAACTCATAACACCTGCATTATATATTATTTTCTATCTTGCATTGTTTTCTTCTTGTGAGATAAATCATTGCAAAAGTAGTGTCCTCTTGGGAAAATAAGTGCATGCATCCCCAGGACATTAATTGAGTAAATATTAGTTTATGTGGGGCGTGCACACCACCAGGTAATGTGTCGTCTTAAATGCAATGTGAGTATATATTGTAATGCATGTCATGTGTGAAGGCACATCACATCACACTATGTCTACACTAAGCCGGATAACTCCTTAAACGAATAATTATTTAGCCTAAGCCGCGTTTCAGCCACACTAAACCAGCGTTTAAGGTTCCCAATTTTTTACACGGGTAAGTGCGCCGTGTATTTCTTGAATCTGCGGCTCTTAGCTTTGTATGGACTCACTGATCGTTTACAAACTGAGTTCGGAGAGGAAGTGACGCCAGAAAGACCACGCCCCACACCGGTTGTGACGTCAGAAAGAACGCGCCACAGCCAGCATCGTAATAAAGCGGTTTCGTAACTCGGAGCTTCTTCTACATGTACAGACGCTTGTGGAAATCACACATGAATACCTTAAGAGAAAGCGATTGCAGCTATTTCGGATACAACAATTCTCGGACGGCAAGAGAACTTTCGAATGTCGAGGTCAGCTGTGATTCTACTTACCGAAAAACGTTGTCCATTTGTGGAAGGAGAGTCAACGAGATTGCTGGCTACCGTGGATGTGATAAAAAAGGTAGCATGTGCTTTGTATTACCTGGCTGTCGAGGGAAAACTAACTACGGAAAACGACGAATGCTTTTGGACTGGCAAAACAGACTATCAGTTATTGTCTGCCATGTATTGTCGCGGACTCAACGTCTAGGTCCAGAGTATATAAAGTCACCAAAAACGAATGGACAATGAAGGTGAAGGCAAAAGAGTGAGGAGTGTCCTGACCAGTTATCTAGATCCCTAGATTGATTGTTGTCAAATGTTCTTTGTCACATTGTGTACTTTCGTGTCCAATAAAGACTTTAATTAATTTATGATCGCTCAGGTGTGATTCACTACAGTAGGGCCCCACAGCACACTGGATTCCAGTTAATTGAAATACCACAACAATGGATATTGTTCAGATAAGTTAAATTTAAGAACTTGCACACAAAGCAACACTGGAGGTGACTATGACGTGCGCATTTTCCACGCATGCGTATTAGGTCGCGTTGCGCAGGCTGACGGAAGGGGGAGTGCGTCTTAAACGACCATTGTGTGTGTGTGTGGACAAGAATAAGGTTAGGTGGGATTTAACGGTAACTTGTTTATTACTTTTTTAAAATTGAGATTTAACTGGTTTGTGCACACCTTTCTTTGTGGCTGGGTAGTAGGTGTCTTAGAAGGCTTTCAGAACACCGACGTAGCGATATTTGTGTTTTAGGTGGTTGTTTCAGGTGGTTGATAGGGTTTGATGTGTTGAGGCGCAATGTTTTCCCTCCTTGAAAAATGTTGGCAGAACATTTGGTGCAAGTAGCAACGCAAAATGTCTTCCTCTAAAACAGTGAAAACGTCCCACGCGGTTGACGCCATGTTTGTTTACAGTGAGCTGAGGGGAAGTTAAGGGACCTCCCACAAGGAGGTAAAGGAGTGCTTGGTTGATTTGTGCACCTTACCCCACCTACAGCACAGTACGGGTAATCTCGCTTTACTGGAGCATTTTCTTTGAAAATTGTATCTAATCTATTTTCAATTGTTATCTGATTTCTTAGTATGATGTCATAATTTCACATGTCGGCCCGATAATTATCTGTCTGATATTTATTGTGCACCCCGAGTACTTGTGTTGTAATAGGTGCTTGTGAAACTTGTGTAACGATGGACGAACGGTGAGGTCTTGCAGCAGAATGTTGCCTGCTCACCCTAACCATAACCCTATTGTCACGGCCAGACGTGGCGAGGACAGAACACCACTGTCTCAACACAGAGATCTTATTGCATATGTTTGAGGGATTCCAGTTTGTGTGTCTGCTCTGAATCTTCACATTTTTCTGCAGTTTTAGCGGCTTTTCTATAGTCTCTGGTTCTGTGTGGCAAAAAAAAATCCCCTCTGAAGGAGTAAACTGATCAGGGCTGTCCTAACCTCTTCCCCACTTCTGCATTTTTTAGCTAATTTATTTATTTGTGAAATTGTATTATACTGTGCGATACAGTCACATGGAAGACACTGGTGTGATGCTTTGCTTTCTGTCGACAAATGGCGACATGAAGAAGAAATATGGCAGAAGGAGCCACTTCACTTCTGGCCAATCACAGATTATTTTATTTAATGTCATTTTATTTGGCTCATGTGAGCCCACTTCCTTCTCCGATCACATGACGCTGACCCAGCACGTGAATAGTCTGATGACTGTTGGGAGATGTTGTGAATTTACTTAATGTGTCAGATGTGTTGTGATGGTCGCCCCTCTTTGTTTCCAGATTTTCTTAAAAAAAAGTTATCTTCTCACATAATTTCTCCTGTTTTCTCACTGTGTATCTGTTTGACAGAATGGTGTGGCTCCTCTGCCTCTCTCGCCAGACTTTGTGCTTTATATAGATGTGACACAGCCAGTAAAACTTGTCTCCTATGCAGTGTAAATAAGGTGTTTAAATATAGCGTTGAATGTGTTATTTCTAGAATCAGGGAGCTTTTTACGCACATATCACCTCTGAATGTCAGTTCACAAGAATAACCAATGCTGAAAACCTGGGTTGCAACTTTCCTATGACTAGGGCTTACTTTAAGGTATTTTTCATCTATTTAATATGCATACACACAATGCACTTTGATTCACTTTGTTTCAATTGTTGTTATGCATTTACATTAGATAGTCATAAGAGTCCCTTCAGAAAAATCAAGAATTGAAAACAATCTTTAATATTTTTTTTTAATCAAACTACCATATAATCATGTTATTTGCATCAGGAGGTAACATTTTTTATCATAAACCACACCAACTAACACAGCACAACATGACTGGGAAGCACAAAATGAGATGTTCTCTCTTAAGTGAACTAAATAAGCCATTGAAATGTCTTTAAAACACAAATATATGTTTATAAACTCTGCCCAGTAAAACATTTTCTAAAGAAAGGGGGGAAAAAAAATTAAATGTCCTTCAGTGGAAGCCAGCTTTAGATGTCATAGTTTTGATTAAGGTACAGTTTTTTTTATTATTTTAATGTAGTTGGTTTTGCGGCATTTTGCACTCTTCAGTCCCATGTGTTTGAATTGGACTATTTTAAAATCATGCATTTTGTTTTGTTCTTTGCACCTTTAACACCATTAATTGATTCCCCTTGTTGACTTTTATTGTTCAAAATATCAAAATAATCAGAATTGAAACACTGAAAAGGAACGTTATCAGTCTCTGTTTTTATAAAGACAGACTAAGGCCCCATAATCCCACCTAACTTTATCCTTGTCCACACACACACAATGGTCGTTTAAGACCCCCTCTCCCCCTCCGTCCACCGGCGCAATGTGACTTAGTACGCAGGCACGGAAAATGCGCACGTCATAGTCACCTTCAGTGTAGCTTTGTGTGCAAGTTCTTAAATTAAATTTACTTATCTGAACAATATCAAGTGTTGTGGTATTTCAATTAACTGGAATCCAATGTGCTGTTGGGTGTGCTCACACCTGAGCCATCCTAAATTAATCAAATGTTTATTAGACACGTAAACAATGTGATAAAGAAAATTTTACAACAATCAATCTCGGGATCTAGATATCTGGTCAGGACACTCCTCACTCTTTTGCCTTCACCTTCATTGTCCAATAGTTTTTGGGGACTTTATATTCTCTGGACCTCGACGTTGAGTCCGCGACATACATGGCGGACAATAACTGATACAGTCTGCTTTGCCAGTCCAAATCGATAAACATTTTTCCGTAGTCTTGTCTCGACGGCCAGGTAATACAAAGCACACGCTACCTTTTTTATCACATCCACGGGAGCCCACATTTTCGTTATCTCTCCTTCGACAAATGGACAAAGTTTTTCGTTAAGTACAATCACAGCTGACCTGGGCATTCGAAAGTTCTCTTGCCGTCTGAGATGTGTTGTATCCGAAATAACTGCAATCGCGCATTTTCTTCTCTTAAGGTATTCATGTGTGTTTTCCACAATCGTCTGTTTATGTAGAAGAATGAGAAACACAGGCATGTCTGGATGACTCGCCTCCATCTTTCCAGTTGTTATGAAGCTGGCTGTGGTGCGTTCTTTCTGGTGTCACTTCCTTTGTGGGGTGCTGTCTTTCTGACTTCACTTCCTCTCCGAACTCAGTTTGTAAAAGATCAATGAGTCCATGCAAAGCTAAGAGCTGGAGATTCAAGAAATACACGGCACTTACCCGTGTAAAAAATGATCCAAGGAGGGTTACCTTAAACGATGGTTTAGTGTGGCTGAAACGGGGCTTAGGCTAAATAATTATTCGTTTAAGGGGTTATCCGGCTTAGTGTAGACATAGCCTAATATGTTGAAAATGTGGGTGTCAAACTCGTTTTAATCACAAGCCACATCCTAGTTATGGTTGCCGTCACAGGGACAGTTGTCACTGTGAAATCATAAATCTGTTTAGGCTGTCAAAGTTAACACGACAATAACGAGTTAACGCTAGTTACCTTTGATGTGCATGCATGTGTTTGTGAGTGCCTGTGTGTAAGAGATTTTTTGTCTATTGTGTAGCTCCAGCACCCCCCGCGACCCCAAAAGGGACAAGCGGTAGAAAATGGATGAATGGATGGGCGTCTGTTTATAAAATATATTATGTTTGATAAACAAACATTTACATAAAGCAAAAAAATTATCCAGCCCCATGCTGATAGTATTAAAAACATGCAAATGATCTGTCTACGGTACACTTATTCAAGATAAAAAAAACTCTTTATCTGCGATCAATTGCGATTAATTATGAATTTCTTACGGACAAAATACACCTAATGCAATTGAAAATTGTTAGCGTTTGACAGCCCTAATATCTGTATTAGTACAAATATGGCCTCTTCATTTTATTAAATTTTTGCCTCTGTATTTGATATATACAGTATACAGTATATATATATATTTTTAAACTGATTGAACAATGGCTAGTTTTGAAATCAGAAGTGGTGGCGGTGTCTCTATATTTGCAGACCGGAGGGTGTGGTCCAACAATCGTGGACTCGCACTCCTCAGCTTTCCTATTCAGGGATACTGGAGAGGAGGACCCGCTGGATAGTCGAACCTCGGTTTCGGGAGAAGAAGTGTGGTTTTTGTCTTGGTCGTGGAACTGTGGACAAGCTCTATACTTTCGGTAGGGTTCTTGAGGGTTTTGCTCAACCGGTCTACATTTGTTTTGTCAACTTGGAGAAGACATTTGACAGTGTCCCTCACAAAATTTTGTGGGAAGTGCTCCGAGAGTATGGAGCCAAAATCAGGTGGTCCGCTCACTGTATGACCAGTGTCAGGATTGAGTCTCTGCTTTTTCCTGATTTTGTGGTCCTGCTGGCTTCATCGGGTCATAATCTTCAGCTCTCACTGGATTGGTTCACTGCCAAGTGAATTCGGCTGTGATTAGAATCAGCACCTCCAAGTCCAAGTCAATGGTTAGAGTGCCATTTGTAATTTGTGGATAATTTCATATACCTTGGGAACTTGTTTACGAGTGAGAGAACAATAGATCGTGAGATCAACAGGCTAATCGGCGTCTGCAGTGATGTACTGTACCCTGTGCATCGGCCCGTCGTTGTGAAAAGGAGAAATGTTCTGGGCACGTCCAACCAGTAGGAAGCCTTGGAGAAGAATATGTTAGAGAGACAATGGGCCAGATTTACGAAGATCCAAATACCAATCTATTATTAGTATTAGTATTATTAGTGGGTGTGTTGCGTGCGATCTGCTAAGACTGCATGTCAATTGGTGCAGACCTCCTTATTTAAATGAGGATTTTACATGTACTAAACGGGGCATCACCACAGAGACACTCATTTACTGCACAATCATGTTATCATGCTCCTACATGTGGTGTTTTGCTATGTTTTCAAACATGCAGGAGACATCTACTAAATTTTATGGGCATTTTAGAAGCAGTCCTACAGTGCATTTACAATGTTACCACTTTTTGTTCTGTTATTTACTGCTGAAGGTGCGCTCATTGGTGAGAGGCTGCACATTATTTAAAGGCCTACTGAAATGAATTTTTTTTATTCAAACGGGGATAGCAGATCCATTCTACGTGTCATACTTGATCATTTCGCGATATTGCCATATTTTTGCTGAAAGGATTTAGTATAGAACAACGACGATAAAGTTCGCAACTTTTGGTCTCTGATAAAAAAAAGCCTTGCCCCTACCGGAAGTAGCGTGACGTAGTCAGTTGTTCGCTTCCTCATATTTTCCTATTGTTTTCAACGCAGCTAGAGCGATTCGGACCGAGAAAGCGACGATTACCCCATTAATTTGAGCGAGGATGAAAGATTCGTGGATGAGGAACGTTAGAGTGACGGACTAGAATGCAGTGCAAAACATATATTTTTTCGCTCTGACCGTAACTTAGGTACAAGCTGGCTCATTGGATTCCACACTCTCTCCTTTTTCTATTGTGGATCACGGATTTGTATTTTAAACCACCTCGGATACTATATCCTCTTGAAAATGAGAGTCGAGAACGCGAAATGGACATTCACAGTGACTTTTATCTCCACGACAATACATCGACGAAGCTCTTTAGCTACTGAGCTAACGTGATAGCATCTGGCTCAAATGCAGATAGAAACAAAATAAATAAATCCCTGACTGGAAGGATAGACAGAAGATCAACAATACTATTAAACCATGTACATGTAACTACACGGTTAATAATTATCAGCCTGGCAAAGCTTAACAATGCTGTTGCTAACGACGCTGAAGCTAACTTAGCAACTTAGCAACCGGACCTCACAGAGCTATGATAAAACATTAGCGCTCCACCTACGCCAGCCAGCCCTCATCTGCTCATCAACACCCGTGCTCACCTGCGTTCCAGCGATCGACGGCGCGACGAAGGACTTCACCCGATCACAGATACGGTTGGCGGCTAACGTTGGCTAGCGCGTCTGCTATCCAAGTAAGTCCTCCTTGTTGTGTTGCTACAGCCAGCCGCTAATACACCGATCCCACCTACAACTTTCTTCTTTGCAGTCTCCATTGTTCATTAAACAAATTGCAAAAGATTCACCAACACAGATGTCCAGAATACTGTGGAATTTTGAGATGAAAACAGGGCTTTTTTTATTGGCTTCAATGGGCTACCGATACTCCTGTTTCACTGGCTATGTCGCGCGCATACGTCATCATCCAAAGGCGTTTTCAACCGGAAGTTTAGCGGGAAATTTAAAATTGCACTTTATGAGTTAACCCGGCCGTATTGGCATGTGTTGCAATGTTAAGATTTCATCATTGATATATAAACTATCAGACTGCGTGGTCGGTAGTAGTGGGTTTCAGTAGGCCTTTAAATATATATATATTTTTTCATACAAGAAATATTTTAACAATATATCCATCCATCCATTTTTCCACCTCTTGTCCCTTTCGGAGTCTCAGGGGGTGCTGGAGCCTATCCCAGCTGCATTCGGGCGGAAGGCAGGGTACACCCTGGACAAGTTGCCACATAATCGCAGGGCCAACACAGATAGCCCACACAGATAGACAGACAACATTCACACTCACAGTCACACATTAGGGACCATTTAGTGTTGACAATCAACCTATCCCTATATTATATGTAAAAAACCCAAAAACGAACGTTATTAAAAAAAATACTAAAGGACACCAAAATGCATCAATTGTATATATTTTAATCAGCCCCATAAGTCATCCTTCAGCATTATAATTATAAAATGAAATTTCTGAATACACAATATGTCTAATATTTTTAATTTTTGTCAGTCTAATATGTTGACACTCACACGTAGGACTGAGTATTCTCGCCTGTCCATCATCGGTGCAGCACGAGCACCGATCCTGCAGCCGTGTGTGGACCTGGCAGTTTGCACGTCCATCTGACACGTGCTAAATAAAACACAAAATAGTGCTTGCAAAACAGTGATGAGTGTTGAGAAATCACGTTGCGCATGCTATATATTTATTCAATAAATCAATTAAAGTTTATTTTTTTATAGCCCTTAATCACAAGTGTTTCAAAGGGCTGCACAAGCCACAGCGACATCCTCGGCTCAGATCCCACATCAGGGCAAGAAAAAACTCAACCCAATGGCATACAATGAGAACACCTTGGAGGGGACCGCAGATGTGTGGACCCCCCCACCCACTGGGCGACCGGTGCAATGGATGTCGAGTGGATCTAATAACAATAATAATAATAATGGATTAGATTTATATAGTGCTTTTCTAGACACTCAAAGCGCTTCACAGAGAAGTGAGAACCCATCATTCATTCACACCTGGTGGTGGTAAGCTACTTTCATATCCACAGCTGCCCTGGGGTAGACTGACGGAAGCGTGACTGCCAGTTTGCGCCTACGGCCCCTCCGACCACCACCTATCATTCATCATTCATTCACCAGTGTGAGCGGCACTGGGGGCAAGGGTGAAGTGTCCTGCCAAAAGACACAACGGCAGCAATTTGGATGTCAATAGGCGGGGAGCGGCTGGAATGAGGATCAGCATCTCCAAATCTGAGGCCATGGTTCTCAGCAGGAAACCGATGGTTTGTACAGTCCGGGTAGGGGACAGGACTCTGTCACAGGTGGAGGAGTTTAAGTATCTCGGGGTCTTGTTCACGAGTGAGGGAAAGATGGAGAAGGAAATCAGCCGGAGAATCGGAGCAGCTGGGGCAGTATTGCAGTCTCTCTGCCGCACTGTTGTGACGAAACGGGAGCTGAGCCAGAAGGCAAAGCTCTCGGTCTACCGAGCTATCTACATTCCTACTCTCACCTATGGTCATGAAGTGTGGGTAATGACCGAAAGAATAAGATCGCGGATACAAGCGGCCGAAATGAGTTTCCTCAGAAGGGTGGCTGGCATCTCCCTTAGAGATAGGGTGAGAAGTGCAGTCACCCGAGAGAGACTCGGAGTAGAGCCGCTGCTCCTTCGCTTGGAAAGGAGCCAGCTTAGGTGGTTCGGGCATCTCGTGCGGATGCCTCACGAGCGTCTCCCTAGGGAGGTCCTCATTGCACGTCCCACTGGGAGGAGGCCCCGCGGCAGGCCAAGGACCAGATGGGGGGATTACATCTCCTCTCTGGCCTGGGAACGCTTCGGGATTCCCCAGGAGGAAGTTGCAAATGTTGCTCTGGAGAGGGAAGTCTGGGGGTCTTTGCTGGAGCTGTTGTCCCCGCGACCCGATTCCGGATAAGCGGTTGAAGATGAATGGATGGAATAGGCGGGGAGCGAACCCGCAACCCTCAAGTGTGAATGAATTAGAAAATCAAGCCCTATGTCTTTCAGCTGGCCTTGGAAGGCCTCGGGATCCCCTCGAAGAAGTGGGACAAAATAGCAAGGGAGAGGGAAGTCTGGGCTTCTCTGCTTAGGCTGCAGCTCCCGTAATCTAAAGGATAAGCAGAATAAGATGGATGGATTGATAGATGTAAATTGCGGCAAGTAGATTCTCAAGCATAAAAATATTCTGAAATATATTGCATTGTAACACTATAAATTAATTGTCTTGTCCCCTTCTGCTGACGAGATTTGTTCTTTTCTGTCTATGTAATTCAGTTGACATGCTGTAAAAAAGCAGATACAATACTCAATCAATCAATTAATCAAAGTTTATTTAAATAGCCCTTAATCGCAAATGCCTCAAAGATCTACACAAACCACAACAACATCTCTCTGATCCCGCATCAGGGCACAAAAAAACTCAACCCAATGGGAACAATAAGAAACTTTGGAAGGGACTGCAGATGTAATGCGAATGGATGTAATGCGTGTTGCCATTTTCAATTTTCTTTGTTGATGCGGTTTATATATCCTCATTTTAAAAGTCTTGAAGAGTGACTCACGTGTCTTGAGAAATGTGTTTGGATGCACCGCCTCCAAAGCATAGAGAGTAATGACAGGAGGCTGTGCTGCCTCTTTGTGACAAATGATGAGAACAATAAATGAAGTGCATGCTAACTGGATTAGCTTAGTTGAGGTTGGTTAGGTTTTCCTGAAAATAGCCAAACAAATGAACCCTGTTAATTAACTTTAACATTTAGTTATAATAGTTTTTCAGTAGTGCTATAAATGAATACATCTCAATGTGTCAATAATATTATTATATTTGTGCATGGTTACTTAAAATAAGACAAGTCACTCTTTGCTGACTTAGCAATGACAGTCCTGTCCAGTCCTTTGGTAAACACAGAGCCCTTCCCTGCAGACGTTTGTAAAGATCTGTGTCTTACTTTTTTTTAAATTGTCTTGCATGCCATCAATTACACTGCCTTGCTTCTGGGAGCAAATCCTCAGAAATGGATTGTTCACACTGTATTCCACTGTAACACTTCCTATTAACATACTTGCTTCTTCTGATCTGCATTCTAAAAAAGCTAGTTGCAACGGTATGTACACTATTCACAAAAAGTTAGGGCTATTCAGCTTTCCGGTGAAATTTCAGGATAAACTTAAAATGCACTTAAGCCTTTTACAGGTGAACGTAATTGGATCTTCTTTCAACTTAGGAATGGACATGTCCAAATGTTTCACTACTTTTTGCACAACTTGTGGTTCTTTAACAAAGAGCTGAACTAGAAAATTAGAGACATTTGCAGTGTGCCTTTCTGTGACTTTTCCAATCTCTTTGTATCTCTGCTTCGGTCTCTCTGTGACACTCTTAGAGGGGAACTGCACTTTTTTGGGAATTTTGCCTATCGTTCACAATCATTATAAAAGACATTACGATGGATGTATTTTTTTTACTATTAAATAAATGTGATCAGAAGTCTGTTTACAATGGAACCTATAGGTGGCACTCTATTCTGCCTACAAAGCCCTTAAAAACATCCAAACACCTGCATTAAGGTTTTATATACACACTGTAAGTATGTATGTAATGTAATAACAGGCACATGTATGCTAACATTTAATATTTACGTATTTTGATAATTTTAAGCAAAAGCGGCGCATTCATTTCAAAAACGCATCACAACGTTTGCTTGTTTTCTTCATCACTGATTATTACTCACCCTAGACTTCATGAGAGCCAACAAACATAATAAAACATCACTTACTGTATAAGGTATGCTGCCATTAGGATGCTGACTGCTAGGATGTTAATATATTCCTGTTTGGATGAAGAATATCTCATATTTCTCGCGAAGAAACGGGGGGGCGGGGGGGTTGACCAAATGTCTTTTCATATCGTTCTCGCAATTCCTGGGTCTGAATTGGATGTCAAAGTGTACCAACTAGGGCTGCAACTAACGTTTAATTTGATAATCGATTAATCTGTCGATTATTACTTCGATTAATCGATTAATAAACGGATAAAAGAGACGAACTACATTTCTATCCTTTCCAGTATTTTATTGAAAAAAACAAGCATACTGGCACCATGTTCTGGACATTGGGGGTGCAGCATACACCAATAATAACACAGAAATGTAAGTCATCAGATCAGAACTGAATCAGATATTGTACACGTTTCTGTTGTGAATAATAAAGGATTCATTTTAGGCTGCCTCTGAATAATAGCATGAAATATTGCAGCACCTTCATAACGTTTAGTTATACTAAAGCGTCACTCAAATCTAAATAGATTTATATAGCTTTATCGGCCCGGCTACATTGATCCATTATGAAACCAACCTGAGCTATTTCTGTCCGTTACGTTTATTTCGAAATTGGTAACCGTGCGTTTTCTCTCTCAAAACGGAGTCAGCACCCACTTTCTGTCTCACCACCTCTCTCTCAGCTAGCTAGCTGCTAAGCTAACGAAGCTACGCTATTCCCGGTCCAAAGCAACTGCGCTCCGAAGGCATCTGCTCCCTCACGCTGCTGCTACTCTTTGCCTATCACTCCGAAAACAGCAAGAACTCGACTCGGTGAAAGAAACAACGTGAGTATGGCTCCCTGCTCTTCATACACCGTCCTCATGGATAGGTTGGCCCTACTAAAGGACCTTGTCCGCCAGTTATAGTAGAGTAATTTTGTAAATTTAGATGCCGCAGATACGTTTTCTAGTGTTAGCTGTACCAAGCTGACTCGCCCAGCTTGTAGTGGCCTACAAGCCACGGTGAACCGGTTGAGACACATAATTGATTTAGCCTTTTAGCTAGTCCTACACACCTTAGTCATAGGGGACTCCATCACCCGGAACATACAGCTTAGTAAACTAGCCATAATTAATTGTATTCTCGGGGCCAGAGCACTTGACATTGAAGCTAGTCTTGGGGAGCTGACTCTCAACAGGTTGTGAGTTCAAACCCCGGCCGAGTCATACCAAAGACTATAAAAATGGGACCCATTACCTCCCTGCTTGGCACTCAGCATCAAAGGTTGGAATTGGGGGTCAAATCACCAAAAATGATTCCCGGCCGCGACCACCGCTGCTGCCCACTGCTCCCCTCACCTCCCAGGGGATGATCAAGGGTGATGGGTCAAATGCAGAGAATAATTTCGCCACACCTAGTGTGTGTGTGACAATCATTGGTACTTAACTTTTTTTTAAACACATACAACAGGCTAATTGCACCACTAGCTACGCAAACATAGTTGTACACGTCAGCTCCAATGACACTAGGATGAGACAGTCAGAGATTACAAAGAGAAACATAGCTCGGATTTGTAATTTCGCTATAAAGGTGTCTCGGCATCGAGTACCCTCATTGCCTGTCAGAGGCAATGATGAGATGTATAGCAGATTAGTCTCGCTTAACAAGTGGCTGGCTAGCTTTTGTAGAGAACAAGGACCAAGGTTTATTGATAATTGGCCCTCTTTCTGGGGCAAACCAGGCTTGCTGAGGAGGGACGGTCTTTACCCTAACCGGGAAGGCGCCGTCACGCTTTCCAAAAATATAGATCATTATTTGAGTCACGCTTGACTAACTACACTAGAGAAATCTTGGACACAGGCATTTACAGTGTCTGTTAGCCTGGGTAAGGAGTCAGTTAAGATAGAACTAACCAGTGCCAGGCTGGAAAATTCCTGCACACATAGTGTTAGAGTCATATACTCTTTCTGTCTGTCAAGTTCATGACATCACTAAAGGGTTGGCTCAAGGCCAAGTGCGAGTCTACTTGGGGAGGGGCCTTGATCTTGCTCAGGTTTTGCTGAGGGGAGGCGCAACAGTTTTTGTCTGTGCTCAGCTGTTATTTGTTTGCTCCTGTTTATTTTCCGTTTTATTACAAAGTGAGTTTTATTTACGTGACTGTATGATAATAAACATTTGTGTTAAACATGGACATAATTCTGGACATCTATTATTAGCTGGCTGCACACGAAGATTAAAGATAACGTGTCTTGAGTTCCAACTGGGTTCTATTAACGCAGATACGAATGTATGTACGACGGATATTGCCCTCCAAAATAATCTCTCTCTTTTTGAAGAAATAACATTAGAGGAACTCCTTCGACTGGTAAGTGGGACAAAACAAACATGTTTACTTGACCCATTTCCTGGTAAACCTATCAAGGAGCTGTTTGTAATATTAGGACCATCAGTGCTAAATATCATTAACTTATCACTTTCCTCTAGTACTGTTCCCCTAGCATTCAAAAAAGCGGTTATTCATCCTCTGCTCAAAAGACCTAACCTCAATCCTGACCTCATGGTAAACTATCTGCCAGTGTCCCACCTTCCCTTTAAAAATCCTCGAAAAAATTGTTGCACAACAGCTAAATGAACACTTAGCATCTAACAATCTCTGTGAACACTTCCAGTCCGGTTTCAGGGCAAATCACTTATGAAAATTACTAACAAAATTACTAATGATCTATGGCTAACTATAGATGCTGATGCGTAATCCATGTTGCTGCTACTTGATCTTAGCGCTGCTTTTGATACCGTAGTTCATAACATTCTATTAGAATGTATTAAAACACGTATTGGTACGTCAGACTTAGCCTTTTCTTGGTCCTATCTTACTGACAGGATGCAGTGCGTTTTCCATAAAAACAATTCATTTCAGTAGGCCTTTAAAGGCCTACTGAAATGAGATTTTCTTATTTAAACGGGGATAGCAGATCCATTCTATGTGTCATACTTGATCATTTCGTGATATTGCCATATTTTTGCTGAAAGGATTTAGTAGAGAACATCGACGATAAAGTTCGCAACTTTTGGTCGCTGATAAAAAAAAGCCTTGCCTGTACCGGAAGTAGCGTGACGTCACAGGTTGAAGAGCCCCTCACATCTGCACATTGTTTTCAATCATGGACGCCAGCAGCGTGAGCGATTCGGACCGAGAAAGTGACAATTACCCCATTTATTTGAGCGAGGATGAAAGATTTGTGGATGAGGAAAGTGAAAGTGAAAGATTAGAGGGCAGTGGAAGCGATTCAGATAGGGAAGATACTGTGAGAGGCGGGTGGGACCTGATATTCAGCTGGGAATGTCTAAACCAGTAAATAAACACAAGACATATATATACTCTATTAGCCACAACACAACCAGGCTTATATTTAATATGCCACAAATTAATCGCGCATAACAAACACCTCCCCCTCCCGTCCATATAACCCGCCAATACAACTCAAACACCCGCACAACACACTCAATCCCACAGCCCAAAGTACCGTTCACTTCCGCAAAGTTCATACAGCACATATATTTCCCCAAAGTTACGTACGTGACATGCACATAGCGGCACGCACGGACGGGCAAGCGATCAAATGTTTGGAAGAAAGCTGCATACTCACGGTAGCGCGTCTGCTATCCAACTCAAAGTCCTCCTGGTTGTGTTGCTGTAGCCAGCCGCTAATACACCGATCCCACCTACGGCTTTCTTCTTTGCTGTCTTCATTGTCCATTAAACAAATTGCAAAAGATTCACCAACACAGACGTCCAGAATACTGTGGAATTTTGCGATGAAAACAGAGCTCTTTGTATTGGGACACAATGGTGTCCCAATACTTCCGCACAACCCGTGACGTCACGTGCAAACGTCATCATACCGAGACGTTTTCAGCCGGATATTTCCCGGGAAATTTAAAATTGCACTTTATAAGTTAACCCGGCCATATTGGCATGTGTTGCAATGTTAAGAGTTTATATATTAATGATGAAATATCAGACTGCGTGATCGGTAGTTGTGGGTTTCAGTAGGCCTTTAAAAGATTACAGTTGGCACAAAATGCGGCTTCTCGACTTTCGACAAGAACAAGAAAGTTTGATCATATTACGCCTATACTGGCTTCTTGTGCACTTAAGATGTGAATTTAAGGTTTTACTACTTACGTATAAAATACTTAACGGTCTAGCTCAATCCTATCTTGCTGATTGTATTGTACCGTATGTCCAGGCCAGAAATCTGCATTCGAGGAATTCCGGCTTATTAGTGATTCCCAGAACCCAAAAAAAGTCTGCGGGCTTTAGAGTGTTTTCTATTTGGGCTACAGTCCTCTAGAATGCGCTACTGGTAACAGTTAGAGATGCTACCTCAGTAGAAGCATTTAAGTCCCATCTTAAAACTCATTTGTATACTCTAGCTTTTAAGTAGACCCCTTTTTAGACCAGTTGATCTGTCGTCTCCCTTTTCTGCTCTGGCGCCCCCTCCTGCATGGAGAGGTTATCAAGGGACCACGGATCAGGCTCCACGGTACCACTCCTCTGTGTATCAGTTGGTGACATCTCTGCGCTGCTGACTTGTCTACATGCAAGAGGATCCCCTGCTAGCCCCACTATGGACTGGACTCTCACATTATTAACCGTATCCACTCGGCATCCATTCCATCAGTCACCCAGGAGAGGGTCCCCACATCTGCAGCCCCTTCCAGGGTTTCACGTTGTTCCTACTAGGTTGAGTTTGTTCTTGCTCTGATATGGGATCCGAGCCGAGGATGTCGTTGTGACTTGTGCCTATATAAGTAAACTTTGATTGATTGATTGATTGGTCTACAGTTAACTTCCAAGGAGCAAGGAAGAAAGGAAGCAGCAGACCACTCGTAAACATAGGGACACACGGTAGTGATCATGTAGTCGCTATAAATAGTTTGTCTGCGTTAGCTCTTACAATAACAATATCACTAATACTTGGTTAATATCCAAATCACGAAATGTAAATGAAGTATTGTTGGCGGTTTTTGAATGGGTATTTATTGGGTTTTATGGGCAGAATCATCAAAAAAATTCCAAAAAAAAGGGCAGTTCCCCTTTAAGCTGAGTGAGCACTTTCCTCAAACAACATCCTGTTTGAAACCCGGCAATAGTGAGGTACCATTGGTCAGTTGTTAGGTGTCGTCTTGGTGTCATGTCAAAATGTGAACAGCATAATGGCAGGGACTTATATCAACTATGATTAAAGTCTGTTTTTATCAATTCTAATTAAACTAGGAAATGTGTTGATAGTCGTGGGCCAATAACACATTTTGCTGGACGATCTAAATCAAGCACCAATGTAATCATAATATGTTGTACTATTAATGCAAGTAAGCCTTTCAAACACAGTCAATTTTTTTTTGTCAATACTAGTTTACATTTGTAATTGGAAGGGCAATACCTTTTAATCATCTTTAGTAAGCAAACAACAAAAATACAATGGACTTTTAATCTGGGATGTTCCAATCAATGTTTTATGATGCTGATTCTGTTACCGATCATTCATTAGTGATATTGGCCAATTGCATTTGACAATTAATGGAATTGGTTCTTACACCAAGGGATGCAGTCTGTTGGAATACACCTCTTTCTATTTATATGTCTTTCATCATTTCGCTGCTCTCTTTCTTCATAATTGTGTCACATATGAGCTGCTGAGATTGCTGTAAACAACGCCATCACTGTCATATAACGTTGCTTTGGATCGGTTCTAAAGAATATATAATATAATTGTGAGCTAAACGGTAAAAGCCTGATCATAGTGAGTGTGAACTAGGTCATCTTTCCTTCATCTTACGTCTTTTTAAATGACATGTCTCGGACAGCTGTGCTCATGTGTCGTGCTGTGAGGAGCAGGAAGATGGAAAATAAGCACATTAAAAGGCGCATATCGGCATGCTTTGGATCCGAACCTCTGACCAAATGATGACTTCACATATTCCAATTTGTTTGTTTGTTTTGGTGTATATTTTTGTTGCCATCACTTTGCAACAAAATCAACAAATCCTGGCTCGTTTGTCCGTGTTATTGGGTTCACCTTGCTCATTCAGTTTGAAGATGATATATTCCTATTGCCCGGTGTAATTGCGATAATTTTTTCCCCCCATCATTTTTGTTACCTTGTGGTGCTTGTCACTAGCGAGGCTCTCTCGGTGCATATTGTCTGTGTAAGCTAGTGGCCCCCACCACCATCCACCGAGACAAAGATAGTGGATGACTGACTAGAGGGATGTCAAATATGCGATCCGCAAGCCGGATTAGGCCCGCGAACCGGTTCAATCTAGCCCATGAGATGAGTTTGCTCAGTGTAAAATTGAGCTGTATTTTTAAATGAAAGAATCTGCTGTTCTAATTGTGTCTACTGGATGTCACAATAGCAATTCTGTTAGGCAAGCAAATAGTTTATACCGGCAAGCAAGTATATCAAGCAAGTGGTACTCTGTAAAGCGGGGCTGCGGCTCCTTCCCTTCGACCCAAACAAACAGGAGTAAAATAAACAATTGGTAACTCCACTTAAAATGCTGGTACCGTATTTTCCGCACACCATAAGCCGCCCCGTGTTATAAGCCGCACCTTCAATGAATGGCATATTTCAAAACTTTGTTTACCTATAAGCCGCCCCGTGTTATTAGCCGCACCTACGCTGCGCTAAAGGGAATGTCAAAAAAACAGTCAGATAGGTCAGTCAAACTTTAATAATATATTACAAACCAGCGTTCTAAAAACTCTGTTCACTCCCAAAATGTAATGTGCTAATGTGCAATCACAAAAATAGTAACACTCAAAATAGTGCCGAGCAATAGCAACATCAATAACTCAACGTTGCTCGAACGTTAATGTCACACAACACACAAAATAAACAATTAAAAGCTCACTTTCTGAAGTTATTACTCATCCACAAATCCCTCGAATTCTTCTTCTTCGGTGTGCTTCACTTGTTTTTTGACACCATCTGATGTGGACACGCATGGAGTCGTAGGTCAACAGGGATGGAGCTGCGTGAAAAAAGTCACCCGGTCTCTTCGCGTAAACGTCTATCAACCACTCGCTCATCTTTTCTTCATCCATCCATCCCTTCGAGTTAGCTTTTATGATGACGCCGGCTGGAAAGTTCTCTTTTAGCAAGGTCTTCCTTTTGAATATCACCATGGGTGGAAGTTTCTGGCCGTTAGCCTGGCTAGCTAGAACCACAGTGAAGGACGACTTCTCATTCCCTGTGGTGCGAATATTCACCGTACGTGCTCCCGTTGTATCCACAGTGCGGTTCACAGGAATATCAAAAGTCAGTGGAACCTTGTACGCGTGTCTCTTAGTAGGAGCCATTTTGTGGTCTTTACAGAAACACACAAATGAAATGAAACGTAATATCCGCGCGCTTTTTCTTGTACGGGGTGGGTGCTCACCTTGGCGGTTGCTTACAGTAGAAGAAGAAGCGCTTCCTCTTCTATGGGGGCGGTTGCATACCGTAGAAGAAGAAGCGCTTCCTCTTTTACGGGGAAAAAAGATAGCGGCTTTTTACCGTAGTTGCGAGACCTAACTTTATGAAAATAAATATTAATATTAATCCATATATAAGGCGCACCGGGTTATAAGCCGCACTGTTAGCTTTTGAGAAAATTTGTGGTTTTTAGGTGCGGCTTATGGTGCGGAAAATACGGTATTTGCACATTGATATAGTTTTGCGAACATTATTGTTTTCAGTGCATATTTAAAGAAAGTAAACAGTGGGAAATAACATATGAGATAGTTGATACATAGAAGTGTTTTTATTTATGGTTTATTGATTTTTTTGTTCAATCAAAGATGGGCTGTGACTTAAAGTTCAATTGCTTTGTAGATACACTGACCAATTTTTTTCCTCAGAATTTTCAACTAACTTGAAGGGTTTTGTCAAGAGGATTATTTGTGATATGCACATTTTAAGAATGTGTTTGTTCTATTTTGAGACAAAGTAAAATAAAGAAAAAAATCTGAAGTTGTCATAGTTGTATTTTTAAGTTATTATGCCATTTTACTCGTGTTGCTCACGTGGGTATAGATTTTCCATCATGAAGCCCCTGAGCTAAAATGAGTTTGACACCCTTGGACTAGAGCAGGAGTCGGCAACCTTTACCACTCAAAGAGCCATTTTGACCCGTTTCACAAATTCAAGAAAATAATGGGAGCCACAAAGCTCTTTTGAAATTTAAAATGAAATAACACTGCATACAAAGGTTTTTTTTTGCTTTATGCTATGTATAAACCAGACACGCAGCCCGCGAGACGTTATTTTGCGGCCCGAACCTTAATATGAAAATTTAATGTTAGTGCGGCCCGCAAGTTTTATATGAATGACGCTTGACAGCGTCATACTTGCCAACCCTCCCGAGTTTTCCGGGAGACTCCCGAAATTCAGGGCAACAATTCTATCGGTGTCTGCTGATTTTCACCCAAATAACAATAATAAGGTCGTGCCGTGAAAGCACTGTCTTTAGCGCCCTCTACAACCTGTACATACAGCGTGCCGGCCCAGTTACATGTTGTGTGAGGCTTCTGCCGACACAAATAAGTGACTGCAAGGCATACTTGGTCAACAGCCATACTGAGGTAAGGCTGCAGCTAACGATTATTTTTCTATCGATTAATCTATAGATTATTTTTTTCGATTAATTGGTTAATCTATAGATTATTTTTTTCGATTCATCTATAGATTATTTTTCCTTTTACCGATTATTTTTTTAATTTAAAATGAAGATGAAAAAATAAATGTAGGCCTGTTTTTTCAAAAGGCATGGCTTTTATTTACAAAAAAAAAGAAGTATGGCCACTCAGTCAACATTGACCACAACATGACAAAATATTCTGTAACAATGTAAAAATTTAAAACTTTTAACATTTAACAAAATTAAAAGTAGCTTATTTGCTTTTTAATGTGCAAATATAAAAGTAAACATCCAGTGCAAATCTTAATATTCTGCAATAGTATAAGCATTTCAAAAGTAAAAGTATTGCTTATTTTGCTTTAAAATGTGCAAAAATAAAGATAAACATCCAATACAAAAAAGTGCAAAACGAAATATTCTGTAACAACAGTGTAAACATTTCAACAAAAGTAAAAGTATTGCTTATTTGCTAAAATGTGCAAAAATAAAGATAAACATCCAATACAAAAAAGTGCCAATCTAAATATTCTGGAGCACTGTAAACATTAAGTATTGCTTTTAAAATGTGCAAAATAAACATAAAGTCCAACACAGTACACAATAACCAATTCTACTCATTCCAGTGAGTGACTAACAGTTGTAATGAAGAAAGGTTAGCATGTCTACATGCTCTGGTTCTTTTCATGTTTACAATATTCCCAGCAGCTGAAAATAGGCGCTCAGAAGGGGTCGATGTGGCTAGAACTGAGAGCTAATTACCGGTAGCCTTCACCTCAAGCCAGGACTGCGAGTGAGCTGAGTTCCAGTTTATATTCCTAGAAGGTCAACGGGCTCATAGTGATGTTACTAGTAGTTGACTGGGAGGTGTTTATTATCATTTGGGGAGAGTCCGCTGCCTGATGCTCACCTGCTAAACACCTATCTGCTCGACGCTGAAGCGCTGACTACATGCGCTCTGAATACGCACTGCTGATTGGCTGATAACGCTTTGTATAACGCTTTGTGTGTACCAATCAGATGGTTGTGTGGGTGGGACAATGCTGCGTGCTGAGACAGAGGCAGACACAGAAGGAGCAAAGCAGCTTGTTAACACTTTAGCAGCTAAAGTTAGCTTTAGCTTAGAAACTCGTTCGGTACACCCCCGTACCGAACCGAAAGCCCCGTACCGAAACGGTTCAATACAAAACACGTACCGTTACACCCCATAGCAGATACAAATGACACATTCATGTTTTTGTGTAATGATGACAACGTATACTCGCGCGGACGATTGACTAGTTGATGGTTTTCTTTTCAAATGTTCGTTCATAGCCGTTGTGCTGCTATGATAGGCCATTTCCGCTCGACACAGTGTGCATACAACAACATTATTAGGCCGTGTATTGAAATACTCCCACACTTTTGACTACTTTTGGCGTGATTTTTTCCCCCTCGCTCGCGCAGTCTGCTTTGTGCTCCGCCATGACGGTAGTGTGACGTAAATATGCGACGCGTCGACGCACAAAAACGCCGTCGACGTATTTACGTAACCGATGACGTCGACGACGTCGACTACGTCGACGCGTCGTTTCAGCCTTACTCTGAGGGTGTCCGTATAAAACAACTTTAACACTGTGATAAATATGCGCCACACTGTGAACCCACACCAAAAAAGAATGACAAACACATTTCGGGAGAACATCCGCACCGTAACACAACATAAACACAACAGAACAAATACCCAGAATCCCATGCATCCCTAACTCTTCCGGGCTACATTATACACCCCCGCTACCACCAAACCCCGCCCCCCCAACCCTGCCCCCCCACACATCAACCCCCCCTCCCCCCTCCGTGTGTCGGTTGAGGTGGGCGGGGTTGGGGCAAGCGATCAAATGTTTGGAAGCCAAAGCTGCGTACTCACGGTAGCGCGTCTGCTATCCAACTCAAAGTCCTCCTGGTTGTGTTGCTGCAGCCAGCCGCTAATACACCGATCCCACCTACAGCTTTCTTCTTTGCTGTCTTCACTGTTCATTAAACAAATTGCAAAAGATTCACCAACACAGATGTCCAGAATACTGTGGAATTTTGCGATGAAAACAGACGACTTAATAGCTGGCCACAATGGTGTCCCAATATGTCTGCACAATCCGTGACGTCACGCGCAAACGTCATCATACCGAGACGTTTTCAGCAGAATATTTCGCGGGAAATTTAAAATGGCCCTTTACTAATCTAACCCGGCCGTATTGGCATGTGTTGCAATGTTAAGATTTCATCATTGATATATAAACTATCAGACTGTGTGGTCGGTAGTAGTGTGTTTCAGTAGGCCTTTAAGCTCAGGGGCCACATAGAGGAAAATATTTTACCATGTGGGCCAGACTGGTAGAGTCACGCCATAATAACTTAAAAATAAAAAAAACTTCAGGTTCTGAGGTCAGTTATAAAAACACCATGAAGAACACAATGAAGTTAGACTTTGTCTCAGTGTATGTACAAAGCCATTAAACTTTAAGCACTTACTGTTTAGCATTTTCAAGTTGTTAGTTCACCATTGAAGACGCATTTGGAAAAGCAACTGAGTGTTTCCTCAAACCGCCACATTGGTGACATCTGCCAACTGCACATTCATTTATCATCATTTAAATATTACACTTATAATATAAACAAAACAATTATCAAAATGATACCATAGCCCAAATCATAATCTGAAAAAATAACTACTTATGAACATTTTGGATTTCAGCAAAAAAAAAAATAGAACAAACAACAAATGTAGAAACACATAATTTTACAATGAAGTTCAGGGTGCGCATCGCACCATCAATCAATTGCAAGCACTGCACGAATCTCGAACGACGAAGATGATGGTCATTTTGACTTAAGTCTTTGCATCTTATCGTTTCGTTATTTTATCTGTTGAGTGGATGTCCAGGGTGTACCCCGCCTTCCGCCCGATTGTAGCTGAGATAGGCTCCAGCGCCCCCCGCGACCCCGAAGGGAATAAGCGGTAGAAAATGGATGGATGGATGGATAATTTACAAAGAAAGAAGATATTGTGCCTCGATACTGCATCAATCTGCCGCAATCTGCTGCCAACCAAAACAGGAGAAGCTGATTGCTTGAACCTGCACTGATTAGAATTGCGGCAGCCAATCCAGAGGGCGCTTAAAGTCAGCTGACATGTCATCTTTAAACAGTGTCATGTGTTAAAATTAAAGTTAAAGTACCAATGATTGTCACACACACACTAGGTGTGGTGAAATTTGTCCTCTGCATTTGACCCATCCCCTTGTTCACCCCCTGGGAGGTGAGGGGAGCAGTGGGCAGCAGCGGTGGCCGCGCCCGGGAATCATTTTTGGTGATTTAACCCCCAATTCCAACCCTTGATGCTGAGTGTCAAGCAGGGAGGTAATGGGTCCCATTTTTATAGTCTTTGGTATGACTCGGCCGGGGTTTGAACTCACAACCTACCGATCTCAGGGCGGACACTCTAACCACTAGGCCACTGAGTAGGTATGACGTGGGTTACATTTGAACACACTATTGCGACATACAGTAGACACATTAAGTACAGCAGTTTCTTTCATTAGAAAATTGCCGCTCCTTTCTATACTTGGGAAACTCATCTTTCGGGCCGGATTAAACCTGTTCGCAGGCCTAATATGGCCGATGGGCCCTAGGTTTGACACCCCTGGTATATGGCATTCTGATTGGCAACCAGGTACAGATGTATCCTAATGGCCAATTAGGCACAGGTGAGGAGGCCAGCGCCCATAAAAGAAAAAGAATGGCAAAAGGAGGCAAACAGAAAATGAAATTTAAAGGTGTCATATGTAATAATTTCATGTCAAGTCATCATTACCGACCCTGCCCCCCTCTACATCAACGGCGAGCGTGTGGAGAGGGTCCACACCTTCAGGTACCTTGGAGTCCACATCTCTAGCGACTTTTCCTGGACAGTCAACACCACATCAATCATCAAGAAGGCTCAGCAGTGGCTACACTTCCTGAGAGTCCTCGGGAAGTACAACCTGAAGCCTGACCTGCTGCTGACCTTCTACCGCTCGTCCATCGAGAGCCTGCTGACCTACTGTATTACAGTATGGTACGGCAGCTGCACTGCAGCAGACAGGGAGAGGCTGCAAAGAGTGGTCAAGACGGCTCAGAAGATTATCGGCCGCCCTCTCCCCTCTCTGATGGACATCTACACCTCCCGCTGCCTCAACAGAGCCAGTGCCATCATCAAGGACAGCACCCACCCTGGCTCTGACCTATTCCACCTGCTGCCCTCTGGGAAGCGCTACAGGTGCATTAAAGCCAAGACAAACAGGCTGAAGAACAGCTTCTTCCCCAGGGCCATAATCACCCTGAACGGACTGCCCCATTATCCCTCATAACTGCATTCTCTTCTGTGAAATAACCCATTCCACCAACCACCCTGTTTTTTTTTCATGTAGATATTCATGTATATATTCATTTCACCCACTGTATAGAGTGTACATTTGTACAGAGTGTATAGAGTCACATTTGTACAGAGTGTATAGAGTGTACATTTGTACACTCTATAGTTCTTTGCACTTCTATATTTTTTATATTTTTTTTTCAAATGCAGACAAACCATGGATGACAGAGAAAATAAAACAGGCTATAAAGAAAAGACAAAAAGCCCACAATAAATGGGGGAAAGTGGGAAAATGGAGAGAAATCAGAAACTCCGTCCAAAGACTTATACGCAAGGCAAAAACTAGATATTATAAAAATGAAATGCAAAACCTAAAGAAAAAGAACCCCAAAGAGTGGTGGGACTATATAAATAAAGGACTAGGACGCGCTAAATCATCAACTGATGGAATAATCAAAATACAAAGCTGCAGAAGCCCTGAAGAACTTCTTTGCGGAGTCGTGGACTAAAGCAACTCTCTATTGTGTCTATCCCCTACCAAGAGCTACACCAAGTGACATCTGTAGCATAGGTGAGATGAAGCTAGCCCTCACTCGGCTGGACCCCCAGAAAGCAAGTGGGCCAGATGGCATTCCCACCTGGCTGCTGAAAGAACATGCAGAGGACCTGGCACCGGTCATCACACATCTGGCCAACTTCTCTTTCCAACAGGGGTGTGTCCCCGATGTATGGAAAGAGTCAAATGTCTGTTCCATACCCAAAGGCCAAGACCCTGGCTCAATCTCAAACGGGCGTCCTATCTCACTAACTTCTTGTGTGGGGAAAACAATAGAACGTTTTGTGTTAAAAAAGCTTATGCCAACTGTGCTTGACGTATGTAAAAATCAATATGCATATCTGCCTAAGCACAGTACTACAACGGCTCTAGTCAGGGCAATGCACACCTGGCTTACCGAAACAGACTCCAAACCAACGATGGTGAGAGTACTGTTGGCAGATATGTCGAGAGCTTTTGATGTAATTGACCATGGAATCCTGATGCAAAACATACTGGACCTAGGACTGTGCCCATATCTGACAGCCTGGCTACATAGTTACATCTCAGGAAGGAGACAGAGAGTGGTGGCAAATGGAGCTCACAGCCCCTGGATTGAAGTTACTTCTGGGGTGCCACAAGGGGGTGTTGTCTCCCCATATGTCTTCCTCCTTTACATGGCCACCCGGGATGTTGTTTTTGAGGACACCCTTGATGTCGGATATGCAGACGACATCGGGCTATCGAGAGCGATCCCCATATCCAACATCATGTCAGACACAACGATGTGCCAGGAGGCACAAAGGCTGGATGAATGGGCAGCAAATAAGAAAATGATACTCAACGGGAAAAAGTCGGTAGAACTCCGGATATGTTTTGCCCAAAATCCATCACAACCTCCTGCACTGATGTTGGGGGGACAGGAGGTCCCTGTCGTGGAAACAACAAAGTACCTGGGTTACCACCTCGATCAAAACCTGACTGGAGATGTGCACATCGAGAAGGCAATAAAAACCGCCTCCAAGCGGCTGCACTACCTCACAGTCATGGCGAGACATGGACTACCTGCAGACGACCTTGTTACCATCTACACCACTCTCATCAGGCCGTGTCTGGAATATAGCTCAGTGCTCTTAGTGGGCTGCTCCAAAAAACAACAGGCAGAGCTAGAGCGAGTCCAGAAACGTGCCTGTAAAATCATTACGAGGAGAGCTGGAAACATCTCACAACCCCTACCATCACTCCAGACCAGGAGAGAGCAGGCTGCAGTGAAACTGGTCAGGGATATGCATGATGAGCAGCACCCTCTGCATGACCTGCTACCTCCAACACGAGGCAGCCGCACTGCCAGGACATTGAGGAACCAACATAAGCTGGCTGAACCCGAGCCCAAAGCCAAGACAAGGAGACTTAAAAACTCTACCCTGCATACTGCAATCAAACAGTATAATGACACTATCTAATTAAATAAGTAATACAGTCATATACCAGAATGCTAATAGTTTCCATGCTGCTGTTGCCCTGAAAATGTTTTTTTTAATATAAAATACTGTCTGTTCTTTTCTTTTTTTTAATCTTTGTTTGTTTGATATTCATTGTAAAGTTCAGCTGTTTTTTCAGTGGGGACTTGGCTCCACTGCAAGCATGAATAAATAAAGTCAAGTCAAGTCATATATTTACACATTGTTTTCTTGCATGCACACATCGCACTGTATGGAATGGCCTCAATCTCGTTACCCTGCGTAATGACAATAAAGCTGATTCTGATTCTGATTCTGAAATGGCCCGGATATGTCAAAAGGCATTAATACATCATGTTCTTTTCGAATACCTTTATAACTGATAACGGTAGTTCAGCCGGGATATGGTCATTTCAAAATTTGATTTACTGCCCCGAAATCTTGTTATTGTTTTCATTTCGATTCCCCACCCTCCATCGTTTGACCAATTAGAAAGTCCGTGAGTGTGTCACATCGAGGTTGCCAGTTACGCACCACCACCTTAGTCGAGCTACTGCCACTGGTAAAGTTAATAAACATGTCAGACCTTAGTAAATGTAAAAGGCATTGTTGTGATCCTCAACTTATTCATGACAAAGCCAGGAACAAAAAAATAATTTGTATCGGGGGTGCCTTTGAAAGATGGAGACGATTAAAGACGAAGAAGATTTTTTCATCTGATGCCAAACTTACTAATTTCCTCCTTGATATGTAAGCCAGGCATTTACGTTTTCTTATTACTTGTAATAAATGGAAATGGACATTTCCTTTGTAAACTATATTGTCCAATACAGTCTAAGACCTTGTCTAACAAAACTAGTATGTTTGTGCAATGAATGCTTAGAAGCAAAGCACCATCACACTAATGTAATGCTTAGCATGCTAGCCCGGTCAATGGCACATCAACATATAGGCTAACAGGGGAAATATATTATATTGCTTAGCCTGTATGTCGATGTGTCATCTAACTCAGTGGTCCCCAACCACCGGGCCACGGCCCGGTACTGGTCCGTGGATCGATTGGTACCGGGCCGCACAAGAAATAAAAATAAAAAAATTAATAAAATAAAAATATTTATTTTAATTTTTTTTATTTTTATATTTCTGGTTCCTACATTATATATCAATATAGATCAATACAGTCTGCAGGGATACAGTCCGTAAGCACACATGATTGTATTTTTTTATGACAAAACAAAAAAAAAACATCTTGCAAGAAGCATTAACAAGAGAAACCTACAGCGTAGGACTTGTCAATTGCCATTTGAAGTTCCTTGGAGTAGGATTCAAATTTGGCTGCGTATCTGGCAACCTCAGTCATGGAGAGTAGGAGGGGACTACAGAATGTTGACCGTGATTGCAGTACCATTATGGCCACATTTTAACACATGGCACCTTTAAAATAAAAGCACTGTGCAGGAAATAAAACAAAATACAGGAACATAAGAAAACAAAGTCCAAACTTGTCATGACACAATCATCTTTATGTGATGATATGTGATAGACTCGATAGTGCTCTCTGCTGGAATGTTAAAAATACAATGTATTTCCATCACTTCCATCAAGTGATCCACTATCTCGCCCGTTTCTCTCACACACGTCTGCACTGCGCCGCACCGGTGATCGAGAAAAAATATATTTTCAAAGAAGCAGTCGGTAAATTATGTCAGTGTTTTAGGAATCGAGAAGAAGTGGTTGAAAATGTGGTGATAATACTCCCTTTTTTTTTTTTTTTTTTTAAATCTACCTTCTGTTAATTTTTATATTAGTGTTCCCTTTTACTCCTTAATAAGCTATAGTTTTATACAAAACATTTAAATTACACAGAACATGACGTAGCAGACTCCGTCGTAAAATTTTCAAGTCTCGTAAGTAACATAGTCTACACGCAGGCATGGACAGATTGTGTTTTCTGGTATCAATCGAGTAGTGTGCTGCAAACTTAGCAAAAGGATATGTACTTCACTGTTTGAAGGAAAACAAAAGGCCATTTAACGGCAGTCACTAGAATGGTGCATTTTTCCTCAAAGTTATTTCCATAACAAAGATATTTGAACAATCTGAGAATACATTTCATTAAACATTTTCAAATTAAGTATTCACAAAATTTTTTCGTCATCATTTTCAAACATTTAACAATATATTTGAACAACACTAACCGAAAAACAAGAAACGTGAGGAATAACACTTAAGTATAAAACAAAAAGCAAAAAAAGCATCATATTACACATTACATATTGTTTTTTCTTTGATGTAATGTTTTTTATGATGTCCCCAAAAGGGACAAGTGGTATAAAATGGATGGATTGATTAATAAAATGAAAAACTATTTGGTTTGCATGTCATTACTCTGAAATTATGAATATGTAATACTCCTAGTAGACACAACAGTTTGACAGCATACTCAAGTTTTTGTCAGAACAGAACCCTGTATTTGAACTCAAACAGTATATTGTAAGTATTAAACAATACAACAGAAAGTTCAGTCCAGAAAAATTGTGAGATTGGACATTCATGGTTAATTGACTCTTTTTCTTTGTGACAAAAAAAAGCTTTCTAAGATTTACAAGGGTAAAATTTGTGACATGATTTTAACTTTATTTTGGATAAGAAATATGTTATGTTTAGTCCAATTTTTTTTTTTAAATGAATATGATGTAAGAAGTTTCTCTGGGACGCAACACCTTTTGGTGGACAAGTTCTATCAGAATTAATTGTTCCTTATGTGTCATTATTGCATTTACTAACTAATATGTTTATTTGAGCACTCATTAAGCTTAGAAAAACTTACTCCATATGTTCATCCCGTAGAGAAGACTTTAAGAGCCGAAGAAGCTGGACTGAAATGCCATTTATCAATCTTTTGTAATCAATAGGATTCATGTCAATAATATATTTTTCAACAAATCTATTATGTTTAAATGAAAGTCAATTTCTGTAGAAAAATTGAAAGAAGAGGATATATTTGTTTTCTTTTAAAATTTTCTTTTAGTCTAAGACAATATTTGCGGTATATTAAATGGAATTTTTACCTGATATTGGATAGGCTCCAGCACCCCTCACGACCTCGAAAAGGACAGGCGGTAAAAAATGGATGGATGGATGTTTCGACTGTCATTTGCAGTCTTCTTCAGAAGGGTCACCTGACCATTGTCACGTGTTGCCTATTAGCTCCCTCCCCCATTGACCATCAAGTGGCAGTGGAGTAGTCTGCCTGGTTGTCCAGGCTTATAAGAACAGCTGATAGGAAACACATCACAGCGGTCAGGTGTCCCTTCTGAAGAAGACTGCAGATGACAGTCGAAAGATGTCAGGTAAAAATTCCCTCTAATATACTGAAAAGTTTGTCTGACTACAAGAAAATTTTAAAAGTATATGAATAATAAGACATAATGAACCTTTTTTGAGCAAAAAAAAAAGGATGTTTTCAACATGCTGTTGAAAACAATATTCAATATGTTTCTATGTGAAATATATTGATTATTCCAAACAATATATTTGTGTAGAGAGAAGTTGTTTGGAAGCCAACTTCCATAAATCCAGAGGTTGTTTATTCCATCATGCAGCTGTGTCCTGACTCTCAAATAAGAATGTAACAATCAGATCAGATGAAAATAGCCAACACAATGTGAGTCATACTGCTCTAGGAGATATAATACTAATTATAAATGCAATACACCATACTGACCCCACACAATGATAAATCCGTAATGGATATTGGTTGTCAATATAAGTTGTATTTTACCCACCAACATTTGTCATCATTTGTCAGCTGAGGTGTCAATCCACCTTGAAATAAGACTGGCGTTTCTGAGTGACACAAATGTCATGTAAAAAGGGAATATGAAATAAACAGACATTCCTTTATGCTGAGCTATTCATAAAAAAGTTTTTTTTAAACAATAAAGGGAGCATACATACTGTTAATGTATGATCAGTATGTTTTACTCTTGTACTTGACTTAGCTTCAAATGCCGATGAATGATTTATTAGCTATTATTGTGTTATTTATATTTTTCTAGTACTGCATATCTTATTAAGTTAAATTAATTATTTATTTGTTCAAAGATGGCCATTAAAGCCTACTACACTGCTGCACTTGGGACTTTAACTTAACTTTAACTTTAATGTTTGTCATTGTGGTGGTGCTTGATGAATGCTTGGGCTTACTACGCTACTGCACTTTGATTTTGGTCATTGTGTTGGTGCTTGATGAATGATTGGGCCTACTGCGCTACTGCACTTTGATGTTGGTCATTGTGGGGGTGCTTGATGAATGCTTGGGCCTACTGCGCCACTGCACTTTGCTTTTGGTCATTGTGCACTGCAGTTATGTTACATACATAGTCTCTGCAGTGCTCCTGCTGACCCACATCTATTGTAAGATTTGTTTTCACGCTCTGATTTTACACAGCAGGTGACGAACAGCTGATCTCGGTGAGCGCTTTGAGTATCTAGTCGGTAGAAGAACGCTATATAAATCTAATCCATTATTATTAGTGTTTGATTAGGTACTGACGTACCACGACGTGACTCACATTTAGACATGTTACCATAACAACAACGCTGCAAACATTACTAGCTGATTTGACAGTGTAGCTTGAATATGAAGTAGCGAAACAACAAAATAAGAAATGCTTTGTACATTTCAGCAGATGGCTAACAGGAACCACGTTACAGCTGAGCGTAAGCAGCTAAGAAGAGGAAATTAGCAAGTAAATTAATACGTCAGGAAACACAATTATAACCATACAGAATATTTATATTCTCAGTTCCATTTTGAAAGTTATGGAAAAAATAGTTTATGAGCAGGTCGATACATACCTTGCTACTAATAAACTCATGTACAAATTCCAGTCCGGCTTCAGAACTAACCACTCCACTGACACATGCCTTCTCTATCTGACCGACCACATCAAAAATGAGGTGGATGCAGGCAAATACTGCGGCATGGTCATGCTGAACCTTCAGAAGGCCTTTGACACCGTAAACCACGCTATACTGTTGGATAAGCTCAGAGCAATCGGATTTGATAAAACCTCATCGAGCTGGATGCAATCTTACTTGGAGGGGAGGAAACAGGTGGTAGAGGTGAACGGCACCATGTCCCCCTCTCAGTAAGCTGTGGGGTCCCCCAAGGCTGTATATTAGTACCTTTACAGTTCCTAATATATGTAAATGACATGTCATCAGCATGCAACTGTGAATTGTTCCTGTTTGCGGATGTCTCGGCCCTGCTGGTATCCGGCAAGGACAAGTCACAGGTGGAAAAAATCCTCAGTGCTGAACTCCTTAGTATTTGCACCTGGCTCGCTGACAATAAGCTATCCATACACTTGGGTAAAACGGAATCCATCCTATTTGGGTCCCAAATCAATCTCAAGAAAGTCAGTGACTTCACTATGAAAGTGGGTGACATTGTTATCACCAGGAAAGATGAGGTCACCTACCTAGGTTCCATTCTAGAGGCGAATCTTTCCTGTGATAAGATGGTAACCAACGAACAAGATTTCTCTACAGAATCTCCTCTCTGGTCATCAAAAGCACCTTGAAGATTCTAGCGGGAACTCTCGTTCAACCCTTTTTTGATTACGCTTGCACCTCCTGGTACCCTAGCACCTCCAAAACCCTCAAATCTAGACTCCAAACATCCCAGAACAAGCTGGTCAGGTTACTTTAAGACCTCCACCCCAGATCACACCTCACTCCAACACACTTCTCCAAAGTGGGCTGGCTCAGGGTGGAGGACGGAGTAAAACAACTTGCACTGAGCCTAGTCTATAAAATCCGCTACACCTCCCCGATACCGAAGTACATGTCAAACTATTTCCTTAACGTAAATGACCGCCATAACCACAACACCTGGGGGAGTTACACAAACCACGTTAAACCCAGATTCCGATCTAACAAAGGTCTTAACTCATTCTCCTTCTATGCCACATCAATATGGAATGCACTCCCAACAACTTCAACCCTTGACTACCCCCCCATCTTATCTTTGCTCACTGCTCACCATTCAAACATCCTGAGCACACTCTCTGATAAAGCAGTTTCATTAGACTTTACATTACCACAATCCGGACTACCGTATTTTCCGCACTATGAGGCGCACCGAAAAACCAAAAATGTTCTCAAAAGTTGACAATGCGTCTTATAATCCGGTGCGCCTTATATATGGACCAATATTGAGCCACAACAAACCTAAAATTAATTTTCATAAAGTTTAGGTCTCGCAACTACGGTAAACAACCGCCAACTTCTTTTTCCCCGTAGAAGAAAAAGCGCTTCTTATTCTATGGTAAGCAGCTGCCCCCGTAGAAAAAGAAGCGTGCAGTGCATGCTGGGATATGACGTTTCATTTCCATTTGTGTGTTTCTGTAAAGACCCCAAAATGGCTCCTACTAAGAGACACGCTTACGACGCAGAGTTCAAACTCAAGGCAATCAGTCCCGCAGTAGAACACGGGAATAGAGCAACCGGGTGGATTGAAAAAAGAACTCCAGCCGCTTGATATTGGTGTCAACAGGGCAATCAAAGCTAGACTGCGAACTGCGTCGGAACAGTGAATGACAGAAGGCGAACACACGTTCAACAAGACAGGGAGACAGCGCCGGACGACATACGCCACTATCTGCCAGTGGATCGTAAATGCCTGGGCTGATATATCAGTCTCAACTGTGGTCCGAGCTGTCAGGAGGGCAGGAATTGTCACTGAACTGCTGGACAACAGCAGCGACACTGACTCCAATAATGACTTCGACGAGACGGACGGGCATTTTGGATGCCGTATTCGCCCAACTATTTAATTCGGACACTGAAGAAGAAGAATTTGAGGGATTTGGATGAGGAATAACTTCAGAAAGTGAGCTTTACAAGTTTATTTTGTGTGTTGTGTTGTGTGACATTAACGTTTGAGCAACGTTGAGTTATTGATATTGTTATTACTCTGCACTATTTTGAGTGTTACTATTTTGTGATTGCACGTTTGGTTTACCGTAACACGAGTAAATCAGCTGTTTATTCATTTTGGGAGTGAACAGAGTTGTTTGAACGCTGGTTTGTAATATATGAATAAAGTTTGACTGACCTATCTGACTGTTTTGTTGACATTCTCTTTAGCGCAGCTCCATCTAATGGATGCATAGGTGCGCCTTATAATCCGGTGCGCCTTATATGTGAACAAAGTTTTGAAATATGCCAGTCATTGAAGGTGCGCCTTATAATCCGGTGCGCTTTATAGTGCGGAAAATACGGTACTTTTGGTTGTTTTGTTTTTTTCATTTTCCCTAAACGATCAACAAAATTTAAAACTCACATCCTTTATCCCAAAGCTAGTGAGGGAAAACATGCTCGACCGATGCACCTGTTTTAAACCTGTTTGTTGTTTTTAACATACAATTTATTACCGGTACATCACACTGTGCGGCTTGTTGTGTATATACATGTATATACATGTGATTTTTCTCTGATTTAACTCTGTTTGTCAGCTGCCTCTTTGATCACGTCCGCATTTTCAATGAAATTGTTTTCTTATTTGCCTTTGCCTGTAAAAAAAAAAGAATACATAAATAAATTAGACTGAATGGTGTCATTACTGTTATGTTATAAAGCTTTGGCAGGCCGGATTTGACACGTGGGCTGCCTTTTGAGGGCCTATATGGACTAAACTTTGCAGAGCATAACTTACCAATAGGGACTCATAACAGCAAGAGAAACAGTATCTATGTGTGTTTGGAATATGTGCGTCGGTGGGCAGTGTGTGTCGGGTACACACTCTTTCCCTCAGCTTGGGTTTGCTCAGACGGGGGCTGGTCCCCTTCCAAGGACTCTGCATGGCGATTGGAGAGCACGGGCCGGGCCCAGGTGCCTCCCCTTTTGACACACTTTCTGTGTAGCACTAAGCGGCATGACTTTCACTGGGCTCCAAGGGCGGGCGGTGCACCTTCAGGAATAAACAAACAAATATGGAGGCTGTTGGCGTGCAAGTGTGCAGACCCTGCTCATTTGACTGTGTGTGAGTATGGCGGAACAGCAGCTGGAATATTGCTGGCATGTATTAAAATTATGGATTTTTGAAGTGGCGTTGGAATCATGTCATTTGAGCATGTGTTGTTTGGGTTGGAAGAGCCTTAACCCCCACAAAATCAGTATTACAGGTGATTACCGTATTTTTCAGATTATAAATCACAGTTTTTTTCATAGTTTGGCCGTGGGTGCGACATATACTCCGGAGCGACTTTTGTGTGAAATTATTAACACATTACCGTAAAATATCAAAAAATATTATTTATCTAATTCGCGTAAGAGACGACGCAAATGGCAGCAATCGTCACTCACACGCCAACTAATAAGAATTTGGCGGGGAAGGGTCATGGAAGAAGTGCATTGTGGGTCATGGGATGCTAACTGCTATATGCTACTACCGTAGCTATTAAAATGGATCACATCAACATTGGCGGTAACTTATAAAAACGGAGAAGGGCGAACTAAAATGGCACCGAAAAGGAAATCATATACTGCAGATTACAAGCTGGACGTAGTGAAATATGCAGCAGAGAACGGCAATCGAGCAGCAGAAAGAAAGGACATACCAGAGGCGACACCGGGGAGGAAGATTTCATCGGATTTAGCGATCGGGAGTGACAGATTGTTTGGTAAACGTATAGCATGTTCTATATGTTATAGTTATTTGAATGACTCTTGCCATGATGTGTTGCGTTAACATACCAGGCACGTTCTCAGTTGGTTCTTTGTGCGTCATATGGCGTACACTTATTCAGCCTGTTGTTCACTATTCTTTATTTATTTTAAATTGCCTTTCAAATGTCTATTCTTGGTGTTGGATTTTATCAAATAAATTTCCCCAAAAAATGTGACTTACACTCCAGTGCGACGTATATATGTTTTTTTCCTTCTTTATTGTGCATTTTCGGCCGGTGCGACGGTTACTCCGGAGCGACTTATAGTCCGAAAAATACGGTACATACAAATTAATATCCTTGCACTCACTTTAAAACACTGGAGGTCACTAGAAGTCTTCTTCTTTTCTGCCTTTTGGGATGATGCTGTTATATCATCAGTGTCCAATAGATAGCACTATTCATTGTTGTTCTTTGACAGTTCAAAGGATAGAGGCACCTGTGCAACCTCTGGCTGTTGCTCTCCTACTTGTCCCTTTAATTGTATTACTTCCTCATAGGATGGCTTTTTCTTTATCACTTTTCAGTTGTTTTTAATCATGAAAGCCTGCTCTTGTTGTCCTAGTCAGTGTAAAGATAGGAACCATGAGTTGAATTGGTTTTACCCTTTATAATCATTTTTAATCATATTTATTTTTTATATTGTCTCTGTATTGGTTTTCTATTCATTTATTCTTTGTTTTATTCAGTCATTGGTGTAGCATATTGTTTTTAATATTGTTTTTAATATTGTTTTTAACATGGCTGTGCAGCACTTTGGAAACATTCTTGTTGTGTAAATGTGCTATATAAATAAAGTGGATTGGATAAATGGCGGCGCATGGCTATGGCTATGCTGCGGCTCGCTAATGCTCTTGGGAGTGTAGAGCGATTTGGCAAAAAACACCCGTCATTTCTGTCAATTTCATGGCTGGCTCAAAGCGTGAACACTCTGTGATCACATACGACCGACAGACAATTCTGGATGTGGATGGATCGGGTCGTTATAGACTGAAAGATGCATGTACGGTGGACCTCCTCGCTAGCATGGGAATACTTCGCGGACTACATCGAGTGGCCTTTGTAGCAGCGGAGTCAAGTGCTAGCGGTGAGCGCCAATGGAGACGACGTAAGCGGTGCGAGCGGGAGCGGAAGCAGAAGCGGGGTTGCCGAGCGGGGCTAACAACAAAGAGAAAAGCTAACCAAAGAAGCGTGGAGTCTCCGGGTAAGAAGCCATTTAAACTAGAACTAGCCGGCGTCAGGTTGGATAATCCCTGCACACATAGCAATTCTCTTAGAATAATACACAACTCACATAATGTTTTTTCTTTTGTGACCGTGTCAGAGGCAGACATACATTGTACTGAGGTAGCTAACTATGATGCGTTCAGTTTATCGCAACATCAAGCAAACAATCTGAATATCCCCGTCGTATCAATTCCTAGATATGGTCGAAACTATTTAAAGTGCAATACGCATAATACACGCAACATTATTAATATTGCTACTTCGGATAATTTCAACAAACAATCCTCAAAACAGCCCACTACCTATAATATGGGCTTTTTAAACATAAGATCATTATCTTCCAAAACGTTATTAGTTAATGAAGTCATTAGAGACAACAAACTTGACGTCGTTGTTCTCGCCGAGACCTGGCTCAAACCAGACGATTTTTTTGCGCTAAATGAGGCATCTCCTCCTAACTATACCAATACACATGTTGCCCGATCTCTTAAAAGGGGAGGGGGTGTCGCACTAATATACAATGAACACTATAATCTTACACCTAACCTAAATAATAAATATAACTCGTTTGAGGTGCTCACTTTGAGGTCTGTCACACCGCTGCCTCTCCACCTGGCTGTTATCTACCGCCCCCCTGGGCCCTATTCGGACTTCATCAGTGAATTCTCAGAGTTTGTTGCTGATCTAGTGACTCACGCCGACAATATAATCATAATGGGGGACTTTAATATCCATATGAATACCCCATCGGACCCTCCATGCGTGGCGCTCCAGACTATAATTGATAGCTGTGGTCTTACACAAATAATAAATGAACCCACGCATCGCAACGGTAATACGATAGATCTGGTGCTTGTCAGGGGTGTCACCACCTCTAAAGTTACGATACTCCCATACACTAAAGTAATGTCCGATCATTACCTTATAAAATTTGAAGTTCTGACTCATTGTCAACAAACTAATAATAATAATAATAACTACTATAGCAGCCGCAACATTAATGCTGCCACAACGACGACTCTTACTGACCTACTGCCTTCGGTAATGGCACCATTCCCAAATTATGTGGGCTCTATTGATAACCTCACTAACAACTTTAATGACGCCCTGCGCGACACCATTGATAGTGTAGCACCGCTAAAGCTAAAAAGGGCCCCTAAAAGGCGTACCCCATGGTCTACAGAAGAAACTAAAGCCCAGAAATTATCATGTAGAAAGCTGGAACGCAAATGGCGTGCGATTAAACTTGAGGTTTTCCATCAAGCATGGTGTGATAGTTTAATAACTTATAAACGCATGCTTACCTCAGCTAAAGCTAAATATTACTCAAATCTCATCCACCTCATCAAAAATGATCCTAAATTTCTGTTTAGTACAGTAGCATCGCTAACCCAACAAGGGACTCCTCCCAGTAGCTCCACCCACACAGCAGATGACTTTATGAATTTCTTTAATAAGAAAATTGAAGTCATTAGAAAACAGATTAAAGACAATGCATCTCAGCTACAACTGGGTTCTATTAACACAAATACGACTGTATATACGACGGATACCGCCCTCCAAAATAGTTTCTCTCTCTTTGATGAAATAACATTGGAGGAATTGTCAAAATGTGTAAATGGGACAAAACAAACAACATGTTTACTTGACCCAATTCCTGGGAAACTTATCAAGGAGCTTTTTGTATTATTAGGTCCATCAGTGTTAAATATTATAAACTTATCACTTTCCTCTGGCACTGTTCCCCTAGCATTCAAAAAAGCGGTTATTCATCCTCTACTCAAAAGACCTAACCTCGATCCTGATCTCCTGGTAAACTACCGGCCGGTGTCCCACCTTCCGTTTATCTCGAAAATCCTCGAAAAAATTGTAGCACAGCAGCTAAATGAACACTTAGCGTCTAACAATCTCTGTGAACCTTTTCAGTCCGGTTTCAGGGCAAATCACTCTACGGAGACAGCCCTCACAAAAATGACTAATGATCTATTGCTAACGATGGATTCTGATGCGTCATCTATGTTGCTGCTTCTTGATCTTAGCGCCGCTTTCGATACTGTTGATCATAATATTTTATTAGAGCGTATCAAAACGCGTATTGGGATGACAGACTTAGCCTTGTCTTGGTTTAACTCTTATCTCACTGACAGGATGCAGTGTGTCTCCCATAACAATGTGACCTCGGACTATGTTAAGGTAACGTGCAGAGTTCCCCAGGGTTCGGTTCTTGGCCCTGCACTCTTTAGTATTTACATGCTGCCGCTAGGTGACATCATACGCAAATACGGTGTTAGCTTTCACTGTTATGCTGATGACACCCAACTCTACATGCCCCTAAAGCTGACCAACACGCCGGATTGTAGTCAGCTGGAGGCGTGTCTTAATGAAATTAAACAATGGATGTCCGCTAACTTTTTGCAACTCAACGCTAAGAAAACGGAAATGCTGATTATCGGTCCTGCTCAGCACCGACATCTATTTAATAATACCACCTTAACATTTGACAACCAAACAATTAAACAAGGCGACTCTGTAAAGAATCTGGGTATTATATTCGACCCAACTCTCTCGTTTGAGTCACACATTAAGAGTGTTACTAAAACGGCCTTCTTTCATCTCCGTAATATCGCTAAAATTCGTTCCATTTTGTCCACAAGCGATGCTGAGATCATTATCCATGCATTCGTTACATCTCGTCTCGATTACTGTAACGTTTTGTTTTCGGGCCTCCCTATGTCTAGCATTAAAAGATTACAGATGGTACAAAATGCGGCTGCTAGACTTTTGACAAAAACAAGAAAGTTTGATCATATTACGCCTATACTGGCTCACTTGCACTGGCTTCCTGTGCACCTAAGATGCGACTTTAAGGTTTTACTACTTACGTATAAAATACTACACGGTCAAGCTCCTGCCTATCTTGACGATTGTATTGTACCATATGTCCCGGCAAGAAATCTGCGTTCAAAGAACTCCGGCTTATTAGTGATTCCCAGAGCCCAAAAAAAGTCTGCGGGCTATAGAGCGTTTTCTATTCGGGCTCCAATACTATGGAATGCCCTCCCGGTAAAAGTTAGAGATGCTACGTCAGTAGAAGCATTTAAGTCTCATCTTAAAACTCATTTGTATACTCTAGCCTTTAAATAGACTCCCTTTTTAGACCAGTTGATCTGCCGTTTCTTTTCTTTTCTTTTCTACTCTGCTCCCAACCCGGGGTGGACCGCTAGCCTGTCCATCAGATGGGGACATCTCTACGCTGCTGACCCGTCTCCACTCGGGATGGTTCCTGCTGGCCCCACCATGGACTGGACTTTCGCTGATGTGTTGGACTTTCACAATATTATGTCAGACCCACTCGACATCCATTGCTTTCGGTCTCCCCTAGAGGGGGGGTTACCCACATATGCGGTCCTCTCCAAGGTTTCTCATAGTCATTCACTTTGACGTCGCACTGGGGTGAGTTTTCCTTGCCCGTATGTGGGCTCTGTACCGAGGATGTCGTTGTGGCTTGTACAGCCCTTTGAGACACTTGTGATTTAGGGCTATATAAATAAACATTGATTGATTGATTGATTGATTGGTTCCCTAAGACTGCTCTGATTGTCCTTTTGGTTTCATGGCTTACAGTCATGAAAACATGAGCGGATGTACGCACAAACACACAATAAACACAAGTAACAACCTACAACAAATCCAAGGGAGCTTTTTGCTTGTCTGGCAGTAACTTGGCTTGGTTCAGATGCTCCCAGTGGTCATACGCACACACACACACACACACACGGGAGTCTTCAAACGGTCTTGACCATAAAAGATGGGTACCAAACTCTGTACTTTTATAGGTACCGACGGAATTCCATCGGTACTACCGAGTACTGATTCACGTAAAATCAAATGGTGCCATATTTCGATACATTTTTTGCAAATGACGTCACTTTGTAGGGAAACAAGCATTCAAGCAGCACTAAGAGTGCACTTAGCCGGATTGCCTCTATGTAATGTTACAATTTTCCATGCCAACAAAGCAAGCCTGCCTGACAGAAAGTGCTTATATACGGTATGTTTCTACTTAGCTTGATGTTAATTTACATTAGATATGCCATATACAGTACATGCTACTGATTAGCGTAGATTATTTTACATGGTGATAATCAAAACTACAACTAAGCTGCACGCTACAATCAAACAGCTGGTATGAAATAAGTACAATACTTAAAGTATAAACACTTTGTAGGGCTCAACAAAAGACCAGCCTCCGACAAACCGTAGACTATACACTACTACTGTTATCTATCTTATGCAAAGTTTACGATATACCAGTTGCAAATAAGAAGTAAGAAAACTAGATACAACAACTGGACAGCACAGTTATTATAATCATCTTTTTTTTTTATTAACACTCAAAAATACTGAAAATTGGTACAGTAACATTGAGTACTGGTATCGATTACCAGGCATTGGGAATTGGTACCGGATCAGTTCAACTTGTATCAGTCTACTTGACCATAATAATCATTTGGATTTTATAATGAAAATAAATAATGATACTGGGTGCAGCTGGAATAGGCTCCAGCACCCCCGGGACCCCGAGAGGGACAAGCGGTAGAAAATGGATGGATGGACTGCTATTGGAATAGTCTACCAACAGGTAGCTCACCTTCTGACAAAACGGTCAAAGTTTATTTGCTTCAACTCTCAGTATTGTAATTATTCAATTCAGACTTTATGCCTCTACTTAACAAATTACCACAAAACAGCATCGATACAATGATGATTATGCTTGAGTGGATATCAAGTATAATTGAAATAATACCACTAATATAAATAAAACTATCCTCTGTTTTTGTTTAAGTAGTTCTAAAAGTGGGCAGCACGGTAGAACAAGGGTTAGTGTGTCTGCCTCACAATACGAAGGTCCTGAGTTTGATACTGCGCTCGGGATCTTTCTGTGTGGAGTTTGCATGTTCTCCCTGTGACTGTGTGGGTTCCCTCCGGGTACTCCGGCTTCCTCCCACCTCCAAAGACATGCACCTGGGGATAGGTTGATTGGCACCACTAAATTGGCACTAGTGTGTGAGTGTGAATGTTGTCAGTCTATCTGTGTTGGCCCTGCGATGAGGTGGCGCCTACTGCCTGAATGCAGCTGAGATAGGCTCCAGCAACCCCAAAAGGGACAAGCGGTAGAAAATGGATGGATGGATGTTGGAAACCCCTAGTCTACCAGGAAACCACCTCACCTTGTGATTGAAATGCGAATCACAACCTGGTTGGTTGCCCTTTACACAGCAAATGTCAACCCAGGGTATGAATAAATTTGGTCTCAACTTTATACATCAAAAATGTTTTAAGGTGCCCCTATCTGGCAACATGTATGCTCTCTTTTTGTGATTAAAAAAAACAAAAAAACTTACCAAGGCATCTGTTTATATCGCTATCAATGTGCAATGAAAAGTGAGCTGAGCTGTGCATACTTGATCTAAAATTTGTGTGTTCATGGCCACTTGATGGCAGCAGAGTGGCTGAGATCACGACTTTCAGACCCAGAACTTCCTGCAATGTGAGCCTAACTTGCAACAGTTGCTGATTCATGCCTGCAAGATGATGACGTACGTTTTTAAAGCACGTTTCTGTGCACCCAGTTAACCTATAGCCCATGCTGGGTTTATTTTATTTGCTTGTTGATTGCTTGTCATGCACTTTAGATTCTTTTAAAAATATAGATATGTCCCTGCAGGGTCAGTTGCACACACTTTTCTTCCCTGCCTTCTAAACCTAGCAGTAAGCTGGTTTTTGTGCATTTTATTTTATTTTACTTTAATCTAACACTAACCCTGACCTAATACCGGGTTTAGTGATTTGGCTAGTTTGATGTAAAAAAAAAAAAAAAAAAAAGGAAGAAAAATTACTGTCTAAACTCTTGTTTAGGTCCTATCCCTTTATATTATGCCACAGCAGCGTCTGGTTAATTAAAGTATTTTGCTTGTAGGCTCATAATGTGAATGATCATGTGATCATTCCTCAAGAGATTTTCTACTCATCAACCAATTCCCTTTGAGAAGAAGCCTTGTTCTCCTACACAACCAATCGAGTAAGGTAGAGACAGAATGCTTTTGCGTGCCTGCACTCTGTCTTGTTGCTGAATGTGTTTTAACCCTTGAACACTATATATATCCAAGACTACGATTTAATTCAAAACTGCAAGACCAAAGGTTTACCACTTGCAGGAAAAATATTAGTCTGGGCGGTGTCAATATGATTACGTAGTATAATTTGCATAATTGGCTAAAAGCATGAGCACTTTCTAAAAAGAAAAGGCTAAATCTGTGTTATTAGTTATTAATATTAAAATATATTTTTCATGTAAAATTTTAAGAGTGGAACAGTTCACACAATCCACGGTTCGGTGAAAAAAAATCGTAAATTATTTTATATAATAAATAAATAATGTTTTACTTGTGGCTGCCCTAAATTACTTACGTACTGACTTACTAAAATATTAGGCATGTGAAATTCCCGCAAATATATAATTTCCGCTTTTAAAAACAATAAAAAATAACAATACAAATAAACCCATACAAAATCTGTTGAATACTCGCCTTAGCCGCAGGTACCTATTCCTCTTGCCTGAACGCCATATTGAGTTGCAGGACGGAGAGACGATCAGGAGCACTGAAACAAGCTCGCTCGTCAGCTAACCATCTCGCTAGCTTACTTGTTGTCGCCTCCGTTCGCTCTCCGAGGCACAACGTTGCCGGCTGTCTACTTTGCTGCTAATCATATTTGGATGAATACAATCCGAACACTGTTAGTTCCGAACCAGCTGTAGTTCTAGAGTATTCATTAGTAGTCAGCGAGAATGTATAATTTTGACGTGAAGAATTGTAAACAGAGGTCGCAACACCGGAAGTACCTGTATATTACCCGAGGGGCCGCAGTTACAAGATAGAGTTGCCAAATGGGTAACGTTTTCTGAGTTCTTTGCATGCATGTTGTATAATTTTTGTATTTTACATTACATTTTCAATGATAATAATGTTAGTAAATTATCTGCCGTAGTTTTCGGATCATTGGACGCACCGGATTATAAAGCGCACAAGAGAGATAATATTATGATTATTTTTTTCTACATTTAAAACACTTACTTGTGGTTTACTCAACATGTAATGGTGGTTATTTGGTCAAAATGTTGCATAGATTATGTTTTACAGACCATCTTCAAGTCGCTTTCTGACCGTCTCTTGAGGATGCACAGTTTTGTACGCGTCTCGACTTCGTCTTCTCCCCGTCATCTTTTTTGTACCGGCAGTTGTTAGCGCTTCCATAGCGAGTCTACTGATAAGTTAGAACTGTACGCTATTTTGTATTAGAAATGGCAACAGTGGAGGATGCATGCCCCACAACAAAAGGGTAGAGAAAAAGAAGGAGCTTATTGACTACGGCGTGGGCTACAATGGCGGACCCGCGCAAGTTTTATGACTTTTACGACAAATACCCAACAGCAGGAACCAAAAGGTAAGAAAAGTTGGTTTTGCATAATAGATCGAAACCAAACCCCACATAATATTTAATAGGTGCTATTTTGGGTTCCTTTTACACATCATAATATCACTCTTATCTTGAAGCACAGTACTTGACTAAGGTAGCCGTAATGGGCCGACAATCCATCAAGCGCTGCGACTTTGTAGTTTACCAAAGTCGTACTAAAACATTTTGACAGATTTTTGAGCGCTGTGTGTAATGTTTTATATTCCCAATGAAACATCAAAGTTTTGGGTTTGCTTGCTAGCGTCATACTGTATGTCAAACTTTCGTCATCCTGCAGTCCAGACGTATCTATTATGTGTGCCCGCCATCTACTGGTCACACTTATCATTACACCATGCACCAAATCAATTTGGTTCAAGATCGATAACAACATACCAGAATTAATCCGCACATTAGGCGCACCAGGTTATTAGGTGCATTGTCGATTTTTGAGAAAATAAAAATATTTTAAGTAGAATACGGTATGTAATATTTTCTTTTTTGATCAAAACCATTAGATACCATTAATGTTGTTTGTCTATCTGTGTTGGCCCTGCGATGAGGTAGCGACTTGTCCAGGGTGTACCCCACCTTCCGCACAAATGCAGCTGGGATAGGCTCCAGCCACCCCCGCGACCCTGAGAGGGACAAGCAGTAGAAAATGGATGGATGGATCTACTTTTAGTGTGTAATTTTGCACACAAATGGTTGAGTCCACTGATCAGGAAATTATTTAAAAATGTTCAACAAAAAATATGAATTCTTTAGGCAGTAGGAACTAAACAAAGGGGAAAATAAAACATTAAATCCAGTGACTTGGATTTGAAATTCTGTGGAAAAAAAACACAATCACTCTTGCAGACAAAGGACTTAATATGAGCTTTAAAGCGGCTTCTAGGTTTTAGGTGAATTACAAAGAAACTATGCTAAATATAAAAATAAAGGTTAATTGAAGTTCTTTGTTCAGCAGTGGTTCTTCCTCTTCCAGTTGATGAATCAATACTGTTTATCTAGTTTTACTGACCTTGTTAAGTTATTCATTTGGGCTCTGTGGTGTTCGTCCGTCTATCTATCTAGCGATCTATCTCATCTATCTATCTCATCTAGCTATGTAAACACATTTCAATTGTATATTACAGACCAGGTATTTTGATCCAGTTAGACTTGATGGACTTTAATAGGGTAATTGTGTAAAGTAGACAAACAGCATTCTAGGCAATATTGTTCATGCTACAGTGACTTGATAGCAGGAACTTTCAAATTCATGTTTTTTTGTTTAGTTAGTACAAAAAAAACCTACTGAAATGCATCAAGCGATATTGATATTCAATTGTATTTTCAATTCTACAATTCAGTATCCCAAGTGCATGCCATGACAACTACCGGTACAACAAAAATACAATTATACATCTAAATGAACTAAAACAGTTTACTGACAATCCCATGCAGGCAAGATTAAGCCCAGACATATATCAACTAAAAAATAAATTTACTTCATAATTGCATTTTTGTATAATTACCCCAACATTTTTTTTTAGCATTTTCTTTTAAAAATACATGTGTGTTTTGCTCTTGTCCAGGGTTCAGTGTGTGTGTGTCTTCAGACAATGAGATTATATTCATCGGTTGAGATAAGGAGGGGGAATTATGGTATGTTAAGGGCTCAACACCCAATGAATACACGGCAGACCGAAGCTGTGTTTGACTCTGCCGGCTAATTAGTCCGATTACTGCACAGCTGGATTGGCCAGACTTTTTGCTGAGTTTTATCAAAAGGATCACTCACTCCATGGAGGCCTCATCCCGACAACTTCTGCTTCAGCAGAGTCTCTCTATTTTAGGAGCGCAGGACTCTGTCTGGAGAGAAGACGTCTAGGTTTAAAGAGAGTGGAAAAACCTGAAACAGCCTGTTGTTCCTCTTTCTCTTATGCAAAACATTTTTGTGGGCATGATGAATTTAGCAAACTTTTTTTTTTCTTTTTTGCTTTGTGTCCAATTCTTACCTTTACACTTATTTTTATAGTCCACACAACTGATCACACTTGTGTGTATGTTAGATAGAAAAATGTGAAAAAGAGCACAAACAAACAATAGGAGATGATTTCTTCCTATTTTAGTGGCTGGTGTAATTCTGTAACCTGTAACACTTAAAATAGCAGCATGCAAGTAAAAGGCAGGTAATGTATGCAAAAAATAACCAAACTTTATTAAATTGTTTAGCTCATAATACAAGTAAAACAAATTTGAACCCAATGTTTGTAGGGAGAAGTAATGCCCATTCAAGTATTTTGTACTTTCTTTCCTGGCATATGCCGCACGTTTACACAAAGCTGCATGGGAATCCTTTCAGTAATTTTAGCATAATCCTGAACACAAACAAACGGATAAAGACTTGAACATAAACTTACTAATTGTTACTACCTCCTCCTTGTACTTGGTCTGGGTAAAAAGAAAGTTGTTGGTTTTTATCTTTACCTTTAGTCAGTAATAATTTATAAATATGTGACAAAACTAAATTGGCCCTAGTGTGTGAATGTTGTCCGTCTATCTGTGTTGGCCCTGCGATGAGGTGGCGACTTGTCCAGGCTGTACCCCGCCTTCCGCCCGATTGTAGCTGAGATAGGCTCCAGCGCCCCCCGCGACCCCGAAGGGAATAAGCGGTAGAAAATGGATGGATGGATGGATGATAATAAAAAAAACGGACAGCATAATAGTACAGTATACATACAATGTAACAACATGTACCTGTACTTGCTTCAATGGTCAACTTTCTTAGTACATTTTTTATCGTAAATTGTTACCGAAATTACAAGAGGCAAGCAGTGTGGAATATGGAGCCGTGACTTGGAAACATCTTCTCCGACAGCTAGTTGGGACAACCCGGCAGCCTGCAGAACTGTGTAGCACCACTAGGCTCTTCAGACCGAGTTAGACTCAGCTAAGATTGAAGCGGTCATAGCGCTAGACTCCGTTTCCATCTGTTCTGTATATCATCTTTAATTAACATTAGTACCTCTATATTTTATAATTTAACATGTGTTTATTAAGTAAGTGAAGCATATTTAGAATTTAAACCTAATTTATGCGTCTATGTATTTAGCTTGTTAGCTTTCTTTGTAGCGAGTAAACAATGGCCATTGTAGAGAGACAGGCAGTGTTTGATCTAGTGTTGCCCCGATACCAATATTTTGGTTCCGGTACCAAAATTATTTCGATACTTTTCTGTACTTTTCGGTACTTTTCTAAATAAAGGGGACCACAAAAAATTGCATTATTGGCTTTATTTTAACAAAAAAATGTACAGTACATTAAACATATATTTCTTATTGCAAGTTTGTCCTTAAATAAAATAGTGAACGTACTAGACAACTTGTCTTTTATTAGTAAGTAAACAAACAAAGGCTCCTAATTAGTCTGCTGACGTATGCAGTCACATATTGTTCCATTCTATTATTTTGTCAAAATTCTTAAGGATGTGGTAGAAAGTGAATTAGTAATCTACTTGTTCATTTACTGTTAATATCTTCTTACTTTTGCTTTTAACATGTTCTATCTACACTACTGTTCAAATGTAACAATCACTTATTCTTCTGTTGTTTGATACTTTACATTAGTTTTGGATGATACCACAAATTTAGGTATGAATCCGATACCAAGTCGTTACAGGGTCATACATTGGTCATATTCAAAGTCCTCATGTGTCCAGGGACATATTTCCTGAGTTTTTAAACATAATATAAATTTTAAAAAAACTAAAGAAGATGTTGTGATGCCAAAAAATATTGAAATAATCATAGTAGTATCGACTAGATAGGCTACTGTGCTTGATATCATTACAGTGAATATTAGATGTAGATCCACCAATGGCGTTTGTTTACATGTTGACGCCGATGAGCTACGGTGTGTAGTGAAGCATGTTTAGCCATTCCTTGTCCTGCAGGGATTATACTTGTAAGAAACTTACTTTATTTGTCGCCATGGAGACCAGGATTAGTGATTTAGAAGTAGCTAAAACACTGCCGATAACGGATGGACTTTAGCCGCTAGCTAGCTAGCCATGTCTTAAAGCATCTCTTTCTGAGGGTGTTTCAGTGTTATAACTTCACCTTTATCTTTAGTTTTTAAGCCAAAATGCGTCCGTTCTCTCTTTTCTGTCTACACACTGTCTGTTTGTAAGTACTCCGTGATTGTGCGCTGCCGAACATGCTCGTCTGCTCGTTAACCATCAACCGGTACTTTTCAGAGGCGGTATAGTTACGAATAGGATTCATTAGTATCTCGGTACTATACTAATACCGGTGTACCGTACAACCCTGATTTGATCTGAATCTAATTTAGTGATTACTACAGTAACTTTTATTGCAAATGATCCAAAATAAGAGGAGAATGTTAACGTCAACGTAGCATGAGGAGGGTTTGGAGTGGGGGAGCGAGCCGGAGAAGAGCGCTGGAGTAGTGTACCCTGGGGCCTCAATGCAGCATTATCACACTCACAGTCACTGTCAAATTTAAAAATGTTCATGAGCGTCTCGATTGCTCGCACATGGTCGGAAGTTACGCATCCCCGTAAATAGCGGCGATGTAACGTACGGTAAACCATTTTTCTTAATAGATTTTGAAAAAAATATGGATGTTGTTAGAGATGTATATTTTGTTGATGTATATGTAACTCATAGAACAAAAACAACTTCAGTGGTTCCTAAATATTGGAATTAAACTTTACAGAAGGTATTGTTTCTATTTAGATAGCGAAGGTGTCAAGTTTGGGGTTTTCCACCGTTTTAAGCATCTGACTGTTAAAAAAATATCAAAAATAATTATTTTGGTGTTGATTTATGAAAATGACAACAAGTGTTGAACTAAATAAAAAATGTTTATGAATTTAAATTAATTAAAATTTGGCGGCAAATGTGGATAAAGCGACCACTCAGCTCCCTGAGCTTGGAAATGTGCTCCAGAGTACAGGGTGAGAAAGAAACAGTACCTTCCGTAAGTCTTGCATGTAAGGAAAAATTGACCATAAAAATATTGGAAGTCTTTACTGTCCTTGCACACTGCACAGTGCAGTGGTTCTCAACCTTTTTTCAGTGATGTACCCCCTGTGAACATTTTCTTAATTCAAGTACCCCCTAATCAGAGCAAAGCATTTTTGGTTGAAAAAAAGAGATAAAGAAGTAAAATACAGCACTATGTCATCAGTTTCTGATTTATTAAATTGTATAACAGTGCAAAATATTGCTCATTTGTAGTGGTCTTTCTTGAACTATTTGGAAAAAAAGATATAAAAATAACTAAAAACTTGTTGAAAAATAAACAAGTGATTCAATTATAAATAAAGATTTCTACACATAGAAGTAATCATCAACTTAAAGTGCCCTCTTTGGGGATTGTAATAGGGATCCATCTGGATTCATGAACTTAATTCTAAACATTTCTTCACAAAAAAATAAATCTTTAACATCAATATTTATGGAACATGTCCAAAAAAAATCTAGCTGTCAACATTGAATATTGCATTGTTGCATTTCTTTTCACAGTTCTTTTTGACAGACATTTTAGTGAGGGTCAAACCATCATGGCATGGGGGAAACTCTGGGTTTATGGTAATGAATGGAATAGCCTACTTGATTTGATGTTCAGTTTATGAACTTATATTCATATTTTGTTGAAGTATTATTCAATAAATATATTTATAAAGGATTTTTGAATTGTTGCTATTTTTAGAATATTTTAAAAAAATCTCACGTACCCCTTGGCATACCTTCTAGTACCCCCAGGGGTACGCGTACCCCCATTTGAGAACCACTGGCATAGTGTATATTACTATTACATGGTAAAGGAAATTGTATATAGTGTATGGTGCTTTTTATCTGTTTTGTGATTCACTTTGATAAATCGCTGCGTTTGCCTCCCAAAATCAGTATTGATCAGCTTTGATTTACCCTAAACATTAATTTTCTCCTCATTCCCTCCTTCATTTCTGCTCTCCATCACTGCTAATCTCTCTCCTCTTTTGCTTGACCTCTCTCTCTCTCCGTCTGACCTCTCTCTGCCCTCTCTATGTTCACTTTTAAGTTGATGCTCTTCTCCTCACATTTTTCGACTCCCTCCGCCCTTTTTTGCGCCGTCTGTCCTGCCTAATTCATCGAGCACCGTTTTCTCTCTCTACGCAGCAGTCCGTCGGAGCAGCGTGGCTCCTCCAAGCCTCCGCTCAGCTCCTCGGCCACGACCTCGCGCATCTTGCTGCGACAACAGCTGATGCGGGAGCAGCTCCAGGAGCAGGAGCGGCGGGAGCAGCGGAGGCAGCAGGCCTCTCAGTACCCACAAACCACAGCTGCACAGACCCCCGCCATCAATGTCACCGTCCCCGCCCCGCCCGCTGCACAGGTACCCATGGAGGTGCTGAAGGTAAGACACACTCTAGTTCTGGTGCTTAATGGCGTGGAAGAAAAAGGAGAATATGACACATAATGTGGTTATTCACTGATAATATTTCCATCTCTGGAATCAACATGTGTCATTGCTGCAGTCTGCAATGTATTTATAGATTGTATTGACTGTGTAGACAGTCAGGCAATCACAGATTTACTATGAGTGTGCGTAAAAAAAAAAAAAAAAAAAAAGAAGACCAGGAGTGAGTGAAGTGTGCTAGAATGTGTATATGGGGATTATCTTTCCTGAGAGAATTCCTCTTTAATGCATGCTGTGCTTCCAGCCATTTGGATTTAGCCATCTTTAATCCTATTTGCTCAGCTACATTCACATCTTTTCATAGCTTTGATTCCCTGGCAGTGCGAGGGCCAGGAGACTCTTAAGGTATTTTTGTACAAGTGGAGGCTGTTGTGTTTGAGGGCGCACTTTAACACCGCTCTTTGGTAAGTTTCCCTTTTGCCCTGTTGTCGTGCAAATATCAATAGAAATCGATTTGCTTCATTTCAATTCATGTTACGATTGTATTCTTTTCTGGCGTGAAGTGTGGCTGTTTAATATTGAAACTTAATTGCTAAGTGCTCAAATATAACACACAGAAAATTACTTTTGCCGAATTACATTTTGTATTTCTTTGTGTGTTTAGCACATTTTTATTAATCACTGCAGAACAAGACCGGATTTTTTTTTTTTTTTTTAAGACAAAGTGGAAAAAGTAAGGTCTTGCGCTCCTTTTATATTACTAATTATTATCAATTTATATTGAATATGTATGAAATGTGTATAAATAGATAGTGTTAAAATAATAAATACTCTTATCAAATACACTTTTACCATCTTGGCACATTGTTTTGGCGGCATGAAGAGGAACAAATTATTAACATATCGCTGGTTAAAAAAAAAAAGAGTATATTGTTGAATTGAATACGGAATATAGATAATGTTGTATAATTTATAAAGGTGCACACATCAAAGTTGTATAATCCCACATTGGGGGTGTTGCAAAGGGCCAATACACTGGCAGCTATTGAGTAATCTTTGTTGAACTAAATCCATCCAGAGCACATTGAGAGATTTCATGGTTGCTTGCTCAGCCACACTTTCATCACCCTTGGATGTGTGTGGCATAGGCTAGCTATGGCGCTCCGATACAGTACAGTATATGGGCCGCAAACACTGGTCCTCTCACGCAGCATCGGCATAATCTGCAGCACTTTGAGCGCTTTATGGCGCCCCCTTCTCAAACTCTCACCTTGTGTACAATACACCGAGTTGAAGTTACTTTTCTGCCTTGGCAAGAGCTTACAGACATTCTTCACTGACTGAAGTCGTCAAACGAAAAGGCCATTTCAGCTTGGCGCTGTTGAGCTGGGTTAACCTACTCCCCTTGTCTGTGGCTAGATTAGCAGAGAGCGCGCAAAGATCAGGGGTACCAGGCAGAGCTGTTGGACCTCAAAAGTGCAAACATTAAGCTCAGATGAGTTTATCTAAAGACTGATTGGACCCTTAATTAACCAAGTGACCTCTAACCTCCCGGGGTATAAGCAAGGGATCAGTTTAGGGATCAAGACAAAGGAGAGCACTGCCTTGCCACACACCGAACACTAATTCAGTGAAGAATGCTCATAATTAGCCCACGCCACTTTCATTCCACCGCATATAAGAGAAGAAAAAAAAGTATGTCTTTGAAATTGTTGTAGGATAACTTCCTAAAAGGGTTAATGGTGATTTCTAGACTTTTTTTTCTCTATGGGATTTATGATACCACAAAAAGAACAAAGTACTTTTGGTACTCCTGTACATTTTCTCGTGGATTACAAAATCACTAACTCGTGACCCATATGGCTCAGAAAGTAGGCAAAAAAGACACATATAAAGCAGCAAAAATGTTATAAGACTGAACGCTGTAATAATTACTCTTGACCCCTTAAAGCAATACTGTATATAATACAAATAACAGTTATGGTGTTACTTTATTTAGAACATGCATACAATTACAATTTTAAAAAAAATAATAATAATTTTTAAAAAAAAGATAACCCAATAAGAATCATGATGACTATACACAGACCTGTAATAAGAAAAGTATTATCTTCGTCAGTGCTATTAATTGTCTACTTTATAGACGATTAATAGCAATAACAAAGATAATACTTTTCTTAAGGTCCCCAAACTACGGCCTGCGGGCCGGATCTGGCCCCCCACCATCCAAAATCCAGCCCACGGAAAGTCCCAAATTAAAAAAATGAAAAATAAAACATTTGTTTGTATTTTTTATTTTTTTAAGTCCGTCCTTTCTAATCCACTTTCTACCGCTGAGTTCAAACCCTGGCCGAGTCATACCAAAGACTATAAAAATGGGACCCATTACCTCCCTGCTTGGCACTCAGCATCAAGGGTTGGAATTGAGGGTTAAATCACCAAAAATGATTCCCGGGCGCGGCCACCGCTGCTGCCCACTGCTCCCCACTGCTCCCCTCACCTCCCAGGGGGTGATCAAGGGTGATGGGTCAAATTCAGAGTATAATTTTGCCACAGCTAGTGTGTGTGTGACAATCATTGGTACTTTATCTTTAATGATGTTATAAAAGGGTATTTATAAAAATAATCCAAGTAAACTGCTATATTAGTTTTTGTTCCAGAAGGTCAGACAAAGACTGAATGGTACCAAAACAAATTTTCCCCTAAGAAATAATGTAAAACCAATTAATCCGTTTAAAAAACATGTATATATATTAGCACAAAACATTTAATAGAGCATAATTATAAGTGTAGGTGCATGAAACAATGTGAAATATGGATGAATAAACATTAAACATTAGTTTTACCCTTTGGAAGATTCTTGTTGGAGAAGAAGGCAATAAGTTTAATAATTTGTCTCATCTTTTGTTATCAAAGCGTTGGCACTTTCTTTGTCCCCATGGATGCTTATTTTGTAGCTGTACTGGATGTAAGAAAAACACATAGAATTGTAGTGTAACTGTGTTAGTTAGCACAGAACTACATAGCCAACCAGTGATGGGGTCATAAAGGGGCGATGGAGCTGAGGGAAAACTTCCGGGTTGGGGAGTTGAGAGCAGGTCAATACAGGCATGTTTTGTAATAAAGATATATTACAAACACAGTTGAACTACACAGTGTATTAATAACACAACAGGACAGAGTGACAAAATGTGGGAGGCTTTGTTTGGACACTCTAGTCTGCGGAGTGATAAGCAGGAAAACAGACTTTTGGTGAAATGTTTGGCAACACGATGACTGGGTTGCGCTATAAAGACGGTCTGCAATACAAAGTATACAAATTTGACCGACAATAGAGCTTTTAATACTGTTGTTGTATTGTGATGATTCATGTTGACACATTGTAGCTGTGTCCGACAAATCTGACAGCGACAAGCAAACAAAGACGGCCTCAAAGCATTGTAGCGTCCTCACTAGCAGCTAATGTCATTCCACAGTGCAAAGCCTTAAGTCAGCAATCTACATTAAATTTACATATACTAAAAAGATTTTAAGTAGCATCACTGGAGGACGAGGAATAGCTAAACACACTACACCACACTACATGCAATAGGAGGATATGCTAACCGCTAAGCTCGGGCTCTTAAAAGTATACAGAGATGAGCGGCTCGATGCAAATATCAACAGTAACGATACCAAGTATATGGCTGATACTACTGGGGTTTACAAACTAGTCCCTAGACACAAGATGACTTTAAGAGCAAAAATCTAATGTTTTAAATCAGAGCCAATAATAAGAAATAAAGTAATATTTAATTGAAATTATTACACCGCCACCTTGTTTTTTTTTAGAAATTATAAATGTGATAAAATATTAATTTTTCAATGATCTTGAAAATTCCAAGTATCAGTATAATCTATACTGCCCCTGTACTTGGTATTGGATCGATAACCACATTTTGTATTATCGGCCAAAACTAATGTAGTCTATCCAAACAACAGCTTAATACATTTTAACAGAAGTGTTACAACAGAAAGCAGGGCTCGAATTTAACTGCGGCAATCGCGGCATTTGCCGCGACCGCCCTTGTGATTTGCAGTAATGCCCTTAAAATTGACCAACAGACCGCTCTTGACTTTTTACTTATTAATGGACTATGGATGTAACAGTAAACAGTATAATGATAGACAGCGGTAACATTCCAGACGGTTAGTAACACCGTTTAATTTTTAAATTACCGAAAAGCCGTCACATATTAATGCATTTTCGGCAACTGCTGACTTCCTGAATACTGAAGCACCGCGAGTCTGCGCATGCGCACTAGAGCCGTTTGGCTCGGGAAACATGGCGGTGACTCCATGAACTTTGTTTTTGAAAATGTTCCCTCCGAGCTAACAAAGCCGATCGCTTCATTTCTCTTCATTTCAATTGCTTCTACTTCCGTGGAGTAACATTGTGAGATTAAGAGCGCAAGGAGAACAATATTTGATGTTGCAGTTTAATTTTGAACGTGCAGCTGGCGTCCTTCCGTCAGCTGCTGGGACTGAGAGTTACCATGCTGCAGGTGATGTGTCGTTAACATTGTCACAACTTGTTTATAAAGTCTTTACTTTGTTTACCGTGATGTTCCCTCCTCCTTTATTTAACTGCTAACTTTGTTAGTGTTCCAATAACATCAATACTAGCTCAAATGTTTTGTCATCTCATCGAATTGAACGCAGGCTGAGTTGTCAGTGAGGCACAAAGATTGTGTGTTAGATGTGAGAGGTGTCACTCCTCTTTATTTTTGTTGGCCAAACTGTTGCACTGAAGTACATGGTTGTTGTTGAAGAACAAAGCTTGTTTATTTGACTTTATCTTCACTAGCCTAACTGCTTTGTGTTTTATATTGATATCAAAAAGTAAACACCAGGTTATTTTTTACATTACTTGTGTTTTTTTCATTCCACAAAGTAATTACTTTAATAACCATTCATGTGACACATCATTTTGTTAATGTTTTATGGTATATAGTTAATTCCTATACAACATATTTCTGCTCAAACTCTCAATGGATCTGTCCTGATACATTATGTACATGTACACACATTAGTACATGTAAATGTATGTATATGTACACACATTTATACATGTACATGTACATAACTTAAAAACTACCTTTCTCTATGAAAATGTAAATCTTGAGATAAAGGCATCATGTAATAAAAAATCTGACATGCTGATACTATTAATGAACAAAAACATAAATATTTGTCTTTAAATATCTGTAGATCCAGAATCTAGAGCATTTTTATGAGATATCACAAATTACATGATGTTCACACCCCAACACTGTTGACTTAATATAGTGAATAGTCATGATTAACAATCATGATTTCAATATTGATAACAATTATCTTAATTATTATTTTGTCCATAATCGTGCAGTCCTATGTATAAGACTTGACCTCATATATTAACACTATTTGTATCTATATGGACAAAAAGTGCAGTTACGTCTTATATCCATAAGGTGCAGATTTTTCTCATTTAAAGTACCAGTGATTGTACACACTAGGTGTGGTGAAATTTGTCCTCTGCATTTGACCCATCCCCTTGTTCACCCCCTGGGAGGTGAGGGGAGCAGTGGGCAGCAGTGGTGCCGCGCCCGTGAATCATTTATGGTGATTTAACCCCCTATTCCAACCCTTGATGCTGAGTGCCAAGCAGGGAGGTAATGGGTCCCATTTTTATAGTCTTTGGTATGACTAGGCCGGGGTTTGAACTCACAACCTACCGATCTCAGGGCGGACACTCTAACCACTAGGCCACTTTTATTTGTATTTATTAATATTATTATTATTTTCTGCCATATTACTTTGTTCATAAAGCTTGTGTTGCTTTCATATGCACATTCAACTTTCTACTTGAGGTACACTACCGTTCAAAAGTTTGGGGTCACATTAAAATGTCCTTATTTTTCAAGGAAAAGCACTGTACTTTTCAATGAAGATAACTTTAAACTAGTCTTAACTTTAAAGAAATACACGCTATACATTGCTAATGTGGTAAATGACTATTCTAGCTGCAAATGTCTGGTTTTTGGTGCAATATCTACATAGGTGTATAGAGACCCATTTCCAGCAACTATCACTCCAGTGTTCTAATGGTACAATGTGTTTGCTCATTGGCTCAGAAGGCTAATTGATGATTAGAAAACCCTTGTGCAATCATGTTCACACATCTGAAAACAGTTTAGCTTGTTACAGAAGCTACAAAACTTACCTTCCTTTGAACAGATTGAGTTTCTGGAGCATCACATTTGTGGGGTCAATTAAACGCTCAAAATGGCCAGAAAAAGAGAACTTTCATCTGAAACTCGACAGTCTATTCTTGTTCTTAGAAATGAAGGCTATTCCACAAAATTGTTTGGTTGACCCCAAACTTTTGAACGGTAGTGTACATATATACATTTTGAATGTGTTTGTGTTTAAAAAAAAATAATTTTTGAGCTTATTTAAAATTACCATGATAATAATAACCGTGATAATTTTGGTCACAATAACCATGATAAGAAATGTTCATCCTCGAAAGAAAATAATGTTTGCCTTGGTGCCCTAACATATTAGCCCTCCTTTAAGGCAACACTTGCCTTGACCTTAAAAAGTTCAAATTCGAGGCCTGAGAAAGTAACCAGATATTAACAGTAAATTAGCAAGAAAATTAATAATAGTTTTGAGGAAATAATACAGCCAGAAGTGACGCAATTTGTTACTGCATATATCAGCAGCTAAATTAGCAGCCATTGTAACCCCTTCTGAAATGGTTCTTTTATCATTTACATGCAATATATCATGATATATATCGTCATTACAGGAGGCTGCAATATAGATTCAGTGTTTCCCATAAACTGCCAAGATACCTGTGGCGGTGGGGGTGTGGCTATGGGCGTGGTCACCATGACATCATTGAGTAATTTGCATAATTTACTACAATGATATGATTTTCTCTAAAAAGGCTCAAAAAATGTATACTTACTAATTAATAATAACAGTTTTGTTTTAAACGTCCATCCATCCATCCATCCATCCATTTTACATTATGAATACACAAAAGAGAACTACTACAGTATCAAATTAGTATTAGTATCTGAAGCACCGTCTCCACGTGTGTTTATTGACAACAGGGTTATAACCTGGACACGTTAGCTCGTCGGTATGGTAACAGGTGATTGTTACTGCGTGCGTCTGCCCCGGCCCCAGAGTCAAACAGCGGTTAATGAAGCAGTGTCAGGCTGCTCACCGTCAGTGAAACGCTCGCTGAAATCGTGGATTAACGTTAAATATATGACGAGCCGCGAGCGATGCAGCTATAACCTATCTCACCCGGTAGAGCACTCGCTGCGGCGACCCAGTTCGATCCCACTTGACAGTCGCTCTGCTCTGCGTCAATTCCCCTCTCACCCTCTCTCCCCCCTCCCCCGTCTCTCTCCAGCTGTCCTTTCAAAATAAATGCATTCAAATCCCGAAAATAAAAATTAAGAAAATCCGAGTCGTGGCGGACGTAATTCTTTCGTGGCGGGCCGCCACAAATAAATTAATGTGTGGGAAACACTGCGATTTTTGGCCATATTGCCTAACCCTAATGGTAACTGAGGCGGTATACGAATATGTATGTAAAACTCCATCCATCTAGGGCTGGGCGATATGGCCTTTTATTAATATCTCGATATTTTTAGGCCATGTCACGATACACGATATATATCTCGATATTTTGCCTTAGCCTTGAATGAACACTTGATGCATATAATTACAGCAGTGTAATGATTTTATGTGTCTACATTAAAACATTATTGTTCATACTTCATTAATATATGCTTATTTTAAACTTTCATGCAGAGAGGGTAATCACAAATAAGTCAATTTACCAATACTGTATTTATTAAACAGTTATTAAGCAGTGGCACAAACACTCATGTCATTTCCAAAATAGAAAGTGCAAGATTGTCGGAGACATTTTAAAACAAGCTATTAGTGCACTTTTGTGCATGATGTCACTAAGATGACTTATCAAAACAACACTAAATTAAAATGCACTTTTTGTACAGAATGCCACTACATTAGTTTAAAACAAATAAAGTGCACTTTTGTGCATGATGTCACACAAGATATTTCAACTTGTGCCAAATAAAAAAGAGCTGCATAATAGGAAATCAAATAGTATATGTCATTCGCTATGTGATAGGTTCCTGCGGACGTTATCTCCTTCTGTTGTTGACTATTTTTTAATACGGTGTTGATCTGGAAATAGTTGCTTCGGCATTTTGTTGGTGTGGCACCGAACGGAGATGTTGACATGCGGAGTTTCAAGCACTCTTCATTCTCTAGCGGGTGACTTTTCAAGTGATTCTACATTAGCAGTGATGCTACGCTTTTGCCGCATAAATGTTGAACATCTTCCCGCTTGAAGCCAAACCACCGCCAGACGATGGACCCTGTGCTGTTTTTCTTGGGAATTAATTCTTCCTTTATTTGTTACCAGATTCGTACCTTCTCTCTCTCGTATTACCACCTGCACCGCACCGTTAGCATCACAGCTAACGTTACCATGTCGCTACCTGTCTGCTCCGCGGGAGCATGTGACGTTGCACACATGACGTATGTAAGAAGGTGCGCTTGTTTTAAGTCTCTGTGAGAAGGAGAGACAAGAAATAGTGGGAAACGCATGCAGTGTAATGCCCGCAGCTAAAAGCAACTGCATGAGAATGTATACTCGAATATCACAATGTAGTCAATTTCTATATCGCACAGAGACAAACCCGCGATATATCGAGTATATCGATATATCGCCCAGCCCTACATCCATCCATCTATTTTCTACCGCATGCTACCTGTGGTCTCAAATGTAATAAACATAAATCTGAGTGTTTAAGAAGCCTTTGCAGTGATGGTGATGGAAGGTTGCCAATATAACTGTGACGTAGTTGATCTCTAAACATCACAGTTTTTCTTATAAGTTCCACAGAGCACGTTTAGCCGTCACACAAAGTGCTTCATTCTTCTTGTGCGAATGGGTCATTCGTGTTCAAGTATCCTGTAGGAACATCATAAAATGCCTAAAAGCATGCAAGTCAAAAAATAATCACACGGCCCCCCTCCACACTACAGCAGTGTGCTTTGTACATATTTCTGTTAAATACTTCTGACTCTAAATGTCTTGTGTTGCTAATGCCCTTGGGGCTGTTGATGGCTCCAAAACCATCTGAAAGACAACAAGCCTTCTTGTTTGCTGTGGTTGCAGATGTAGTCTGTTAGTTGTGTGTGTTGGGATAACATTAAGTGACAGTGCTGCTGCTTTAATCTTTGTCATCCTTTCCAACAGGGAGATTCACATTTTACTGTAAAGCAATGAATCAATTCCCATCCCTGAGTTTTGATAGTCAGAATTTAATTCAACTTCAGTCATCAAACACAACAGTGTATATTGACAAGACTGTGCATTCCAGTTTGAGGCATTTATCCCCCAAGGGCCTCCAGTAAAGTTTAGCCAGTGAGATTATTTAAGTATGTGTGATAAATAAAGAAATTATTGAGGACGAAAACAAGCTTGAAAACTTCAAATCTTGATTTTTCACATAGAGCTATGACCAATAGAAATTTAGAGCGAACATATTAGATCTCTTAGATTGCTTTGACAATGTGCTTTTTGTGGCAATACAGCTGAAAGAGATTTACTTAAATCATGTTAAAAAAACACATTTGGATGTGACAGGAAGTATTTGCTTTAAAAAAAAACAACAACAACAATGATATTCTTTATTTTGATCACTAATTAAACCAGAAATGCACATTTAACCAAACACAGTGAAGTAATTGTGTGGTGTAGCACAGAGGAGGATTTAGACACTGTTCTTTTGAACGTTGGGAACATGAACCTGCGGCGTGACATGTAGTCAATGTCCTTTGGCAGAGATTTTGTGAAGAAACATTCATTCACTGTCATGACACCCTTCAGTTCAGTTAAAAATTTGTGAGACAAACAGTTGTGTCTCAAATTCCCAAAATCACAAGAGTGCTCCAAGTTTATAGAGGAACTTGGACCACTGTAAGCACAATGGCAGATCCTTGCTAGCAAACATAGAACACTAGGGTCCACTCCTGTGATTTACATAACCGAGGCGTTTTTCAAGGCACCCCTTTAAGTCCTCTCCTTTTTGGCAGTTACCATTTTTTGAAATGTGATTTATGTAACTAAGGTGTTTCTGTACCTTGTTTACTTCAGATGCAGTCTGTAGTCATTTGTTCAACGTCTTTAGTTATACTAGTGGTGGTCCTCAAGGTTCTATTTTAGGTTCTCTCTTTTTTTTTTTATCATTTGGGCTATTCAACTGGTTCATTTAAAAAAAAAAAAACTTGTGAGAAACTCACGTTTTTGCATCAGATTCTTAAAAACAAAGAGTGCGTCACAGAGATGATCTTTGACTTCCTTTTTTGTAGAAGGTCCTTCAAAACAGCACATCGACCAACATCAAATGTCTACTGTAGAGGACGCTGGTTCTCAGGATTATACACAATACGACTAATAGTGAAAGGAAAAGTTCCCCCCCGGTCCTTAGCTTTCTGGAAATTTGGCCCCCCAAATCATTCAGTTGAATATCCCTGCTTTAGAGCAGTGGTCCCCAACCACCGGTCCGTGGATCGATTGGTACCGGGCCGCACAAGAAATTAAAAAAATAAAATTATTAAATCAACATAAAAAACAAAAGATACACTTACAATTAGTGCACCAACCCAAAAAACCTCCCTCCCCCATTTACACTCATTCACACTCATTCAGCATACCTGTACAATGTGAAGGTGGTGGTGGTGGGGGTTTTTTTAGGTTTTTTTTTTGTTCAAAACTAACCTAGAAACTAAAAATCAATTAATTTAGCCTTAATGGGGGAAAAAAAATTGAATTTGACAAGCCACTTCACACAATGAAAATTTGGTTTATTTAGTTTGTTTTGCTCTGTGATGGTAACCTAGGATTACCTACTCATGTTGTTAACACAGCTATGTTGCTTTTCATAGTTGTGCAGACTTAAATGATAAGCCAATGTTTTTTCTAGACACAATATCATAACAGACAAATTATGTTCTTGTTCATTACATGCATATTTATTGACTTTTGCAGATTCTGACCTTGTCATCATGCATTGAGCAATGCACTGTTGAATTGTGTTTTACACAGCATCGTAGTAAATTAAACAGCCGCAATACACCTCCATTACCATTCTGTGTCAAATGTGCGAGGAGACAAGGACAGCTTTGCTCTTTGCTTGCTGGCAGCAATGGTCCTCACAAAGCTGTAAAGCTGATGTCTCTGTGAAAGCTGTGCGGTTAAACACCACAACTGTGATCACATTTACGTAGTAAAAAGTGGGGGTCACAATGTCATTACAATTGTTGCAAAAGCTGTCCGTATGTTATTTTGCCGTTACTGATGTTTGTACATGTCACAAAATATCAAATGTAAATTTGAATTGTTTTAAACACCGGGACTCAAAGGCGGCCAGTACAATTCTAACCTAACAACTATACACACAAAAATACATGTTATCAATTGAGTGTTCAAGTTTCCAATATTCCAACAGTCACTTAACACTCACACTGTTCCAGCTCTGTGGAAGAAGTCAATTATAACTCCAGTGCCTAAAAAGCCCGGTGTCACAGTAAACAACGACTTTCGTCCCGTAGCTCTCACTTCGATTGTTATGAAATGTTTTGAAAAATTTGTTGTGTCACTGCTCATGAAGGATGTCAAGCCAAAGTTAGATGTGTACCAGTTTGCGTACAAGCAGGAATGCAGTACTGATGATGCAATCCTTTGCACCTTGCACTTTATCTCCAAGCACCTTGAGAACACAAAAGCTTATGCTAGAATTTTATTTGTTGATTTTAGCTCAGCTTTTAATACAGTGCAAATTCACATACTCTTGGAGAAGCTCAAAGACATGGGTGTAAACTCCACCTTGATCAAATGGTTCCACTCTTTTTTAACAAACAGAACACAGCAAGTGAAGGTCAACAGAACACTGTCAGACACCAAACACTGCAACACAGGCGTCCCACAGGGTTGTGTTGTATCACCAACACTGTTTACATTGTACACCAATGATTGTAGGACTGTGCACCCTAACAATTATATGGTGAAATTTGCGGACGATACCGTGCTCCTAAGCCTTCTACACAAGGATACGGACCCCTCTGTGTACCAAGACGAGATAGACCTATTTATTAGGTGGTGTGATACCAACTATCTTATTTTAAATGTGACCAAGACACAGGAAATGGTTTTGGATCCGAGGAAAGTGACTGACCATAAGCCAGTGGTCATCAAAAATCAGGAAATCACCCAGGTATCCTCATATAAATATTTAGGGATTCATATTGATAATCTTCTCTGCTGGAAGACACATATTGACAAACTGTGCAATAGACTGCAACAGAGGCTATATTTTTTGCGAAGATTAAGATTGTACGGCGTAAGCACCCACATCATGATGATTTTCTACCGTGCCATTGTAGAGAGCATCATTAGATACGGGATCACCTCATGGTTTGGCAACCTAACCATTAAGCTAAAAAGCAAACTGGCCGGCATGCATAAAACGGCAATGAAAATCGTAGGGAGGAAAGAATATGAGCCTATACAGAGCATCTATGAGCAGGCAGTTAGGAAAAAAGCTAAGAAAATTATTTCCAACTCACAACACCCACTCTTCCCTGAATATAGAACCCTGCCATCAGGGAGAAGACTCCGGGTCCCACTATGCAAATCGAACCGCCTTAAATTATCATTTGTCCCAGCCTCCATTAAGCTGACCAACAAGGTGCAATAGAATGTTAATACATAGGTTAGCACTTTTTTAGCACATAGCACTTTAGAACTAAGCACTTTAGCACAAAGCACTTTATCTATGAGCTCTAGTGCAATGTACACTGGCACTTTATCTTTATCTCCATACTGTAGATTTTATGCCTACATCAAAGTGCCATCTATGTCTATCAAGCTCCATGTTCTGATGTTTAAATGTTAGTTGTCTGGTTGTAGTTGTGTCTGCGCTTGTGTTTTTGTTCTGTTGTTTTTGTGTATGTTAAGAAAGCAATGATGCACTGTGCCCAAGACAAATTTCCCCGCGGGGACAATAAAGTTGAACCTTGAACCTTGACCTTTACAAAATATGTTATGTTTTTTATCAATTGAATACCACCTGAATGGTCAATGTTCATACCGTTTTTTTTTTTTTTAATGTACCTTCCTATCTCAAATGTATTGCATTGGATTAATATACACTAAGTATACAGTAACCAAGTGGCTAAACTACCAAACAACTGCTGTGGTATTTAGACCCGATCTAAGGGAGTAAGTTGTATTCTGTTTTTAAAAAATAATAACGATAGTTGCAATTGTAATCTAAATTTATAAACATGAATATGGCTACATGATTATTTGTATTTGCATGTATTTCTTTGTGCACACACACACACACACACACACACACACACACACACACACACACACACACACACACACACACACACACACACATAAAAACAGTATACAATGTAAAGCAAAACACATGTGAGGGAAAGGTTAAGAAGACCCTAAGGCAGTGGTGTCAAACTATCTATTCCCACATAGGCCGGACTGGTAAAATCATGGCATAATAACATAAAAATATAACTATGACAACTTCAGACTCTTATCTTTGTTTTACTTTGGCCCAAAATAGAACAAGCACATTCTGAAAATGTACATATCACAAATATTCCTCTTGACAAAACACTTCAAGTTATTTCAAAATGTTGAGAAAATATTTGGTGCAGCTGCAAAAACACCCTTAACAACACAATATACTTATATACTTATATATTGTGTTCAATCTGGGATTGAACAGAATACAAAATAAATGATAAATACAAACTCTTTTAGGTATCAAATACCTCATTTTTCATTTCCTCATATTAATCCTGTGCGTATTCAACAAACCATACAAACTGAGGTAGAAACTATTCAGTTGAGTTACTCCCTGCCTAATAGGCATCACTGTGTATTGATAAATACATAAATGATAAATGGGTCATACTTGTATAGCGCTTTTCTACCTTCAAGGTACTCAAAGCGCTTTGACAGTATTTCCACATTCACCCATTCATACACACATTCACACACTGATGGCGGGAGCTGCCCTGCAAGGCACTAACAAGCAACCATCAGGAGCAAGGGTGAAGTGTCTTGCCCAAGGACACAACGGACGTGACTAGGATGATAGAAAGTGGGGATTGAACCCCAGTAACCAGCAACCCTCCGATTGCTGGCACGGCCACTCTACCAACTTCGCCACGCCGATAGAAAAATAAAAGCTGTGCAATGCATGACCAAATTGAACAAACCAAACATATGAATTTAAGAGACTGACAGTATTGCAGTAAATCACACACTGTTCACTTTCCTTAAATTTCCACAGAAGACAATCATTCACATTACATAAATGATTAAATGATAAATGGGTTATACTTGTATAGCGCTTTTCTACCTTCAAGGTACTCAAAGCGCTTTGACAGTATTTCCACATTTACCCATTCACACACACATTCACACACTGATGGCGGGAGCTGCCATGCAAGGCGCTAACCAGCAGCCATCAGAGGCAAAGGGTGAAGTGTCTTGCCCAAGGACACAACGGACGTGACTAGGAAGGTAGAAGGTGGGAATTGAACCCCAGTAACCAGCAACACTCCGATTGCTGGCACAGCCACTCTACCAACTTCGCCACGCCGTCCCACATCAAGGTGTAATGTCTCAAGCAACATTTTAAGGGGGGTTACCAATTATTTATTTTACTCCTGAAACCTGGCATCTTTAAGCTATCACAAGTGAATCAATACCAGGTGTCGCATCTTGAGTGGCAGACAATTTCAGGATGTTATTCAAATGCTTGTGCTTGAGCCTTGACCTTAGCTTTGTTTTATTGATGCTCTTTACAGAGAAAACTTGCTCACAAAGATGTTTGGGTTCCCATTCACTTTTGTGAAAAAATAGGAGGAAGATAAGTTTCCTTGGAACACTGCGTCCACTTTTCTGGAAAATGAGGGAGCCAAAGCATGGTGTGTTCGAAGCAGAAGACATAAAACGGCAGGTTTTACGATGGATTGAAGGGGAGGAGCTGCAGCTCTGCTTTACTGTGTACATCTTGCTCAGCCCCGGTGTAAACCAGTTGCTTGCCAAACAGAATAGCTGTTCTGACATCTAATGGACACACTGAAGACAGCAGTTTCTTACATTTTAAAATGCAGCTTATTTTTACACTTAGCAAACTCATCTCACGGGCCAGATTAAACATCATGTTAGTTGTTCCGCAAAAAGCCTGGAACTAATTTGTCCTTTCTTACTAAATGTATTCAACTTTCCATTTAGACAGAAAAAAATACATGCCAAAAACATGTCCGCCAATGTAATAAGCTATGATAACTGATACTTTAATCGATGTCCTCGCACACTGTTCAGCTATAAATTGCACAACTAGACACCACTCAAAGAAAGACAGGTATGTGAGATATATGTATACATTTTAGATTTATAACACTGTTTTCTGTATTTAAACGGGACAGTGGACAATACGTCAATTGTGCACACTTAGTGTAGTTATACACAATACAGAATAAAAACTACCGTATTTTTCAGAGTATAAGTCGCTCCGGAGTATAAGTCGCACCGGCCGAAAATGCACAATAAAGAAGGAAAAAAACATATATAAGTCGCACTGGAGTATAAGTCGCATTTTTGGGGGAAATTTATTTAATAAAACCCAACACCAAGAATAGACATTTGAAAGGCAATTTAAAATAAATAAAGAATAGTGAACAACAGACTGAATAAGTGTACGTTATATGACGCATAAATAACCAACTGAGAACGTGCTTGGTATGTTAACGTAACATCAATCAATCAATCAATCAATCAATGTTTATTTATATAGCCCTAAATCACAAGTGTCTCAAAGGGCTGTACAAGCCACAACGACATCCTCGGTACAGAGCCCACATATATTATGGTAAGAGTCATTCAAATAACTATAACATATAGAACATGCTATACGTTTACCAAACAATCTGTCACTCCTAATCGCTAAATCCGTTGAAATCTTATACGTCTAGTCTCTTACGTGAATGAGCTAAATAATATTATTTGATATTTTACGGTAATGTGTTAATAATTTCACACATAAGTCGCTCCTGAGTATTAGTCGCACTATGAAAAAAACTGCGACTTATAGTCAGAAAATTACGGTAGTTTGTTTCTTCATGTGTGAAACCATTTTAGTCATATATTATTCAACATTTGAAAACAATGCTTAATTTCAGCTAAAATATAACAACACACAGTAAGGTTAGTGTAAAAATTTACATATTGAAATAATCATGAAGTGCAGGTCTTTTTGTGAATCAATTTTTTGAGGTACTCTGCAATAATAAATAGTGAATAAACGTGATCTCAAGACAACTTCAAATATGTGTTACACTTTATATTTTAGTCAACAAAATTGACTGTAATTTTAGTCGACGAAAATGTTAAGGAATTTAGTCGACCAAAGTAAACTAAAACATAATTAATTTAGATGACTAAAATATGACTAAAACTTAAATACATGTTCATCAAAAGTGTATGACTAAAACTCAATGCTGTCAAAATTAACACAGATACCATTGTTTTGTTACCCGGACATGCACATCTTACAGGTCAATTACAGTATGTTGATCTGGATTAGAATAACATAATTCTGTCTATTTTCAGGATTTATGTCATTGTGACTAAATAATGTTCAAGGGCTTTCTCATTGTTGTTCAATGTGACTCAATTGTCTCGCTTTAATTCCCATTGGTGATTATTAGTGCAGTGCCAACTGTGCAAAGTATCCTTCAGTTGTGAGATAACAAAGCTTGGTCTATGTTCATTTACGGGATAGCGAATCACCTTCTTTCCCAAAGGCTTATTGAAGTTCCTCTCGGTAAGAGCTGTAAATATCTCTACATCCCCCTACCCTTTTTGCCGTTGTCAGCTTTATAACCTCGGAATGGCAATTTGCAGCCCAACGTGACTTGAGACATACCTGCGGGACGCGTGTTAACACACCTCACATGGGCATCGGGGCAATGATCTTGTATCCCAGCATGAAGAAGAGACTGTTTGTGCTCTTGTGACAGTCGCAGGAACACAGGAACTGATTGTGTGGTATTAAAGAGGTGACAGGTGAAGGGAACAAATAGAGCTGCCGAACAAAGTTTATATTTTGAAATAAATTATGTGTCTGAACAAACAGATGCACTGACCTCGCAAATAATTTGTTTTTTTGGTCCTCTGTTTACTGTGTGCGCAGCCTGAAAAGTAGCAGAAGAAATGTCAGAGGTAGTGAAAATGTCAACCCCAGCCTGTGACCACTTCAGCCAGGCTCAATCACTAATCATAGCAAAAATAAATTATTTGTTTTTGATTATGTCTAATTTAGCAAATTAAAAATAAGAGACACAGGTGGATTGGGATTGCAGAGAACAAAGGTATAATAGGGTTCTTTATGTTGTGCTGATGTGGGCCTGCTTGCCAACCATCCCCATGGTTAAAAAACTGGATGGGGCCAAGTAAAAGCCTTAGGCAGGTTTGTACTGAAGAGGTGGCCCTGGCCAAACAAAGGCCCTAACTGTTAGTGCAACATCCTCACATCAAGTGATACGCCATAAAGGAATAACTTCAGTTTTTACATGAAACAACACCAATTTGAAAAGGCTCATTGTGTACGCTGCTATTCTCTAACACGCATAACTAATTACGTTTTTTTTTTTTTTCTTGGCATTTAAAGATGAGCCGGCCGTGGCTGTTCTCGCAGCTGGCTCAGTCTTAAACTAAGAGCAAGCAGTGTCAGTTCTTCATACTGTAGCTTAGAACTTAGTTTAGGCCTGAAAGTTAAGATCCTGGTACTTAGCTTGGACATCCTAAATTTGTGTCAATAATGCTTGAGATGCTTGGATATCACCCTTATGAGGTATGTTTGAAATTGTTCTTTCTTAGATTACTTTTTTTTTTACTTTTATATTTTCAGCATCGTGGCGTTGAACAAATCGAAAGAAAGGAAGGTTGGATTTTTATGTTTGAACTTGAACTCAGCACATACTGCTCCAAGTTGTGTTATTTACTAATGATCTCCAGAAGCCAAATTAAAGTGAGATATTGGGGTTTTTTGATCAGCGTTTGTAACTTGAAGCTTTTGTTGTCTTTTTACATATTAAATTCATGTTGGCCGTACAGTGACCTACAATAATGACAATAGCGTGTCTGTTATTGCCATTGAAATTACTTTGATATTAGTGGACCAGGCATGACATCGCTCATACTTTTAGTCATCGCATTAACTTGTATGTAGTGTACAAACTATGCTGGGCACTAAAATGATCAATAATTATTTAAAGACAGGACGCTACAACACAGACCTTTTTTATTTAATATTTATTATACACATTTATTTGTTTGTTATCATTAACCTTTGATAACACATTGATTGATGATTGATTGATCTGCGCCATTTCCATTCTACTTGTTGTCTACAGCGCCAATTATTAATGACAGAAATGCATGCATCAATATACTGTTAAATCGCTTAAGGAAGTGACCAGACAAGAATAGGAACCAATGGTTCAAAAGGTTTTATTTTTAGGGGTTTATTAGTAGCTAGTTTATGATTATATATTATCACAATAACATCATGCTAATCAAATAAAATATGCTCATTTGAATAACATCCACAAGAGTTAGCAAGGTTCAAGGTGTTTATTTTGTCATTCCAATAAAAACACTTATATGCTAGGAATGGGTTACATATGTACATCGCTTTTCTACCTTCAAGGTACTCAAAGCGCTTTGACACTATTTCCACATTCACACACTGATGGCGGGAGCTGCTGTGCAAGGCCTTAACCACGACTCATTAGGAGCAAGGGTGAAGTGTCTTGCTCAAGGACACATCGGACGTGACTAGGACGGCAGAAGCCGGGGATCGAACCAGAAACCCTCAGGTTTCTGGCACGGCCGCTCTACCAACCGAGCCACACAGTCCCCACAAACACAAAATTAATATTAGAAAAGTAGTCACATTCGGCAGGGTGTTGTGTATCCAGTGATGTAATATGTAGTTCGACATTCATTCTTTTTATTTTCATTTCACTAATTTATTTCAAACACAAAAAAATATATATACCAGTTGTTCTCAAACTTGTTTCACCAAGTACCACCTCAGGAAACACTTGGCTCTCCAAGTATCACCGTAAAGACCAACAGTAAAACACAGTAGCGTAGTAGGCCTATATATTTATTTAAAACAAAGCAGATGTTTTATTTAGCACTTATATTTCATATTTTTGGCCACTGTAACATTATACACAGTTTGAGCAGTAACACTGTTTGAATACAAGAAAATATAATTCCCTTAATTAAGTTATTCTTTAACATACTACTAGATGGAGCCCACATACTACAGTTTGAAAAGCCCTGCTCTACACAATTTTAACTATTAAGCGTATCCGATACAATTTTCATCAGAAAAAACCCCCAATAGAATTATTGAAATAAAATAAAACAAAGAAACATGCTTTGTGTCCGAAAAGTAGCAGGACGAAGCAAAAGCTTGTATTGTCCTGCCCCTATTTGCGCAAACACTAACCACATTTATTATTTTCACGTCTTCATACAGTGGATAAAATAAGTGCTTTTGTGTTTTGTTAGTGAATATTTAGCTTTCAGGCTCATGTCTTTGGTTTTCTTTGGGTTCACAACAGGTGCAGACTCACCTGGAGAACCCGACTAAGTATCACATCCAGCGCTCGCAGCAGCAGCAGGTCAAGCAGTACCTGGGAAAACTTGGCTCGCAGGTGTTGAGCTTGCCCTGTCCCAACCAGTGCTCGGACCACGGGGGCATGCCGCCAGGGCCGGGCAACAGCGCCCCCAACAGCCCTATGGCCTTACTCACCCTGAACTCTAACTGCGAGAAAGAGGTCAATGCTTTCATTCAATTCCTGCAGAAGAATTATTTTAGTGAGCTTTTCCTTAAATTGCCGTCTCTGGTTTTAGATGGATGATGTCATCGACGACATTATTAGTCTGGAGTCCAGTTACAGTGATGATATCCTTGGCCTGATGGACCCCGGACTTCAGATGGCCAACACGGTATGTCCCTAATCACATTAGGGGGTTGCTGTTGAAAATAGATTTATTGTGAAGTTATCAATCATCATTATTAAGTGGAAATTTAAATATTGTAACGTAATTAACCCATTGCCGCCCAGAAACACTCATAATCCCTTAAACGTCTCTGGTGATGCATTTTGGGTGGTTTCTCTCTGCATGCGCACATTGACAGTTGATAGTGACAGGTTACAGAACCAAACAAATCATAATGGAAGACACTAAACAGCACGTTGGCCCTCTTGATGGGAAATTTAAGTAGAACAAAAGCAGAACAGAAGCAGTCGACTGACTGTATTTTTCACACTGTACAAGAAGTAATTTCCTTTTCACCAAAGCATTTCCAGCCTAAAATAATGCATCAATAACACAATAAGAGTAACAGATCTACATTGATGTGGATAATCTTAGTTGTCTTTTTGATTGCCAAACAGGGATGAATTGCTAAAGGGTATTAATAATGAATCACAGTAAACCTCCGATGGTGAATATTACTGTTTTAAATTAAAATCATCGTAAAACCACGATTAACAACTGCACTTTGATTAACCTATGGCTAGATGAAATGCTAGCTTAAATGCTAATATAAATACAAGAGACATTAACATATTTCCCCCATTAAAAAAACGACATACCCCAAACTTTTATAAAGACATTGCTGTCTGAGCAACTGAACTATTTCAATTGTGCACATTGAACATACATGCCGGGCTCTTTAGAGTGATTGATATTTTCGTAGATAAATATGACACGCAGGTGTCTACTTCAGGAAGTAAACTTGCATTACGTCACATAAACCCGAATCGTTTGCCTTCATCATTAAAAAAACTTTCACAAATTAAAAAGCGGAAAAATAAACACATTTAAACACTCAAATAACATATTATTGAAATTTTTTTTCAGATGAAACTTGGTTAAAAGATTTCAGTGTGTGTATGAATACTTTTTGAGCACATTCAATAATTCCGTGATCGTAATGATAACCGTGATAATTTTGGTAACAATAAGCGTGACATGAAATGTTTGTATTGTTACATCCCTATAACCAAAATTGGAGGTGTTGTAATCGCCATGTAAAATTGCTAATGCTAATTAATAGCATGCACATGTTATATCCAATATAAATCAGCATCGAGCTAGCTTGTGAAGTGTAGTCTTACTTTGGAAGACTTTCTATTAGGCATGTCTGCTTCGTTGGCATAGAAAAATTGCAACGTTACACTAGAGACAGTCCGCTATTGATACGTCTGTTTGCCCGCCGAGTTTAATCCGATACTGAGTCTGCAATGGGACAAAACGTCACGTGCAATTCGGAAATGTGTACTATTTGATTTTACCTAAATCGGTGCTCAGTAGTTCCGACTAGGACTGCATGATTAATCGACATCGAATCGACATCAAGGTTTTAATTATTGCAATTTCGTAACCGCAAGAGGCTGAGGTTTGTTTGTTTATCACCGCCGTCACCGGCATTTGAGTAACAGACAACAAGTTCGCCAATCAGAATTGTTGAGCCTCATGTTTTTTCGTCTCTCGCTTCAAACAGAGAGAAAGAGGTCTCACTCAGTGCATCGCCTCTCAGCACCTGAGCGTGTTTATTTAACAGTAGAATTAACTGAACGCAGTGAGCCCTCATTTTAGTCATTCACAATCTCTGTCTCGGTGGGTGGAGAGCGACTCAGCAAAACCGCCAGCTTCACACACACAGGAAGCACGGACAGGAAGCCTTGTGACTCGCTAGTGAGAAGTTCTGCTAAAGTTAGGAGTAAAAAAAATATAATTAAAAAAGTGTACCGTTGTGCTTCAAATCGGATAGGAATTATGAGACCATCAACACAGACGAACAAGGGAGAATGCCGACAACAAGCCTGACTTAGTTTTTCTAACTGGGGAAAAAAATGCACTTTACAATGTTCAATATTTATTTAAGTTAATATTTTGCTTAGAGAAATTAGTCCATTTTATTTTATTTTTTTGTTTATCTATTCAGGATAAAGTTATTTACCTTCCAATTGCAGTACAATGGTAAACAATTCTACAGTAATGAGAAATAAAAGTTTATATCTTTTAAAATGCTTACTTGCATTGTTGTTATATATTATAATTACATTACATTACAATCACTGTATAGTTTTTATCAATTATTTCTTCAGTTTAAGAGCATGATGTAGACAAAAGCTGTCTGCAAAAAGCCAAACATTTTTTTGAAAGTAAATTATTGCAAATTGTTCTAATGTGGGGTAGGGCTGCAACTAACGATTAATTTGATAATCGATTAATCTGTCGATTATTACTTCGATTAATCGATTAATAATCAGATAAAAGAGACAAACTACATTTCTATCCTATCCAGTGTTTTATTGGAAAAAAAACAGCATACTGGCACCATACTTATTTTGATTATTGTTTCTCAGCTGTTTGTAAATGTTGCAGTTTATAAATAAAGGTTTATTAAAAATAAAAAATAAAAAAACATTTAAAAATGTTTTTTAATAAAATAAATAAAATTTAAAAAAAACTCTGCGCATAGCATAGATCCAACGAATCGATGACTAAATTAATCGGCAACTATTTTAATAATCAATTTTAATCGATTTAATCGATTAGTTGTTGCAGCCCTAATGTGGGGCAGCGGTGAAAGAGGGGTTGGTGCGTCTGCCTCACAATACGAAGGTCCTGGGTTCGATTCTGAGCTTGGGATCTTTCTGGTGTGGAGTTTGCATGTTCTCCCCATGACTGTGTGTTTTCCCTCCGGGTACTACGGAGACATGCACCTGGGGATAGGTTGATTGGCAACACTAAATTGGCCCTAGTATGTGAATGTGTGTGGGGATGTTGTCTGTCTATCTGTGTTGGCCCTGTGATGAGATGGCGACTTTTCCAGGGTGTACCCCGCCTTCCGCCTGATTGCAGCTGAGATAGGCTCCAGCGCCCCCCGCGACTCCGAAGGGAATAAGCGGTAGAAAATGGATGGATGGATGGATGGATGGATGTTCTAATGTGTGACACCTTATGACCAGAATATGTTGATTGACAGTCTGCAAGTAACAGGTCTTCTTTCACTCGTTATTTATGCAGTTTTATGCATTCATATGTATAAAATCTAAAAAACGCAAATTGAATCGCAATTTTGGAGGGAAAAATCGCAACTGGAATTCAATCAATCAATCAATGTTTATTTATATAGCCCTAAATCACAAGTGTCTCAAAGGGCCGCACAAGCCACAACGACATCCGCGGTACAGAGCCCACATAAGGGCAAGGAAAAACTCACAACCCCAATGGGACGTCAATAGTTGTTTTTCAATTGTTTTTCAAAATTGTGCAGCCCTAGTTCCGACAGAATCCAGTCTGTATCTACAAAAGTACCGAGTTCAGTATCCTTCCCTAGTTAATGGTGTGCTTTTAGTTCATATATTTTCGCTTTTTCTCTTTCAAAATGAAACCATCAATAATATATATTAAAAATCTAACATTTTAATTGTTTGACAGCACTGTCAATAAACCAATACCCTTTCTAAGACTAACATATCTGTCCCGATTTAAGATCCCGGTGCCAGGCAACCTCATGGACATGTATGGAAACCAGGGTATGTCCCAGCAAGGTCTGCCTATCAACAACTCCTGTCCTGCCAACCTGCCAAACATCAAAAGGGAATACTCAGGTACACAAATTGGTGTGTCATTGCTTGAAGAGTTTAACTCTCCAGCTCATAATGTTGAATTGTCTTTTATGTGCAACATGATGCTAAAGACAACATCATCTCTCACATAGTGTCACATGCGCCGGCTATCATGCACATGCTGGATAAGTCTGCAACATGTGGGAAATTTGAAAACTATCAGAGGCCTGAAGGGTTTCCTGTTGGTAAGTCCGTTTGTTTTAACTTCCAAATGTTGTACCATTATCAGCATGTGCTCTGACCTATGTGTTTCCCAAAAGTAGAGGTAAGAGCTCTGGCAAAGGAAAGACAGAAAAAGGACAACCACAACTTGAGTGAGTCTTGCATTTCATTGGGGAACAATCACTGAGATGTCACTTAAATAAAATGTCTGCTTTTTTTCTTTCTTAATTTTAGTTGAGAGAAGACGACGGTTTAACATCAATGATCGAATTAAGGAACTGGGAACTTTAATTCCAAAGTCAAATGACCCGTGAGTTACTCCTTTTACAGGCATAACATCTTGAAGAGCAGGGATGCCCAAAATGGGGCCCGGGGGTGAAATTTGGCCCGTCGTGTTGTATCATATTGCCTGCCAAATGTTGGCTACCAAATGTAAAAAAAAAAGAAAATGGCAGCTCAGTCACCTTAATTTTAAGATAAAAACAACATTCATACAGTTTTTCACCTTGCAATAATTTGGTGTAAAAACCACCGTAAATGTTATTGTAAAATTCTGGTGACTGATCTGCCAGTTTTTTTACTGTAAAAATAAATTCTGGCTAATTATTGCATTTGAATTTAAGGACCCTTGTGCTACAGTAAAATTGTGACTTTTTGATGCTCTGTGGAAAAGGATAATCTTGAAAAACCTAAACACTTTGAAATTTTGCATCCTCCATATGTTTAATCGTCTGGATAAAGTTTGAACGCGATCAGATGAAATATATTGGTGGAACTGGTTACAGAACACCTGGAAATTGTGAAATTATACAGAAAATGACCTCTTCAATTTTTTTAGGTAAAACATTTACATAAAAGATGCAAAGTTGTATGTTAAATGAATTAGGCTCGCAGACTGTGTGACAATCTCGACTACCTTATATTTATATATGGCGGTACAAGGCTAAATTCCTCCCTCGTGGTGCTGTTGCATGGTACAAATCACTGTGTGACCCGTAGACCATTGGCACATTTTTACCTGACCTTTGGAGGCAAAACGTTTGGGCACCCCTTGTTCTGGAGTCATATTACTGTATTTTACCTGTCACATTCAGCGGCAGGTAAATGGGGATTTAAAAATGTAATTTATAAAAAAATACGTCATATATGTTCATATAAAATAATATAGCTGTGAAAGTACAATAATAAGGTTCCTTTAGTACCCACACCTACATATCAAAAATGCAAAATGGTAATTCTACATTGATAGCGGCAAACCTAACTTCAAACATCAACACGGACGTCATAACGTCTACAAAACTCCCATTTAAACATTGACACACATCACCAGCATTTTGTAACAAGGATGTGGTGATAGAAGGAAAATAAAAATATAATAAATCCATCTGTGGCAGCATAGGTGAACGTTATGTATAAGATTCACTTTTGCACATAACTGCTGTGCGTTCAAAGACCCTCAATTAAAGTTAGAAACAGAGGTGTCAGTAATAGTTAGACAGGGGAAGACTTAACTCCAAAGAGATGCAATAATGATAATAATAATGATTTATTATTTCGATTCAGATTATCCATTGATGATAATCCAATGTGTATCAGATATCTCTACTGTACACTCTGAAATAAAGGACATTTTGACAGATTTATAATCATTTTCAAGTTAATTATGACAGGTTAATGATATGTTCTAGATATGTTAATCTCATTTCTAAAAAGTCAAAAACTAAAAAGAAAAAGAATAAAAAGACCATTTCAACCAAATACATGCAATAATTATTTCTTAGTGCGTGTGTGTGTGTGTGTGTGTGAGAGTGTGTGTGTGTGTGTGTGTGTGTGTGTGTGTGTGTGTGTGTGTGTGTGTGTGTGTGTGTGTGGGGCGGCGACATTGGTTTTAGTGTGGGCTAGGGGTTTTTTCGGAGTCTCGTGTATGGGGGGCCAGAATGTGGTGCTACGACTCACATCACATTTGTTGCCTTTTCTTTGTGTGCATTGATACAAGGATTGTAACAGAAAAAGACAATAATCCATCTGCTAAAAGGCAAACAAGACACATAACTATTAACTTTAACTGGTATTAATTAATGATCATAGCTTTTAAGTGCTCATAATATAGCTCTCAATGAGCAGCTACAGGAAGACCCAAATCAGCTTTGAGCAAGGTGATCATGGATTTACAGTATTACCTTACACTATTGCCTATGAGTGTGCAGTTAGGTTGCCTGATAGCCTGTCCTTAACAACTGGCTCAATTAGACAGTTTTGTATCCTTTTGTCATGTTTTTCCTCCCATAGTTGTTCAGCTAGTTAGCAGGAAGCTGCACTCGAACCAAAGTTCAGCAATATATTAATGGTTACTTCTTACAGCTACGGTATTAATTTTCTCCACGCTGTGGTTGTTGAGTGAAAATGACAAATTTTACATGATAAATTCAAATTCATTCCCCTTCAAGTTTCCAAGCAGCTTTGACTTTTGAAAATAATTCAGTCGTCGTTCTTTTTCCGCCTCTAGCTGGACTATTCTTGTTTTTCTCAGCGTGTAAAATTGGAAACAAAGAATGTTACACTGATAAGCCATTAGCAGAGGTAACAACAGTGCAGAATTGATGTCCTGGGGGGGAATGTGAGGGCAGGGGGGGTGGAACCACAGGATGGCTCATTCTAGATGCTGACCCTGTAATGTTGTACGTCACGGCTCTGTTACAAAAGACCGGAAAGCTATCTAAGATCACAGCCTGGGGTGAAATCTTGATGCTAGAGTGTAAACAAGAAAAAAATCAGTTATGGTGGAGGCTTTTACACCGTGGTGTGTCGTGACTTCCGTGCAAAAGACACCTCAATCTGCGTCGCTTTGCATTAACAATATTGTCTCAGCAGTTTCCCGAGTGTCTGACTTTAATATGTGTAAAGCATATGTCTGATTGTGTGATTCTCAGAGACATGCGCTGGAACAAGGGCACCATCCTCAAGGCGTCTGTGGACTACATCAGGAAGCTGCAGCGGGAGCAACAAAGGGCCAAAGAACTGGAGAGCCGTCAGAGGAAGCTTGAAAATGCCAATCGGCATCTTATGCTAAGGATACAGGTAGCTATTTTCATAATTTTATAGCCTGTTATGAACTCACGCTAAAACTATAGTAGGCAACATACCCTACAAGGCAATCACCAATTTACAATGTAGCAGTATACAGTAGTACCTCAATTTACGAGCTTAATTGGTGCTGTGATAGACTTCTTAACTTAAAACACTTCTCAATATCATCATCAACATCCCAAATCAGGGAAATTAGTTAAAATGTATTTCATTGGTGCCCCCCGAAACCCCCCAAAAAACAGCATATTTTTAACATCTAACATCCATCCATCCTATTTCTACCGCTTGTCCCTTTTTGGGGTCGTGGGGGGTCATCTAACATTTCGTTTGAAAATAAAAGCATACTTTTATATTAGAACAATTGTATAAAAACAATACAATAGAACAGGGCCCCCAAAACTACGGCCCGCCAGCATCTACAATCTGACCCATGGGACGTCCCAAAAATAAAAAAGTTTTTTTATTTTTGTATTAATATTATAAAGTAATGTAATAATAGTGTACATTATTTACCTTGCTGAGTAAACTGTCTACGATATTGCTTTCATGCTGCCTCTTCGTCAAACATACCATTGACAGCTTTTTCATATTTTCATGGATAAATGCCAACCGTTTATATATAATTTCAACAATCTGACCCATGGGACGTCCCAAAAATAAAAAAGTTTATTTTTATTTTTATTAATATTATAAAGTAATGTAATAATAGTGTACATTATTTACCTTGCAGAGTAAACTGTCTACGATATCGCTTTCATGCTGCCTCTTCGTCAAACATACCATTGACAGCTTTTTCATATTTTCATGGATAAATGCCAACCGTTTATATATAATTTCAAAATCTTTGTCTGGCATTATCAACTAAATCTTCTTCAGTATGGTGCAGACTAGCAGTGATAAGCTCGGCCCTGTTTTTTGCTGATTTATTTATTTAATTCAATAAATATAATTCACTTCGACTAAGCACTTTCCTTCGCATTCACTTTGTTCCTTCCCATGCTTGTGAAAACCAAGTTATGTCCATCTCTAGCTATAAGTTAATGCTAGAGAGTAAGACCAGGGTCCTCATGTATTGAGCTTGTGTACTCACAAAAAACTGGCATGTGCCCTTTTTCATGACAAAGTTGAGCTGTATCAAGAGTGAACTAAAAGTGGAAATTTGCGGTGCCTCATGCCAACTTCATGTTTTACATACGCATATTCCAACACGTTTTGGATAGGAAGTTATCATCAATAACTGGAGGGAGGAACAACCACGTTAAATGTATGCCTCGCATGCACAATCATGCCAATCCCAGACCGACCTCTTCCATGTGTGCACCCTTAAGTGCGCCATGTTTGAGTACGGCTCAGATGAATCTTAGTGGTGGTGGCCTGTAGGTGTCATGTGTCCAAGCAGGCGTTTGAGTACGAGTTTGCTGACGACACTAAGAGGCCTGCATTGTGTTAATGATCAGTGCGAGTGCTGTCTTCAACTAAGGATTTGCATTGTCAAAGTTACGAGTTCCATGAAGCATTAGTGAAGCGTACAATTCAGCATGACAAAGTCCTGACATGTGCAGACAGAGTGGAATGGCCTGTCCTCTTGGTGTCCGGCAGCTGATTTCCAGACACGATAAATCAAGCCAGCGGACCTCGCCTCAATCGTCACATTGTGTGTTTGTTGTCCAGCTTAAAGCAGCTCTTTTTAAAATTCACTGCATTCAACTGACAGTTGTATCTTTTATTTACACTCACGTGAAGATTTTACACAGTGGTTAATAAAGTACGGCTTTAAGCTGCACCCCCATGGCAACCAGATAATATATCCCTCTGCAAGCCTTACTACCACTAATATTATCCTGCTGGAAATATGTAACAGATGCTTCTAGGTCCATCACTTTGATTAATTGATGTATTGAGTTTTTTGTACACAAACAATGAACTACAAGTTGATTCAAAAATATAATTTGATTATGAAAAATCAAACCATGTTTATTTTGGGTTGGATGACAAACTTTAATCATGGATCCTGTCTAATCTAAAATATCTCCCAAAAAATCTTCCAACAACCTTTAAAGGGGAACTGCTCTTTTTTTGGAATTTTGCCTATCGTTCAGAATCATTATGAATGATATGACAATGGATGGATTTTTTTTCAAATGCATTCTAAATATTAAACGTAAATAAAAGTCCGCTTACAGCTCATAAAATCCAATAAATACCTATTCAAAAAGCGCCAACAATATTCTATTTACATTTCGTGACTTGAATATTAACTAAGTATGTGTGGAGTTTGCATGTTCTCCCCATGACTGTGTGGGTTACCGGAGTACTTCCTCCCACCGCCAAAAACATGCACCTGGGGATAGGTTGATTGGCAACACTAAATTGGCCCAAGTGTGTGAATGTGAGTGTGCATGTTGTCTATCTGTGTTGGCCCTGTGATGAGGTGGCGACTTGTCCAGGGTCTACCCCGCCTTCTGCCCGAATGCAGCTGAGATAGGCTCCAGCACCCCCCGCGACCCCAAAAGGGACAAACAGTAGAAAATGGATGAATGGATGGATGGATGAGTGATATTGTTATTATAAGCGCTAACGCAGACAAACTATTAACAGCGGGGCCTTGATCACTTCCATGTGTCCCTATGTTTACATCATCCAGTAGTCTGCTGCTTCCTCCCTTCCTTCCTCCCTGTAAGTTTATTCTAGATCATAAATCATGCATCTCACCTGCACAGAAGAAGCCTGAGTAGGTATTCCGACAAGTTGGTGCACTTTGACAGCCATTTAGAACCTGAAAATGGAGAGGACGACACGAAAAGACGCTTGGTCCCACCTGTCCCAACCCCCACTTTCTTTGTGAAGATTATGAGACATTCTTCACCTAAACGGGAATATTTGAACATCCTAGCAGTTGACATCCTAATGACAGCTGACGTTGTACAGTAAGTGATGTTTTATTATGTTGGTTGGCTCTCCTGAAGTCTGCGTTAGTGATAATCAGTGATGAAGTAAAAAAAAGTCAACCTTGTGATGCGTTTTTGAAATTAATGTGCCACGTTTGCTTAAAATGATCAAAATACGTCAATTTAAATGTTATTATAAATGTGCCCGTTACTTCATTACATATATACTTGCATCATGTATGTATGTAAATCTAAATCCCTAATGGAGGTGTTTGTATGTTTTTTAAGGGCTTTGTCGGCGGAAGTGCGCGGCTCCCATAGGCACCATTGTAAGCAGACTTTTGATCGCATTTATTTAAGCTTGAGAATGCAAAATAATACAAATAACATCCGTCGTCATGACTTTCATAATGATTGTGAACAATAGGCAAAATTTCAAAAAGAGTGCAGTTCCCCTCTAATGCTTGCCAGTTGATATTGAGTTGACCACTAGTAGCTTTTATACTTCATGAACTTCAAACAGTAAGGACTTTCCTATCATCTATTTACAAATTTTTTTACCAACAACAGTACCTCAGTTTGACAAAAATGTTCGCCAAATATTTTCACCCCAGTTTTCCTACGCCGTCTTGGTTATCGTACAGCCAAACATCGCATTTAGCAAAGTAGTTCTTCTGCGTATCTTTCCACAAAATCAAGATCTTAAGCAGAGCGTCCCACGATTTGTGACTCGGCCCCTGTGTTTTTTTCTACCCGGTATGGCTGTGAAATAACCTATTATGGTGTCAAAGAAAGTTGCGAGTTGCAGCCTACTACTGTGGTGTTGTGGAGTCCTGACAGTGTGACGAGTTGTGCCGTAAAGACCTGTCGAACACATTCGTGTGATTGCATCAGTTCAACAGGAGCTGTGGCCTGTGCCCGATACTGGCAGAACGACATCTGAGATTGCTACAGACTTGAAGAAGATCAGTTGAACAAAGACGTGTGAGCATGTGTTCTTGTATGTAACAAGAGTGCCAGCATTAAATTCAAGAAAAAAGTTGTAGCCAAGTACAAAAGTAGCATCCGTGGAGTTCTTTCTTCTACTACTACCTCGCCTCTTCTCGCCGTTTTTGCCTTCTTTAATTTTTAATTAAGGTAAAAGTGATGTTAAAGGTTTGTTTATCAATTTAGTTCATCATGTATATGTTGTTCACTTTTTGTTTGCATGTGAAACCTTACTTATTCTTTATATAAAGGTTTTTGTGTTAATATTTTGGGGTGTTTGTTTTTAATATGTCCCACTGGATGTGGATTTCGACAAAAATCTTCGTCGAAGGTTTCCCCCAGTTTTCGTATGTCGTCTAAGTTATCATAAGGCCAAACGTTGCATTCAACAAGCTAAAATCTGTGAATCATTCCACAAAATCAAGATCCCAAGCAAAGTGTCCCAGAGGACTCAATCGCTGTACTTTTTTAAATTTAACACGGCTGCACAATAACCCACCGTGGGGCCAGATAAAGTTGCGTTTTGCAGGTGGCTTGCGAAGTCATGACAGTGTGAAGTGTTATGGCCTAAAATGCTGTTTCACACAAGTGTGTGATTGCATCTGTTCAACAAAGTCGGATGAGCAGTCGTCGTCCCTGCGCTTATGGATGTAACACTTCGATAAAGAAGTAAAAAAATTAGATTTTTCGAAAAAGCTGTAGCAATTTACAAAAGTGGCATTGCCGGGCCTCTCTTTTCCCTCGCTCCATCGCCAACCTGGTTTCTATATGCTGTCTCTGTTATTGTACAGCCAAAAATCGCATTTAACAAACGAGTTCATCCGCATACTATTCCGCAAAATCAAGATCATAAGCGGAGCGTTCCACGATTGGTGAGTCAGTCTCTGTTTTTTTTCTATAGGGTACGGCTGCGAAATAATAACCTACTATGAGACCAAAGAAAGTTGTAATTCGCAGCATGTGGCCATGATGTTGTGGTCTTATGACAGTGTGACTTGTTGTGCCACTAAGCCCTGTCTGGCACGTGTGTAATTGTATCAGTTGAACAAAGTCGTGTGAGCATGCGTTCGTGGATGTAACACTTTGATTAAAAAAAGGTCAAATGGTACAAAGATGGTGTCTTTAAAGGGGAACTGCACTTTTTTTCTTTTTTTTTGCCTATCATTCACAATCCTTATGCAAGACAAGCACACTTATGTTATTTTTATGCATTCGAACTAGTAAATACATTTGAGCAAAAGTTCGCTTACATAGGAGCCTCTGGTAGTTGCTCTATTCTGCCTATAAAGCGCTTAAAAAAAACATCCAAACACCTCCATCAAGATTTTATATACACGCTGTAAATATATATGTAATGTTTACATATTTGGATCATTTTAAGCATACGTGGCGCATTAATTTGAAAACCGCATCCCAACGTTTGCGTTTTCCTTCAACGACAATGATTATTACTCACTGCAGACATCATGATCGATCGATTGATTGATTGATTGATTGATGAGAGCCAACAAACATAATAAAACATCACTTACTGTGCAATGTCTGCTGTCATTAGGATGCCGACTGCTAGGATGTTCATATATTCCCGTTTAGATGAAGAATGACTCATAGTACTCGCGAAGAAAAACCGGGGTGGAACCAAGCATCTTTTACGGTTTTGTTTTGCCATTCCCGGGTCTAAATTGGCTGTCAAAGAGTACCAACTTCTCAGTTTATGTCCACATCATTTTACTATACAGGTGAGAGACAGGATTTATAATCTAAAATTAACTTTCACGCACTAAATTGGCTTGAGTGTGTGAATGTTGTCTGTCTATCTGTGTTGGCCCTGCGATGAGGTGGCGACTTGTCCAGGGTATACCTTGCCTCCGCCCGAGTGCAGCTGAGATAGGCTCCAGCGACCCTGAAAGGGACAAGCGGTAGAAAATGGATGGATGGATGGATGTTGTGCGGCGAGAAAGCAGCTCGCCGGCTGATGTCAATACAGCAGCATGAGGAAGTTGCCTCTCTCTGATCAATGCGGCGCTAAATGTAGGTCCTTGACGTTAGCGCTTATAATAACAATATTGCTAATACTTGGTTAATATTCAGGTCACGACATGTAAATGGAGTATTTTTGGCGGTTTTGGGATGGTGATGGGTCAAATGCAGAGAGTAATTTCACCACACCTAGTGTGTGAGTGACTATCAGTGGTACTTTAACTTTAACTTATGTATTGAGTTTCTGGTCAAAATAGACGCAATGACATCATGACTTAATGGCTCTCATTGTCTCTTTTTTAACCAGACTTTTCTTTATGAGTTAAAAGGCATCAAAAAGACATGCAGTTGCAAGAAAAACTATGTGAACCCTTTGGCATTACTTGGATTTCTGCATAATTTGGGCATAAAATGAGTTCTGATTTCCATCTAAGTCAAAACAACAGACAAACACAGTCTGCTTAAACTAATAGTGTACGACAAAATTATTAATTTTTTACTGAACACAACGTGTCACGTGCAGGGTGGAAAAAGTATGTGAACTTTTTGGAAAAAATTGCTTGAGATTTTGTGCGATTCGGTCTTTGTCTGACATTTTATAGAAGACGACAGAGGTGCTACTGTATTTACGAATAAATACGTTCTTTCTCCTCACGGAATGTATCACATGTGTGGAGGACTGAGATCATTTCTTATTACGCACCAGTGAAAGCATCGGCCTTTACTAATCTTCCGGGAAAAGTATGTCTCTCCCAGAAAGACAGTAATCTGACAGAGAGAGAATGTGTGTGGTGAGTATTTGCATTGAACACATGCTTGTGTGTGTGTGCGGTGGGCAGGAGTTAGAGATGCAGGCACGAGCTCACGGCCTGGTGGTCACGTCCTCCACGCTGTGCTCCGCCGACCTCGGGGGCCGCAGCATCAAGCAGGAGCCCGCTCTGGAGGACTGTCACCCGGATTTGTACACACTCCGCCCCCGCCTACATCACCCGCACCACCCAGACTGCAACCCCGAGGCCCCCGGCACCCTGGACCTCGACGAGGGTCACCCCGATTTCTCCGACGGCCACTACGGCGTTCACTGCAAGCCGGCCTCCAAACTGAACGACATCCTCATGGAAGACAACATGTCGCCGGTGCGAGGCGGCGACCCGCTGCTCTCGTCGGTCTCCCCGGACGCCTCTAAGGACAGCAGTCGTAAAAGCAGCGTCAGCATGGATGAGAACGATCAAGGCTGTTAGCGCCCTCTACTGGCTGTGGTCTGTGTTTACCTTTTCAATCTCCTGTGACTTTTTTCCAAGCTTGAGTTCAAGGATTGATTTTAAGGCTCTGTTTGCTTTATCAAACCTTTGAAGACAAGAAGTTACATACTGTATGTAGAGTTTTATATGCAAGAGAAAATAGAGGCTAGATGATGTCGATGATTCCAAAGGGGAAGTGTTAAATTGTCGTGTCGAGAAAACATTTTTGAAATCGCTAGCAATAATAGAAGAAATATCAGTTAATTCGTGCTTTACACTCCTGGTGTCTTAGAACTTGAAGGTGCAGATAGAGAGATGCCTTATAGACACTTTTCAATCAGTCAAAGTGTATTTATATAGCCCTAACATGCTCAGTGGCCTTGTGGTTAGAGTGTCCGCCCTGAGATCGGTAGGTCGTGAGTTCAAGCCCCAGCCGAGTCATACCAAAGACTGTAAAAATGGGACCCATTACCTCCCTGCTTGGCACTCAGCATCAAGGGTTGGACATGGGGGTTAAATTACCAAAATGATTCTCGGGCGTGGCCACCGCTGCTGCTCACTGCTCCCCTCACCTCCCAGGGGATGATGAAGGGTGATGGGTCAAATGCAGAGGATAATTTCACCACACCTAGTGTGTGTGTGTGACAATCATTGGTACTTTTTTTTAATCACAAGTGTCTCAAAGGGCTGCACAAGCCACAACAACAGATCCACTTTTGTATCACCATGCACACGCTGTGGTTGTTGGCCGTCTTCCAATGGAAACTTCTTCATGGACAAATATCAGTCACTTATGTATGTATTGCAACAAACAAAACAACCTTATTTATATAAATATAAGCTCCCCGATGAAAGCAGTTTTATTACAGTAGGGAAGGGATTCATATGGCCCCCTACCTGGGTGGATCTCACGTGAGAGGAAGAGCGAGGGTAATCATTTTCAATCAAAGTTCATTTATATAGCCCTAAACCATGAGTGTCTCAAAGGGCTGCACGAGCCACAACGGCATCCTCGGCTCAGATCCCACATCAGGGCAAGAAAAAACTCAACCCAATGTAATTACAATGAGAAACCTTGGAGGGGAACACAGATGTGGGGATCCCCCGCACACCCTGGGCGACTGGTGCAATGGACGTCGAGTGGATCTAGTTCATAGTGTGAGAGTCCAGTCCATAGTGGGGCCAGCCGGAGATCGTCTTGGGTGGAGATAATTCAGCAGCGCAGAGACGTCCTCAACTGATGCACAGATGAGTGGTCCATCCCGGGTCCCGACTTTGACTTTCATCTGTGGTCACCTAATCTGTGCCCACCCTCTCCACGAAGGAAAGAGGGGCAGAACAGAAAAGAGACGGCAGATCAACTGGTCTAAAAGGGGGGTCTATTTAAAGGCTAGAGTACACTTGTGATTTAGGGCTATATAAATAAACATTGATTGAAACATTGAGAGTATACAAATGCAATGCAGTCTGCTGAAAATGATGAAAAGCGGCACTCTACATTGCAACTGAGGCTGTGGTCAAAGTTGGAATTGCCACAAAACACATTTGACGATAATCGACACTCTACTGCCACCTGGCGGGCTAAAGTGAGTGGAGCACCCCTCCAATTCGTCACGGTTCATGTGTTAAGTAAACCGTGACGAATGGAGCCATAGGAGTCCCCTTCCTTCTGTACGTGTCGTAGCAAAACACTCCAAATGTTTCCTGAGCAGCGCACATCCAGATCAATACGAGGAAACGGTGAATCGATCAAGACAGAAGGAATAGCAATGATGAAGATTAGTTGAAAGTCTTGTGTGGGATATCACATACAAAAACACATTCATGGTGCAGAGGGGGTCACCTTATTATGAGGATGTTGGCTTTTCCTTTTAAAATCAATATCAAATCACTCTAGTAGTTTCACTTTGTCATAAAACGTAGTTCAAGTGTGTAATTAGTCTGTCCAATCTGACTGCACAGCAGGCTTTGCAGCTTAGGACAGTCCCCAGTTTGTTACAATAGTATCCAAAATGCGTGTCCAACATGTAGCCCGGGGGTCAATTGTGGCTCGCAGCTTGAGTTTGGTTGGCCCGCAGAATATTGTAGAGATAAAATCCAATGAAAAACAACAGTGAAGAGGTCAGAAAAACCATGACCATGTCATGAGAAAAAAGATGACATTTTCAAACTAATAGTTGATTATGATAGGCTTTGTCACCGACAACACAGAGCTGATGCAAAGTTTTGTCCGTTTTCTAGCACTTTTTTCCAAAACAAAAGAAAATGTTGAAATGACCCCGGCATGCTCTAACTGTCGGTATGCAGCCTTTGGTTCAAAAAGCAAGACACATTTGTTCAGTACAAAAATGTACCTTTTTCAAGAAATCACTTGAGGATCAACAACATTGCTAAGAACGGGTTTTCTAAGTGCGACACAGTAAGAAAAGTCTGCTACTGGATCATATATTGTGCTCTCTTCCATTTATCCATCCATTATCTAACGCTTGTACCTTTTTGGGTCACGGGGCGAGGTGTTTGGGGGCTGGAGCCTATCCCAGCTGCACTCGGGCAGAAGGCAAGGTACACTCTGGACAAGTCCATATATCATTTATTGAACTCTTTCATGGTAGGAACACAAAAACAATCAGTTTAGCTTTTTTTTAACACTCATTAGGTTGACTGAAAAAAAAGGTATTTTCTTCATTTTTTACAAGCTGCTGGTGCACTTGAGTGCCACTACATTGCCCCCCCCCCCCCCCCCCCCCCCCCCAGACTCAGAGCGTGTTTGATAGTAATATATGACAATCATGGCTGTGCAAGTTTGAGAAATGCTGCTGCACAGCAAGACCATTTATGCATTCATGACCCCACAGAGTTGCCAATTTATTTTCTCTGCTTAACCCTCTTTAATTATCTTCAAAGCCAAACAGGACATAAAATCCATTTTGGATGCATATGTAAATATATATATATTCTATTCCTCAAATTTGTCAATCAAATTCAGTCCTAAACAAAAATATAAAAACATTTTTCTGGGGCCCTTTTGAAGACCTTTTGATGAGACAAAATAACTCATGTCATTTGATCTAAAGGCCTTCAAAGGGTTAAAATAAAAAACATTACATGTTTGGTATATTTGTTTAGAGCTGAGGTTTTTTGAGAGATTTGAGCAAAACGAGTAGGAATCCAAAATGTTTTATGCCCCTTTGAAATATGAAGGGTTTTAAAGAATTTTTAAAAGTCAGCATAGAAAATAGGAAACCTCATGTCTAGTGGAGTGACACCACACAAATGATGGTCAAAAGTAAAGAAAAAGAAATACTGAAAGGACAAAAAGTCAGCTTTAGTCCTCCGGGAGCTACAATTGTCAAAACGTTTTTGTTTTTTTACAAACCAGAAAGAAAGTGGTTTAATGGCTGTGTGCTGGGGAGAAAAGTATTGTAGCTACGAATCCAGCAGAGGGCGCTGTCTCACAAGTCAATTCTCCCAACATTTTCTAGCAGGAAGATGTTTTTCCAAGACTTGATAGCTGCACGTTTTCTTAGTACAATTTTGTAATTGTCTCTTAATATGTAAAACTAAATTAAACGATAATCTCAAATATGTGTTTTTAGGGCTATTTATATCCATTGATATTATTTTTTGGGCCGTTATTCGCTATTTGCGTATCCTCGGTCTTACACTGTCAAACTCTATAAAAGCAAGTCCTCAACTTCTATTTATGACATCAAAATGTTTTCTAACAGCACATTGTCACTGTTGGACTGACTCGCTCCGTTATGCGAACGTTATTTTATGAAGGAGTATAAAGAGACTGTTTGGATTTTGATGCATTAAAAAAAAAAGAAAAAAAAGAAACACTGCAGTAAAGTATGTAAATCAAATCCTAATTTGTTTTTACTATTTTTTTGGTAACTCATTAGTATGGGGAACATATTCACCATTAATTAGTTGCTTATTAAAGTAACAAAGACTTAATTTAGAGTTATTTGGACACTAGGAGAACATATAAGGGTTAGGGTTACTAATAAGCAATAATTCTGAGGTTATTGAGGGAAGACTCTTAGTTAATGGCTTACTGGTTGTATAATAAGGCCACGCAGAATAAGGCATTAATAAGTACTTAATAATGACTTATTAAAAGCCAATATGTTACTAATTTGCATGTTAATAAGCAACTAATTAATGGTCCCCCATACTAAAGTGTTACTTTTTTTTTATCCATCCATTGAACATTACTGTATTTGGCTTTTCCAACATACACAATATTTGTACAGTACTCAGCAGTGTAATGAATGTTGTGTGTTTACTTTAACATAAACGTACGTTTTGCAGCTCAGCCTACCATGTTGGTCTGCAACGTGCTTTTCCAAGTGGATCTTTTTGCAATGATGGAAGTGCCTTTGGTTGTTTCTGGTACACTACTAAAGTGTACACTGACATTTTGTTACAGGTTTTTACTGGTGTTTAGCGAAGAATGTCAAGCTGCTTTAGAAAACTTTTGCAAAAGGTCAAACTATGGCTCTTATTTTTTTCTATTTTATCAGTACGTGTCCTTGATAAACCAATGATGAATAATAATGGACTAATATAATGTACAAACTCTGAAAAATAGGTTTTAGAAGAACAACTGTTAATTTATCACTAATTAAAACTTTAGCTATTTTTTGTTTAATGTATATTTTTTTACATATTTTTTTTGGATAAAACATTTTTGTATTGTGTTCTTCCCCCTCATGTTAATGTCTCAATTCTCCCTGGTAACAAAGTCAAATATTCCAAGTTTCCACTATACAGTTCATCTTATTTTCCATTGTATGTTATTTATTTATTCAGTATTGAATGTGTTTATAATCCCAAATGCGTACCACTATTAAGGCACATACTGTATGTTGGCCTGAATGTATCATTCAAACAGATGACTGCCAAAATGTGCCGACATTTTCTGTAGCTGTTTATTTTATTAGTTTATCAGGACAAATGATAGTAATAAAAGTGAAGGACTTGAACATAATTGGACATGTAGTTGTTCCGGTCTTATAGCATCTACTGTATTCTTCCTGCATGATGACTTCTTTAGCACCAAAACATGTCTCCATAAATCTGACAGTTACGACGTCGAGGACTAAATGAAGTGAAAGTGTGTTAAAAACAAACTCTTGGACTGAAACTGCTTTTTTTTTTTTTTTTTTTTACATGAAGCATTTTGTCATTGTGTATGTCACATTATGATGTGAAATAAAAAGTCAAGGGTGTGTTTGTTTTAGGTGTGGACATACTTTACCTCACACACTTGACTGTCAACTCAACTCCCTGTGGATTAACATTAAATGGTTGGAAATGTTATATTCTTTGTGTACTTATTTTTATTTTTTGTAATAGCATGCACATCTTTATTGATTACACGTTACCCAATGGCCATATTTCAATAATGTGTATTTTAATTTGAATGATTATTATTGAAGGTCAAAATAGGACAACATTAAATAAGTAAATCAAATAATAAATACTTACTTAAATGTTCCTTAATAAGTTATAATTGGATTAAATGCATAAATGTGTCATTAATTTATGTGGGCTCTGTACCGAGGATGTCGTTGTGGCTTGTACAGCCCTTTGAGACACTTGTGACTTAGGGCTATATAAATAAACATTGATTGATTGATTGATTGATTGATTTAAGGCAAAGATACATGTAATTACTGGATTTGTTTCAATATTTAATTTAATTATTTCATGAATAATTATGTGAGATATGATAGGTATACATTGATTATTTCATAAACCTCATAATCATAAAATAAATAGTTAAATAAATCATTAAATCACAAAATAATTAATTAAATCATGAAGTAATTAAATGATTCATTAAATAAATCAAGAAATCATTAAATAATTTAATCAAGAAATAATTTAATCTTGAAAATATTGAATAACTGAATAATGCAACAAATTATTTAATCATGAAATAATTAAGTAAATCATGAAAGGGACAAGCAGTACAAAATGGATGGATGGATGAAATAATTGGTTCGTGAAATAATTAAATAAATCATGGGCATTAAATAAATATTTAATTAGTAAGATTAATCATTAAATATATAAATAACTAGTTAAATAAATCATGAAATAATCAATTACATCTTAAAATAAATAATTAAAACACGATGTATCAAATAGTGAAATACTTAATTGAATCATGACATTTTTAAATACATCTTCGAATCAAAAAATTATTAATCAAATGGTTAAATAATTAAATAAATCCTTAAAGATTGAAATATTTAAATACATAATTAAATCAAGAAACTATTAATTTACTAATGAAATAATTAAATCAGGGATAAATTAAATATGTCATTAAATCAAGAAATTATTAATGTAATTGTGAAACGGTTAAATAAATAATTAAATCACAAAGTATTAAATCGTGACATAATGAAATACATTAAAGCACAAAAGATTAAATACTGAAATAATTAACCAGATTGTAAAATCATTAATTAAATCGTGAAATAATTAAATCAATAGTTAATTTAATGATTAAATGTAATTCTACATTAAATCAATTACCGTAATGACGATTTCAATAACACAAATAAATCAAAAAATCATTAAATAAATTAATCAAGAAATAATTCATTTAATCTTTAAAATATTTTTAAAAATTGAATAATTGACTAATGCAACAAATGATTTAATAATGAAATAATGAAATAAATCATGAAAGGGACAAGTGGTAGAAAATGGATGGATTGATGAAATAATTGATTTGTGATATAATTAAATAAATCATGGACATTAAATACATATTTAATTCGTAAAATAAATCACTAAATCAATAAATAACTACTTAAATAAATAATGAAACCATCAATTACATCTTAAAATAAATAATTAAAACACGATATCTCAAATAGTGAAATACTTAATTGAATCATGACATTTTTGAATACATCTTCAAATCAATAAATTATTAATCTAATTTTCAAATAATTAAATAAATCCATAATTAAATCAAGAAATTATTAATCTAGTAATTAAATAATTAAATCAGGGAAAATTGAAATATATCATTGAATGAAGAAATTGTTAAATCTAATTGTGAAATGGTTAAATAAAAATGTAAATCACGAAGTGTTAAATCATGAAATAATGAAATACATTTTGAAGAACTAACACAAATGATTAAATACTGAAATAATTAACCATACTTTAAAATAATTAATTAAATCGTGAAATAATTAAATCAATAGTTAATTTAATGATTAAATGTAACTTTACATTAAATCAATTACTGTAATGACGGTTTTAATAACAAAAATAAATCAAGAAATCATTAAATAAATTAATCAAGAAATAATTAATTTAATCTTGAAAATATTGTTAAAAATTGAATAATTGAATAATGCAACAAATGATTTAATCATGAAATAATTAAATAAATCATGAAATGGACATGCGGTAGGAAATGGATGGATGGATGAAATAATTAATTTGTGATATATATAAATAAATCATGGACATTAAATAGATATTTAATTTGTAAAATAAATCATTAAATCAATAAATAACTAGTCAAATAAATCATGAAACGATCAATTACATCTTAAAATAAATAATTAAAACACGATATATCAAATAGTGAAATACTTCAATGAATTTTTAAATACATCTTCAAATCAATAAATTATTAATCTAATTTTGAAATAAAAAAATAAATCCTTAAATATTTAAATAAAATGAAATGGTGAAATAAAAATTTTAATCACAAAGTATTTAAATCGAGAAATAATAAAATACATTTTGAAGGACTAGCACAAATGATTAAATAGTGAAATAATTAACGAGATTGTAAAATTGTAAAATAATTAAATGGATTTAATGATTAAATGTAATTTTACATTAAATAAATTATTGACGATTTTAATAACACATGTATTTATTTAATTTAAAATTAATTAATGACACATTTAATTAACAATTTAACCATGTATTTATTTATTTAACTTTGTCCCATTCGACCCTCTGTAGAAGATGAAATCATTTATCACTGACTTCTACTACTTTGTAGGCAAAGGACCGGTGTCAGGGCGGCAGGGGCACGTGAAGTATTACATAAGTGTCTTTATTCATACTTGAACCGTACGCAAGTCTGCAGCTAGGTGGCAGCGTGACAAACTAAATGAGAACAACTGACCCACAATGCAACTGCAGTCATCTCTCCTTAGCGATAGCACACTTCTGATATCTCCATGGCCAGCTCCAGAAGTTCTGCCGAGTCCTGGCAGGAGTTGCAAAAGTCCCAGTTCAGTCCCAGATCGCAGTTCCAGCCCTCGAATCCCCGGTGGTCCCGCTGACTGGACTGAGCGACGTAGTCCAGCGCAGGCCAGCAGCGCGTCATCAACCTCCATGTTGTGTCCTGCAGCAGGCGCAGGAAGTCGTGGAAGCGACAATACAGACAGGCCAGGAGAAGTTCTGCACAGTCATCTTGGGATGGAGACGCGACAGAGGAGAACGGTGTTATTGCGGCATGTACAGTACACGTACAGTAGATGTACAGTACCTCCCGTCACAGGCTGGTGTGAGGTGTCGGAAGAAAACACACAGCTGCTGCTCCCCAAACTGTCCGAGCGTGCAGACATGTTGGATCCAGCTTCTTCTTCAGGCCCAGAAGAGGGGGGGCAGCGCCCTTTTGAAACATGACATCACACCATTAAGTCTGCATTTGGTTAGAAATCACAGGCCTTTACATGAATGATTATTGGCCAATAATTCATTCTTTTTTTTTTCAAAAGATTCAAAAGCTTTATCTAGTTTTTTGGTGTGAAAGGACACTTATTAGAAAGGTTATTAGGTACAGTACAGGAGTAAAGAGACGTTATGATGGCAATTATGCTTTGTTTCAAATGGCAAGGTCAAATATTATTCATTTAACACGGGGGTCTTTAGTGCCGCCCTAGTGGCTCCCTGGACCTCTTTCAGAGATGTGTGAAAATGGAAAAAGATGGGAAAAAAAAAAAATTCTGTAGGAGCACAAACATGACACAAACCTTCCTAATTGTTAGAAATCTCACTGTTTATATTAAACATGCTTCACTAATGACAGTGTTTGGCAAGCACCGTTTTGTCCTACTAATTTCAGCGATCCTTGAACTCATGTTTACATGTACAACTTTCTCCGACGCTGCCACAGAAAGACGTGTTTTATGCCACTCCTTCTTTGTCTCATTTTGTCCACCAAACGTTTTATGCTGTGCGTGAATGCACAAAGGTGAGCTTTTATTGATTTGCTGGAGTGCTTGTCAGGCATATTTGGTCAATTCATGACTGCAAGCTAATCGATGCTAACACGCTATTTTGGCATCATTATGCCTCGTTTGTAGGTATATTTGAACTAATTTAATTTCCTTTACTTATGTCCTCTGTGTATTTAATTAATATCTGCATGTCTCATGACATATTATCTGTATGTAACATTGGCTGCATTTCTCATAGTTGTTTGTGTGCCTTGTTGTTCCAGACCACAGCAAACGTTACCCAGTTTGCAAAGATTGTAATAAATCCATTAGAAGAAGACAGCCTGCTGTTTACTTTAACTTGGACACACACATCTATACCTTTGGCCATTCTGAGCCATTAATTTCCAGAAGTTATCTCATCCTGTGAGAAGCCTCCATTTTAATAATGATCTCCAATGTTGCAAAAATGTGTAGAATAAAAATTAAAATACAAAATTTCTGTCAACGAAGAGTTGCCTCAGCCTTTGATAGTTGGCTAATATAGACACTTACACTATGTGTTGCCTTCATTATAACACTTATATAAGGCTTTTAATTGTTTGCGGCTCCAGACAGATTTTTATTTTTTTATTGTTGGTCCATTATGGCTCTTTCAACTGATTTAACAGTATTGTTGTATTGTGTTTGCAATACTGCATCATAAGGAGGGGGCAATATTTGAGGAAAAAATCCATACAAACTACAAGTGCATAATTAAACACGTGATCTCTTTATAGCAGTGATTCTCCGCTGATAGATTGTGATCCATATTGCCAAAAATTACATTATATAAATTAATATTTAGCTGTTTGTTTTTTTTTAGAATATGTTTTTAGGTTCAATGTTTCCCCCTTCTTGCTCACAAACTTTAAATGTAACCCAACCAGATATCAAGTCAGCGTCCTAACTAAGCGCTGCTTCTTCCTACTCCTTTTCGGACATTGAATTGTGCAAATCTAACCAGGTGATGTTTCTTAATGTAACTTATTATAAAGCATGTCTGACACAAACAGACATAGCCAAGCAGATATAAGTATATGATATACATGATATAAAGTAAGTAAGATATAATAACGTCCAATTTTGGGGTCTTCCACGGCGTCATTTTATGTTATTCATTATTTTGACGCATGCAATTATGAGGTTTCTCCTCTTTTGCCTAATAATGTGCTCCAGAATGCACTCTGCACATGTCAATATGAACATTTGTGCTCAAAAAAGTGACAGTAAGCTTAGAAAAAGTTACTTTAACTTTAAATTATTGAACATAAGGAAATTAACCTTTAACTAAAGGTTAATTTCCTTATGTTTATGTATAGCAGTAATTCCCAAACTGTAGTATGCGGGCTCCATCTAGTGGTACGCCGAAGAATCAGTGTTACTGTTCAAAATGTGTGTAATGTATAAAAAATATGCTTGTTCAATTAAACCTCTGCCTTGTTTTTAAAGAGTACTTAGGCCTACTATACGATACTCGGGCCTAGAGCAAAGCATTTTCTGAGGTGGTTCTTGGTGGAAAAAAGTTTGAGAACTATTGCTTTATAGAACACTCTAAAAAATCCAGATTGGACTGAATTATTCTTTTCAAAAGCTTTTTTAAATAATTGAATATGATGGATATAATTGCAGTATTATTATGGTATTGTACTTCAATTAGAACATGTTAGCGTATTTGTTTAAGTGTGTCATAATGTCAAAACTGAGTAAAAAGTCGACTTAGGAACACTTACATATCACATAATAACGCTTTTATTTTGGTATTCAGCAAAAAATGGTGCTAAGAACCTACCGTCCATTTGTGGGGGTTTTCCAAGCTCAATCAAACGCGTGTCAGGAGCAGCTGAGGAAGAAGTTGGCATCTTTTGCAGAAAAAAGCACGCAAAAGAGATTGATATGATCTGAATGATCCCAAGAAGAAATTATTTGAATATTGTCCGTCTCTAGCAGAATTAAATCCGGTTGACAGAGTGAGACATCTCTGATCTGCAGTATTTCCAACGTGTAGAGTCGCTCACTCCTCCTTTTTTTAATCAATACTCACCACTCAGGAGGCACTTTTGGATTATGTGACATCATAATACAACATGATACACAAGGGACGCTGTTATCAAATACAAAATGCTCATATAATCACTTTATTTTGTTACCACAACAACTTTGTGCTGGAAATATCAAATAGATGAATGACTTACAAGCTACTTTACATACAAGCGGCGTGTAGGGAAAAAAATAGCATTTATTTATGTAAAAAGCTCATATTGTAGTAAACTCATATTGTCCTAGTAAGGCTAAGGTGTAAGGTTGGAGACTCAGGCAAAGAACAGTTCATTAACAAAGGGCGCACACAGGTGTGGGAGAATGCATTTGTAAAAAATATAGAATATGACGAGACAAACAGACTACAAATCAAAAGGGGGCAAACGCAAACGTCACGAAAAAAGTCAAATGCGGTCGAAAAACTAGCCTCAGAGTAAAAAGTAGGGGTGGCCCAATCCAATATTGATATCGGTTTGATATCATTAAAAAAACAAGTATGATATCAGCTAGCATCGAAAATGTCAGCGAAAAGCTCCGATCCAAACAGTCCTGTGCAGTACTTGTGCAAAACTGGACAGCCAGTTAAAGGCCTACTGAAATAATTTTTTTAAATGTAAACGGGGATAGCAGATCCATTCTATGTGTCATACTTGATCATTTCGCAATATTGCCATATTTTTGCTGAAAGGATTTAGTAGAGAACATCGACGATAAAGTTCGCAACGTTTGGTCACTGATAAAAAAAGCCTTGCCTGTACCGGAAGTAGCGTGACGTCGCAGGTTGAAAGGCTCCTCACATTTCCCCATTGTTTACACCAGCCGCGAGAGCGATTCGGACCAAGAAAGCGACGATTACCCCATTAATTTGAGCCAGGATGAAAGATTTGTGAATGAGGAACGTGAGAGTGAAGGACAAGAGAGGCAGTGCAGGGTGTTTTATTTTTCGCTCTGACCGTAACTTAGGTACAAGCTGGCTCATTGGATTCCACACTCTCTCCTTTTTCTATTGTGGATCACGGATTTGTATTTTAAACCACCTCGGATACTATATCCTCTTGAAAATGAGAGTCGAGAGCGCGAAATGGACATTCACAGTGACTTTTATCTCCACGACAATACATCGGCGTAGCACTTTAGCTACGGAGCTAACGTGATAGCATCGGGCTTAACTGCAGATAGAAACAAAAGAAATAAACCCCTGACTGGAAGGATAGACAGAAAATCAACAATACTATTAAACCATGGACCTGTAACTACACGGTTAATGCTTTCCAGCCTGGCGAAGCTTAACAATGCTGTTGCTAACGACGCCATTGAAGCTAACTTAGCAACGGGACCTCACAGAGCTATGCTAAAAACATTAGCTATCCACCTACGCCAGCCAGCCCTCATCTGCTCATCAACAACCGTGCTCACCTGCGTTCCAGCGATCGACAGAGCGACGAAGGACTTCACTCGATCATCAATGCGGTCGGCGGCTAGCGTCGGATAGCGCGTCTGCTATCCAAGTCAAAGTCCTCCTGGTTGTGTTGCTGCAGCCAGCCGCTAATACACTGATCCCACCTACAACTTTCTCCTTTGCAGTCTTCATTGTTCATTAAAAAAATTGCAAAAGATGTCCAGAATACTGTGGAATTATGAAATGAAAACAGAGCTTTTTGTATAGGATTCTACGGGGTACCATAACTTCCGTTACTCGGACTTCGTCACGCGCATACGTCATCATACCGCGATGTTTCAGCCGGATATTTCCCGGGAAGTTTTAAATGTCACTTTATAAGTTAACCCGGCCGTATTGGCATGTGTTGCAATGTTAAGATTTCATCATTGATATATAAACTATCAGACTGCGTGGTCGGTAGTAGTGGCTTTCAGTAGGCCTTTAAGGGGTTAAACGACTTAGTGTAGACATGGCCTTAATGTCCTCCAATGAACACATAATGTTGGTCTTAGTTAAGCCATTTAAAAATGATAAACGTGGTAGACCACAGGATGCTAGGGGCTTACAGTTACACAACAGCTTAGCAAACAATAGCACAAAATATAGACACACGTAAAGCGTCCTTAATACAACAATATTGCAGTCTAAAACACATTTGTCAATTTTAACAAGTATCTAGTAATTATAGTTGCATATTGCTTGCATATTGTATCCAGTAACAAACGTGTCTGCATCATTCAACTTACTCTGTCTTGAGCTTAATTTACATCATTATTGTGGCAAAAACAAATTAACTATTCAAAAGCATAAATTCGGCCAGTTTTTTTTCATACACTACCAAATAATAAAAGCTGATATTGTATTGGATTGATATTGGTATCTGCCAATACTCAAGGTTCCAATATCAGTAATGTATGGGAAGTGAAAAATGAGGACAATATATTAGAAGTGTCACATCGTGGTGAGGGATGTTCTGTTTTGGGGTTGTCTGGCAAACTTCCTGTTTTATTTTGAAAATTCTAATCCTCCTCTCGTTTCAGGCCACTTGCCCTTCCTCCTGTGTCACTGGTCTGAGGTCTCTCCTGATTGTCTGATTGTACCCACCTGTGTCACCCTCCCTCATGTGTATATAGTCCTTGTCTTCCCCTGTCTTGTTGCCAGAGTATATCGTCTCGCTACGTACCTCCAGCCTTGTCCACAGCCTTGTGCACAGCCATCAACCAAGTTTGATAAGTATTGTCTCGCTTTGTTTATTGATTCCTTTGTTCCCTCTGAGAGAGTGATTTTCTTTTGCTAAGTTTTTTGGTCAAGTCTTTTTGTATCAATTTTCATAGTGCCTTGTCTTCCTTTTTTCCTCCTTCTGGGGCGCTTTTAGTTTTCAGGCTTCTCAAATACTTTATACATACTTTCTGTTTATAGCGTCTCGACTTTTTAGCATGAGTGAATTTCCTTTTTGTAGATTATTATAGATTGTTGTTTTTTTTGTGTATTCGACTCATATAGAACTTTTTGGCTATTGCCTGTTCCTCCTTATGGAGTGATTTTCTGTTTATTGCCTTATGTCCTATGCTAATACCCTATAGGTGCTTGAATATATCATAGATAGATTTTGTAGCCACTTTCTTTAATCACTCTGTCCTAGAGATAGCAAGGAATTATCTAAATAAAGGTCTGAATCAATTGTCACTCCTCTGCATCTGAGTCCTCATTTACGCCTAGACATAACAAGAAGTCCTTTTATTGATCAGTCTTGAACGATGGCGTGACTGCTGATGACCTCTTCCAACACATTTGGAGGGAAAACGCCAAAGCCAATAACATGGCTTCTAAGTAAGGCTGACAAATGGTAATCGTTAAAATCAGATCACACTTTTGAATTTGGTTATTGTAAGTAACTAAAAAAAATTATTGGACACAAATGCAATTCTAGTGTCAGAATAACATCCAGGAACATTTTAAAAAATGTTTTACTTTAATGTGCATCATTTATTTGTTCAAAACTTGTTAACGGTTTTATCGAAGGTCCAGTCAGGGTTTAATTCGGAGTGAAATCTGACCTATGACCTAAGAAGCCTCCACCGTCACCACCTTTCAGGTAAGCATCCGTGGTTAAGGTAAAGGAGCGTGTACAGTCAAAATATATTGTGTGATTAATCCGCGTTTCCATATGAATAATGCAACTTTTTTGTGATTATTCACATGCGTTAACTCATAAGTAGGTAGGTAGGTCTTTATTGTCATTGCACAAGTACAACAGAACTTTGTTTTCAGCACAAACCCGTTCAAGATTAGACAAACAAACAGTGTACAGGGTTACAGAACAAGAACGCTGATGGGTCGCCACAAGGCGCCCCGTAAAAAATGGGAAAAAGGTCAACGCTGGGGAATGATGAGTAAAAAAATAGTGGGAATGGGAGAAAAACCCTCCATAGCAAAGCACATATACATATTACAACATACATCTCGAGATACAGTATCTAGCAACAGAGGGGAGGGAGTGGGCGCCACGGTGGCAGGCTGCAGCTCTTCAGGCGCTGCCCATCCGTCCATCACCCCTAAGGGTTCCGCATCAAGGGCGTTGGATGGGGGGTGGGGTATGTGTGTTTGGTGTATATTTTTGTGGATGCATGTGTGTGTGTGTAAGACTGCCGCGTGTCTCTGTTCCGCGGCCTTGATGTTGTGCAGCCATTAGTCCAAAGTCAACAACAACAGGTATGTGTCCATGAGAGACAAGAAGGGAGTTTGTTGTGTCCTCGCCGCACTGTCCTTCGGGAGAGTCTTGAAGCCAGGGAAACAATCAAAGTTAGAATGTTTTGTATGCGAGTGAAAATAAAATGTGCTTTTCACTCTAAAATGTCTATGACTGGTCCTCAAAATTCATCCCGCGGGGCAGACAGTCCGATGTTATCTAAATCACAAGAGTGTCCACAGTTCTTCCCGCATCCTCCAATCATTTGTGGCAGCTTTGGGGTAATTTGAAGACTGCCAGCAACTTCCAATTTGTCGACAAACTAGAGCAACTCTAACTCCAATCAGCAGATGTCCTGTTGTCATAATTCCGAATAGGTAGATATCTTCATGTCCTCGACTGAAAGGGTCGCCAGGCACGCGGCACTCCTTCTTCTCCCCAGAGTCCGTCGTGTGTCCAGCAACAATTGTTCTGCCACGACAAGCAGGTTCCCCCAAACCCAAGATCTTGTCAATTTTGTTGAGGCCAGTTAAATAGTTCCAATGTTTAGATTTGGAGAGCAGTGCAAAAAGAGGCAACAAGAAAGTTAAGACAAGACAAGACAAAGAAGCAAGCAAGAGAGATAAGGGAGAGGAAAGGGGAGCGTCCGCCCTCGATGAGTGCCACTGAGAAAGGCCCTAATTATTTGGTATGCAACTCATAATAAAACCTTTTTAAAACAGGTTACAAACACATACACGTGCAGCGACTAAGAATCTTCTTTTTAAATAAATCACTATCGATTCTTGAAAATGATGAAGACGGCAAGGCCATAGATACACAACAGGCCCGTAGATATAGAGAAACAGGGCCAAAGATACTAGAGATGGGGGAAATAATCGATTTTTAGATCTATCGCAATTTGGACATGGGCAATTATAAAATCGATTAGTAAACGTCAATAATCGATTATTTATTTATTGTAAATAAAGTAGTGCAAACTAAATCAAATAATAAAGTAACGCAGACTGCAGCAAGCCACCTCACTGAGATCCAACCAGCTCGTTTATTATAAGGCTCTCATGTTCCAGTTTTACACACATTTCTATTATTTTAATAAATCTGATGAGAATGAATTGGACTGTTTCTTATTCCAAATGCACTGCTCTAAAAGTTGCAAGTGATAAACACTTATTTGGTGAAACGAAAAGAAATGTAAAATTGCATCGAAATACATAAATTAAAGATGGATCAATAATCGATTTTTAATCAAGTCTCGTAATCGAATCGATTCCCACCTCTAACAGAAACACAGGAACAGGACCACAGATATACAGGTGACACACTGAAGCATGATGGCTGGAAGTAGCTTAAATGTTGTGATAACTCAATGACGACAACCTTCTTCTTTTTATACGTATACTTTACTGAGGGAACACCATAACAAACCGGCCACTGCCGTTCACATAACAGACTAAACACCGGAGCCCGCGCATAGAGCAATGCATGCTGGGAATTACCGTAAATACACTAAAAGAGTGTACCATAATAATGCGCAATGCAAAAACAGAACATTTACAATCTCCCACTTTTTCCTTTTAGTTTTTTTAACACAAAAAATCACAGTCTATTATTAATGTCCATAAGTATGAAAATGTAAGAACATGGTGATCAACAAAAAAACTTATACAAAAAAACTGTCCACAAAAGAATAGTCTCTATTCCAGTTTCCACTCTCCAACACTGAGTGCCTTTAGAAGCTGAAGTGCAGATGCACCTCGTTTTGTCAAATAGTCAGCTAGCTGCTCTCCAGTAGGTGCCCAGAGAATCTGTTGAATTATTTTACACTGAAGAAGTTCTTTGATGCCACTTATTTCAAGGCGGAGCCTTTTCTCTGTCACTGACTTAGTGGACTTGATGGCGTCTGCAAGGGAGTGGTTATCAGTGACACACACTATTGGTAAGACATGTTGTGATACATTCCCTGTGGTAAGTTCTGCATTAAGGTCAGATAAAGAAATGGCACTGTCAACAGGATCGGCAAAGGCAAGAGTTTCTCCTGCAAGAGTGCTCCGTACGACTCTTCTGATCTTTTTTGACTGCCAATACACAGGGGAGAATCTTCCTTCCTCACCCATCAGCAGAATGAGATGTCCCCCTTGAGTGCCTCCATCTGTAAGGTTTCCCAGCGAGGCGTCGCAGAACACTACTAGCTTTAGAGAACTGTCTTTTCCCAGGTTCTGAAACTTCAGTGTCACATGTTCTGATTTCAATTTTCTCACCACCTTGATTGTGTCATGTAAAGTCTGCACAGTAGCATGTTTTATGTTAGCTGCAAGGACACATGTATCAAACATAATATCCGGTCTACTTTGTCTGGCAACCCACAGAAGTTGACCTATTTTTGATCTCAGGTCATCAATTTCACTTTCAGTCAAAAGAGCATCCCGTCTCATGGCTCTGGAGATGTCTATGTGAATTGGCTGGAGATTCTGTATGTAATTGTCTTGATGCATGCATGTTACTCCATTTGCAGTGACATACTCCATGCCTACATAGCGAAAGCTGTCATGTTCTTCTCTGCCCACTTGAAAGGCAGATTGCAGGTGAGGGATTATAGTTGTTGTGAAAATCTGTGAACCACCCCAGATGAAATCATCAACATGACAAGCAAGCACCCCAGACACATTACAATCTTTATCCAACCAATAAAATATAGCAGGGTCAATTTGTGACATCTTTCCTCCAGTTTGCAACATTGTTTCTTTAACCCTATTGTACCAGTACAGTGATGCATCATTTAGTCCATAAACACATTTGTTTAGCTTCCATAGAGTTCCCTCACTCTTGGCTTCAGGTGGTGGACGAACATAGATGTCTCGGGATAACTCATTTCCTTGAAGGAATGCTGACTTAATGTCCATAGAGTGGGGTGTCCATCGGTTTTGACATATCACAGACATGAGTAGTCTAAGAGACTCTGAGGCACATGTTGGCGAGTCTTTTTGGAGATCTTTTGTGTTTAGCTCTTCAAATCCTCTCGCCACTAGCCTTGCTTTTGGAACTATGCCGTCTGGTGTGTCTTTGAGTGTACACACCCATCTTGTGGGTGTGTACAGTCTACAGCGATGCACCCGGACATAGGAGCCTCCATGTCTAACAAATATTACCACCCCGTCTCGTCCAATTACCACCCCAGGGCCTTTCCATTCATTGCAGTCCATTCTTTTGTAGTACACTTTATCTCCAGTTTCGTAGTATTCATCTGTGCTGCGAAGCTGTGTGCGCAGAGCTCTCCTGATTATCTCAGAGCACTCTGCCTCAGTAAACGCTGTCCTTGCTTCATGTAATGCTGAAATGTGCTGTCCTACCCATTTACTCATGGTAGTGCCCTCCAGGGCAGGTGGTTTATCTACCAGCACAGAAGGTAGGTTCTGGTTTTGTCCAAACACCAGCTGGTATGGACTAAATCCATGCACATTGTGCATTGTATTCTTTGCCATCAAGGCCCAATCTAAGGCTGTTTTCCAGTCACAAACACTGCTTTTCTTCACTTTTAACAGGATCTCTGTAAGGGTCTGGTTATGTCTTTCCATCAATCCATTACTCCATGGACTGTAGGCAGCAGTGGTTTTCACTTCAATATTAAAGTTCTCAGCCATGTCCCTCATTTCCTCGTTATTGAATTCACCTCCATTGTCACAAAAAATCTTAGATGGGGCTCCATGAACACTCACCCAGGAATGAATAAAGTGCCTCACAATTTCACTGGATTTTTTTGTTGTAACAATGCTACCAGCACTGAACCTGGTGAATAGATCAATCATGTGGAGGTACCACACATTTGGTTCTAGCTCGTGTAGATCTAATGCCACAGTTTCATTGTATGTTGAAGCCATTGGTAGACCAACTGATGGCTTTGGTTTGGGCTTGTTGTACTTGAGACATGTTTCACAGCTACTTACGATGTAATTCAGAATAGTAACACTCTCATCATCATCACTTCCAGCACTAATTAGTAATTTTTTGAGTTTATCAACTGAGGCATGTCCAAACTGCTTGTGAAGTTTCACCAATACTTTGAGTTTTTCATCTTTACTCATGCCATCTCTTATGGCCAGAACTTCATCAGTTTGGGGTTCATTCTAATGGGTGGCTGTGCAATCTCTGTCCACTATGTTTACACAGTAGTGTCCTGAGGATGTAATCTCAAGAGGCACTGGTTTCTGAAACATTGTGGCTTTATCATTCTCAATGTCAAGCACTGCTTTTGCCCTCTTAAGTGACGTTTTACTTAGTAGTAAAGGAATGTTCACTGAGACCACCTCAGTCTCTATGTGGCACCTGGTTTGTCCTATTTTTGCTGGGACTTTTACTTTTTTTATGGAATGAACAACTTGTCCATCACCAAACTTAAAAGCTCTTCTACTCTGTGTATTTTCAATTTTTTTCTTGTCACTCTCCTTCAGTGTATGAATGTAATTCTCCAGCCATTTTTCACCACAGACTGTTCTGGTGCATGCAGTGTCAATTACAGCTGAACCTAAGGCTTCTACCATGAATATTTCAGCATCAGAAACTGACTCTTTAGAAAACAATGTAACATTGCACTCTTCAATTGTTTCTGTCTCTGCATTTTCCTCTGTCATTTTTACATGTTCAGCCTTATTTGGGCAGTCCTTAGCCCAGTGAAATGTACTCTGGCAAATAGCGCACTTAGATCTTCTGCCAAACCTATCCAGTGGGTTTGAGCCAGTCAATGGCGCCCTCTTTTGGTCGGGTTGGGAACGAAATTTCCTTCCGTCTCTTTTCCTTTGATCCACATAAAAAGCAACATCTTCGCGCATGTGAATTCCCCCGCTGCATGTGGGCGGCTGCACATTGTCTCCAAAAATTCTTTTTAAAGCTGACTTCATGCTTGCAAATGTAAGTGTTGAACAAGCTGTAAGCGCAAGCTGTTTATCTTTAACATCGAGACTGGCTGTATCCAACAACTTGAATGCCAAAACAGCGTCGGGAAGAACCATGTCAAATTTGCGCATTTTGTTGTACCTCTGCTCGAACTGAACGATGTAATCCACCATGGAAACTTCGTTTTCTCTCCGAATCTTGTCAAAGTCCGTGTATGCATCATAAGCTCTGTCCTTTTCTTCTTTTAAGAATACATTATCCAATGCCTTTACAAGGGTCTTCATCCCGTCATCTTTGTTCAAATCATCCGCAGGTATTTCCAAAGCTGTATCTCTAGCTCTCCACCTCAGTGAGAGAGCAACAGCTAATGCTTGTTTCTCCTTATCCAGATCGGTAACACGTATCCACATTTCAACCTCATTTTTCCAGCTCTCATATGACTTCTTTTCTTCAAACGCAGGAGGGACTCTGTAGTTAGCGTTGTTAGCCATCCTCTGCTACCATTGATAACTCAATGACGACAACCTTCTTTTTATACGTATACTTTACTGAGGGAACACCATAACAAACCGGCCACTGCCGTTCACATAACAGACTAAACACCGGAGCCCGCGCATAGAGCAATGCATGCTGGGAATTACCGTAAATACACTAAAAGAGTGTACCATAATAATGCGCAATGCAAAAACAGAACATTTACAGTCGCAGTGTGAATGTGAATAAACAAACTAGTCACATTCACACAAGTGATCTGGTCTACAAATAGAACATGCATATTTTTGGGATATGGGATGAAAACCAATGCAAACACACAAACTATTACTACTATTCCAATGTGATCAAATAAATACAAGAAGCGCATCCAGAAAGTATGAAGCGTAATAATGCTCCGTATTGATTGCGACTGTCAAAGGGATTGAATGTGGTTTGTAGCTGACAACTCCTCTAATTCTCTATTTGTTTGTTGTTAGAACTGTGTGGGGAATGGAAGCATGGCCAGTATGTGAAAAACCAATAAAAAGGTCAAACAACACAACGCTTGAACAGATGAATTTATTCTTCATAGAGATGGTTTACAGTGAATCTATACTTTCTGCTCTTACATGCTCAATTTGAGAAAATTCAGCCATGTTTGTGGTGGGGGTGAAAATACCAACACGTACAGTATAAAGACATTCTGTTTTTCAATCACCTGATGATATTTTTACATACAAATATATGCGATCACATGGGCAGTGAGTATATCTGGAATCATCTCTCTACAAATGTATACATAACATGACCACTAAAATAAAAACCAACTAGTGTTTTTTGTTTGTTTGTTTTCAGTTCCAATTGTGAAGTGCTCGCTATTATCAGTGTTCCCTTTCCTTTGGCTCCTCGTCTTTTTCCCAACAGGATCAACTATGACAAGACATTTTCACACGTGATCTCACTCTACTGTACAGAATTAAAAACTTGATTATAACAACAACAACAAAATACTGATAAATATGGAAACAAAAACAAGAAGAGTGTGTTTGGTTACGTATATGAAACAGTTGCTTTCGGACTCGTTTGGAATACGTTGCCGTGAAAGAGATCTGGGACCTTGTGGTCAGAGCGAGGGCACGCGGTCCAGGCGGAGCCTCTCCGGACTGCCGTTGTCTTCATCGCGGTTCGTCTCGGGGCTGTGGCCGTGCTCGTCGGTGCTTTCGGACTCGTAAGGGTAATTTTCGCAAATCTCCTCGTCCTCCTGCTCCTCTTTGATGCTGTTTTTTTAAAGCAGGAAAACAAACTGTCACGTAACTAAATCCAACCACACATGATTTAAATACAGTGGAACATCGTTTGACAAAGTAACTTTTTGATTTACGAACCACAGTCCAAATGAAAATATGCTTTAGTGTACTAACGTTTCATCCGCCCATTGTGTGCCCGGCAGCACATCCATTGTGGGCGGGCTCTGCGGTGCTTATTTAGTCAGCACAGTGCGGCTACTTGCAACTAACAGTGCAATAAATTTTCATAACATGGTCACTACTGCCTAGTGTCTCTTGTTATATTCTTATTTTTACTGTTATATTTTTATTCTTATTGTTATATTTTATTTCCATTTATACCCCCATTATTTACTTTTTACTTTTTGAATTCGATCTCAATTCTGTACACTGCTGCTGGAATTTTATTTTCCTGAGGGAACTCTCCTGAAGGAATCAATAAAGTACTATCTATCCATCCATCCATCCATCTATCTATCTATCTATCTGCTTAACATTAACCGACAAGGTAAAGTGGCTTTTATTTTATTTTTAAGATGGCGGCGCATTGCTATGCAGCAGCTTGAAGACGCTCTTGGGAGTGTAGAGCGATTTGGCAAAAAACACCCGTCATTTCTGTCAATTTCATGGCTGGCTCAAAGCGTGAACACTCTGTGATCACATACGACCGACAGACAATTCTGGATGTGGATGGATCGGGTCGTTATAGACTGAAAGATGCATGTACGGTGGACCTCCTCGCTAGCATGGGAATACTTCGCGGGCTACATCGAGCGGCCTTTGTAGCAGCGGAGTCAAGTGCTAGCGGTGACCGCCAATGGAGACGACGTAAGCGGTGTGAGCGGAAGCAGAAGCGGGGATGCCGAGCGGGGTTAACAACAAAGGGAAAAGCTAACCAAAGAAGCGTGGAGTGTCCGGGTAAGAAGCCATTTAAACTAGAACTAGCCGGCGCCAGGCTGGATAATCCCTGCACACATAGCAATTCTCTTAGAATATAACACAACTCACATAATGTTTTTTCTTTTGTGACCGTGTCAGAGGCAGACATGCAATCTACTGAGGTGGCTAACTATGATGCGTTCAGTTTATCGCAACATCTAGCAAACAATCGGACAATTCCCGTCGTATCAATTCCTAGATATGGTCGAAACTATTTAAAGTGCACTACGCATAATAAACGCAACATTATTAATATTGCTACTTCGGATAATTTCAACAAACAATCCTCAAAACAGCCCACTACCTATGATATGGGCTTTTTAAACATAAGACCATTATCTTCCAAAACGTTATTAGTTAATGAGGTCATTAGAGACAACAAACTTGACGTCGTTGGTCTCGCCGAGACCTGGCTCAAACCAGACGATTTTTTTGCGCTAAATGAGGCATCTCCTCCTAACTATACCAATGCGCATGTTGCCCGTCCTCTTAAGAGGGGAGGGGGTGTCGCACTAATATACAATGAAAACTATAATTTTACACCTAACCTAAATAATAAATATAACTCGTTTGAGGTGCTCACTTTGAGGTTTGTCACACCGCTGCCTCTCCACCTGGCTGTTATCTACCGCCCCCTGGGCCCTATTCGGACTTCATCAGTGAATTCTCAGAGTTTGTTGCTGATCTAGTGACGCACGCCGACAATATAATCATAATGGGGGACTTTAATATCCATATGAATACCCCATCGGACCCTCCATGCGTGGCGCTCCAGACTATAATTGATAGCTGTGGTCTTACACAAATAATAAATGAACCCACGCATCGCAACGGTAATACAATAGATCTAGTGCTTGTCAGGGGTGTCACCACCTCTAAAGTTACGATACTCCCGTACACTAAAGTAATGTCCGATCATTACCTTATAAAATTCGAAGTTCTGACTCATTGTCAACAAACTAATAATAATAATAATAATAACTACTATAGCAGCCGCAACATTAATGCTGCAACAACGACGACTCTTACTGACCTACTGCCTTCGGTAATGGCACCATTCCCAAATTATGTGGGCTCTATTGATAACCTCACTAACAACTTTAACGACGCCCTGCGCGACACCATTGATAGTGTAGCACCGCTAAAGCTAAAAAGGGCCCCTAAAAGGCGTACCCCATGGTTTACAGAAGAAACTAAAGCCCAGAAATTATCATGTAGAAAGCTGGAACGCAAATGGCGTGCGACTAAACTTGAGGTTTTCCATCAAGCATGGTGTGATAGTTTAATAACTTATAAACGCATGCTTACCTCAGCTAAAGCTAAATATTACTCAAATCTCATCCACCTCAACAAAAATGATCCTAAATTTTTGTTTAGTATAGTAGCATCACTAACCCAACAACGGACTCCTCCCAGTAGCTCCACCCACTCAGCAGATGACTTTATGAATTTCTTTAATAAGAAAATTGAAGTCTTTAGAAAAGAGATTAAAGACAATGCATCTCAGCTACAACTGGGTTCTATTAACACAGATACGACTGTATATACGACGGACACTGCCCTCCAAAATAGTTTCTCTCTCTTTGATGAAATAACATTGGAGGAATTGTCAAAATGTGTAAATGGGACAAAACAAACAACATGTTTACTTGACCCAATTCCTGGGAAACTTATCAAGGAGCTTTTTGTATTATTAGGTCCATCAGTGTTAAATATTATAAACTTCTCACTTTCCTCCGGCACTGTTCCCCTAGCATTCAAAAAAGCGGTTATTCATCCTCTACTCAAAAGACCTAACCTCGATCCTGACCTCATGGTAAACTACCGGCCGGTGTCCCACCATCCGTTTATCTCGAAAATCCTCTAAAAAATTGTCGCACAGCAGCTAAATGAACACTTAGCGTCTAACAATCTCTGTGAACCTTTTCAATCCGGTTTCAGGGCAAATCACTCTACGGAGACAGCCCTCGCAAAAATGACTAATGATCTATTGCTAACGATGGATTCTGATGCTTCATCTATGTTGCTGCTTCTTGATCTTAGCGCCGCTTTCGATACTGTTGATCATAATATTTTATTAGAGCATATCAAAACGCGTATTGGGATGTCAGACTTAGCCTTGTCTTGGTTTAACTCTTATCTTACTGACAGGATGCAGTGTGTCTCCCATAACAATGTGACCTCGGACTATGTTAAGGTAACGTGCGGAGTTCCCCAGGGTTCGGTTCTTGGCCCTGCACTCTTTAGTATTTACATGCTGCCGCTAGGTGACATCATACGCAAATATGGTGTTAGCTTTCACTGTTATGCTGATGACACTCAACTCTACATGCCCCTAAAGCTGACCAACACGCCGGATTGTAGTCAGCTGGAGGCGTGTCTTAATGAAATTAAACAATGGATGTCCACTAACTTTTTGCAACTCAACGCTAAGAAAACGGAAATGCTGATTATCGGTCCTGCTCAACACCGACATCTATTTAACAATACCACCTTAACATTTGACAACCAAACAATTAAACAAGGCGACTCGGTAAAGAATCTGGGTATTATCTTCGACCCAACTCTCTCGTTTGAGTCACACATTAAGAGTGTTACTAAAACGGCCTTCTTTCATCTCCGTAATATCGCTAAAATTCGTTCCATTTTGTCCACAAGCGATGCTGAGATCATTATCCATGCGTTCGTTACATCTCGTCTCGATTACTGTAACGTTTTATTTTCGGGCCTCCCTATGTCTAGCATTAAAAGATTACAGATGGTACAAAATGCGGCTGCTAGACTTTTGACAAAAACAAGAAAGTTTGATCATATTACGCCTATACTGGCTCACTTGCACTGGCTTCCTGTGCACCTAAGATGCGACTTTAAGGTTTTACTACGTACGTATAAAATACTACACGGTCAAGCTCCTGCCTATCTTGCCGATTGTATTGTACCATATGTCCCGGCAAGAAATCTGCGTTCAAAGAACTCCGGCTTATTAGTGATTCCCAGAGCCCAAAAAAAGTCTGCGGGCTATAGAGCGTTTTGTATTCGGGCTCCAATACTATGGAATGCCCTCCCGGTAAAAGTTAGAGATGCTACCTCAGTAGAAGCATTTAAGTCTCATCTTAAAACTCATTTGTATACTCTAGCCTTTAAATAGACTCCCTTTTTAGACCAGTTGATCTGCCGTTTCTTTTCTTTTCTACTCTGCTCCCAACCCGGGGTGGACCGCTAGCCTGTCCATCGGATGGGGACATCTCTACGCTGCTGACCCGTCTCCGCTCGGGATGGTTCCTGCTGGCCCCACTATGAACTGGACTTTCGCTGATGTGTTGGACTTTCACAATATTATGTCAGACCCACTTGACATCCATTGCTTTCGGTCTCCCCTAGAGGGGGGGGGGGGGTTACCCACATATGCGGTCCTCTCCAAGGTTTCTCATAGTCATTCACATTGACGTCCCACTGGGGTGAGTTTTCCTTGCCCGTATGTGGGCTCTGTACCGAGGATGTCGTTGTGGCTTGTACAGCCCTTTGAGACACTTGTGATTTAGGGCTATATAAATAAACATTGATTGATTGATTGATTGATATTTTTCCTAATCATTTTAGCGATCTGGCTGTTAAAGTTAAGAAGTTTTGTGATTTTAAACTGTGAATGCAGCACAGGGCTAGTGACAGTGTGTGTTTGTCAGCAGGGTGGCTACAGATGAGGACAGTTCAGCTAGTTGTTGTTTGGCTTTGTTATTAAATACATAGTTGATCCATCACCCCCTTGTTATGTAGTACTGTACAGCACTTTATATTGTGTTCAAAGTGTACACACCTTTACTAAAATATGGACTTTTGTCAGGGCTGGATCTAATTCTTCATGTTTATGTTCTTTTCTATGGAGAAATGAGCTTCAATATGCAAACTTATCCACTTACGAGCCCTGTTCAAGAACCAGTTAAGTCCGTAAATGGAGGTTCCACTGTGTGTGTGGAGAGGCTTACTAAGCTTGTGGAGGCGACTGTGTCGCACTGCTGTCGCTTTGGTATCCGGACCCATTGGCGAGGGCGCCGTTCATCTGCTCTTGAAGGATATGTGGCAGAGAATGTAACGGAATGCTGCCCATCGCACCCGGGTGGTAGAAAGAGTTGCTGTCTAGACTTCCAGCCTGAAAGTAAAAGCACACAATTACCACCACAATGAACATTTTCTTGCATTTAACCCTCAGTGCAAAAATGTTGACATTTTTGTTCTTTTAGTACATTTTTGCTGTATTTTTGCCATACTTTTTGCTGTTGCACCATTATACATGATTTTTCTAATAGGGTTTTTTATGTTACATTTTAATATCCAATTATTCTACAGGTGTACTATACGCTGGCAGTTATGCCACAATACCCCAAAGCCAAACAGGACATACAAGTCCTTCACTTTTTAAACAACATAACATTTTGTATTTATTTTATTTATTTACTCTTACTTTTTTTGCTCAAATGGTTTAAACAATTTTCAGTTCTAAACAAACATACCAAACAGGTAATGTTTTAAAAATATATATATTTTAACAACGGCTGTCAAAAATAACGAGTTAACTCATGTAATTAACCACAAAACAATTGCAAATAAATGAAGTACATTCAAGTAAAACATTCAAAAATGTTTCTGTAGGACATACTGACAACACAATTTCATACATAGACATTCTGTAAGGATGCAAAAAAACTAAACAATAGTTTATATATATATATATATATATATATATATATATATATATATATATATATATATATATATATATATATATATATATATATATATATGTGTGTATATATATATGTATGTGTATACACTGTATATATATATATATATATATATATATATATACATATATATATATATATATATATATATATATATATATATATATATATATGTGTGTATATATATGTGTATATACAGTATATATATATATATATACATATAAATGTGTATATATATATACACATATATATATATATGTGTATATACAGTATATGCACACACACACGTATGTATGTATGTTATATACTGTATATATATATACCGGTATGTATATATATATACATACATATATATATATATATATATATATATATATATATATATATATATATATATATATATATATATATATATATATATATATATATATACACACATATATATATATATATATATATATATATATACATATGTATTCCTCACGCACTTTGCCGATGATGTCACGTTATCGATGGGAAAATGCATTCTTAGACAATATGATTTGCCTGAGCGACGAGGAGAAACCGAGAGTAACGCGCTGTAGAAAATGGATTAGAAAGGACAGATGTTTTAAAATTATAATACAAAAAAAATATATACATATATTTTTTTTTAACTTGGGACTTCTCGCGGGCCGGATTTTGGACGCTGGCGGGCCGTAGTTTGGGGACCCCTGTGTTAGATGCTATAAACTGAAAATCATGCTTTTTTTCATGATTGTACCACATCATCAATAGTTTTGTTTGGTTTTGTTGAGAAAATATCTTCACAGTCATGGAGGTAACATTGCATTTGTGGTATCTGCTACAAAGTTGTTTGTTCAATAATAACATGAAGCTTCTTATTACATGTAATCTTAATAAAAAAAAACAACACTTCCTCAGTTCTTCCCGCTCTCGGACTAAGTGTAACACTGCGGCAGGCTGCCCACACTACACAATATTTCCAATGCTACAATAATCTTTCCCCATCATCTACTGACTACTTTCATCCTCTATACCGCCTCAATAGTTGACCGATCACCAACACAACACTAAATCATTCAAAGCATTCACTCATTAATTTTGTATCTCCTTTGTAAGCCTCACGGGACAGACATTGACAGCATCACAGACTGCATCAATTTCTGTGAGGACTCCATCATCCCTACAAAAACTGTCCACTTTTACCCAAAAAACGAGCCCTGGATCACCAGCCAGCTAAAGGTACTGCTGAATAAAAAGAAGCTAGCCTTCAGATCTGGTCATCAGGATGAGTTGAGGAGGATACAGTGGCAGCTTAAAGTTCAGCTGCACGAAGGAAAAGATGCCTACAGAAGAAAGCTAGAGGCCAAACTCCAGCAGAATAACATTCGGGATGTGTGGAAAGGCATGAAAACCATCACCGGCTTCAATACCAAAGCCAAACTGCTGGATGGGGGTGTAGATGGAGCCAAAGAGCTTAATTAGTTTTTCAATAGATTTAGCAATGCACCCCTTACTGGCCCTCCCCCCACTACTGCTGTCCTCACACCTCCCCTGACCATCAATCCACACACTCCTTCACTGTCGCCTGCCACTGCTGTTTCTCATCCCGCCACTTCCACAGCAGGAGAGAGTATCTACCATGCCAAGTCAGCAGGCCCTGACCGAGTCAACCCCTGGGTCCTGGAGACTTGTGCTGCTCAGCTGGCTGAAATCCTGCACTTCATCTTCAACCTGAGTCTGAAGTTAGAAAAGCTACCAGCGCTATGGAAAACATCCTGCATAGTGCCGGTCACCAAGAAGCCTATCCCATCGGGCTTGAATGACTTCAGACCTGTTGCCCTGACGTTTCATGTGATGAAGGTCCTCGAGAGACTTGTGCTGGCTCAGCTGAGACCCCTGGTGGCTCCTTCCTTGGACCTCTCTACAGTTTGCGTATCAGCCCCATGTAGGAGTGGATGATGCTGTTATCTACCTGCTGCATCATGCTCACTCTCACCTGGATGGTGGGAGGGGCACTGTGAGGATCATGTTTTTTGATTGGTGCCTTTAACACCATTCAGCCAATTCTGATGAGTGACAAGTTGCTCAGGATGGGTGTCAGTTCATCCATTGTCTCCTGGATCACTGATTACTTGTCTGACAGGCCCCAGTTTGTGCGACTGGGGAGCTCCTTGTCGGATACTGTGGTCAGTGGTGTAGGTGCTCCACAGGGGACCGTCCTGTCTCCTTTCCTGTTCACCCGGTACACCTCAGACTTCCAGTATAGTTCCAGGTCCGGTCACCTGCAGAAATACTCTGATGACTCTGCTGTGGTCGGGTGTATCGGAGAGGGACAGGAATTGGACTACAGGACACTGATCGCTGACTTTGTGGAGTGGTCTCAGGCAAACCATCTGCTCCTTAATGTGGACAAGACCAAGGAGCTGGTCATCGACTTCAAGAAGAGAATGACCCCAGTGGAGCCCATCAAGATCCAGGGCCGGGAGGTGGCAGTGGTGGGGCAGTACAAGTACCTGGAAGTCCACTTGAACAGCAGACTGGACTGGAAGGACAACAGCAAAGCTGTTTACAAGAAGGGCATGAGCAGACTCTTTTTCCTGAGGAAGCTTAGGTGCTTTAATGTGTGCAGCAAGCTGTTGGAGATATTTTTTCAGTCTGTTGTGGCCAGTGCCCTTTACTTTGCAATGGTTTGTTGGGGAAGCAGCACCAGCAAAAGGGACTTAAACCGGATTAAAAAACTGATCCGGAAAGCCGGCCAAACTATTGGCACGCAGTTGGAGGCGTTTGTGTCAGTGAGGGACAGGAGGACACTGGACAAACTGCTGGCCATCATGGACAATCCTGCCCACCCACTCCACCAGACAATTGAGGGACAGCAGAGCTCATACTCCAACAGGCTCCTTCAGCTTCGTTCCCACAGTGCTCGATTCAAGAACTCCTTCATTCCGCACTCCATCCAGCTGTATAATCAATCGCCATACAGCAATAGATGATATCTGTCTATTACCTGACCGCTTCTATGTTAGCTACCTCTCTTTGTTTATAATGTATATTTTCTGCTGGATCTACTCTCTACTCAGTGGCCTAGTGGTTAGAGTGTCCGCCCTGAGATCGGTAGGTTGTGAGTTCAAACCCCGGCCGAGTCATACCAAAGACTATAAAAATGGGACCCATTACCTCCCTGCTTGGCACTCAGCATCAAGGGTTGGAATTGGGGGTTAAATCACCAAAAATGATTCCCGGGCACGGCACCGCTGCTGCCCACTACTCCCCTCACCTCCCAGGGGGTGATCAAGGGGATGGGTCAAATGCAGAGGACAAATTTCACCACACCTAGTGTGTGTGTGACAATCATTGGTACTTTAACTTTAACTTTTAAGTTAAGTTTTTAACTTATTTTAAGCTGCCCTTTTTTTTGCTACAGCTCTTACATATACTGTAATATTGTACATGGTATTTGGGATTTGTTATATATTGTATATATTATGTAAAAATACAATATAATATAATATATACAGTGTATACTGTATATATAATATGTAAATATTACATATATGTTATATTTTATATTGCTACTATGGTACATTTTTTGTCTACTTTATACCTTTTGTTTTTCACACTCTTTTTGTGCCCTTGTGTGCATTATTCTTTCCATCCTTTGTAACTGAGCTACTACTGTGTGGAACAATTTCCCTTGTGGATCAATAAAATTTGTCTCAGTCTAAAGTCTTACACGCAGGATAGCTTAGCCTGGCTTCGTTCTTTGAAATAGTCCCCACTCCGACACCGGCATAAAGGAGAGTATGGCTTCATGTAACAATTGAACACTTCTCTTAGAGAGGTTGTCCCTGCTAGAGGGACGTGTCCACATGTTAGAAAATAACGTTAAGTTACATTTAGACAGCGTTTGATACGGCAGTTAGCGCAGGCTGCACTAGGCCTACTGTGTGGCTAGCACAGCTAGCTTTGACTCCAAGTGGCCAGCTAGCCACGGTGCACCGGAGGGCGTGAACAAGTCAGTTAGTCTATGCTGCACTCAGCCTGCTAGCGTCGTTAGCTCTAAGCAGGCAGGTACGCGCCGGAGTTAAAAAAATTAAATTTTTTGCTCCAAAATAACGGAATTCCGCTAAATAGCGGACATTTCGGATGCCTGCAGTATAAGTAGTGCCTTAAATTTGAACAACATAAGTGATTTTACCAATTTAAACTTCTGACATTATCTGATCAAAAGGCCTTCAAAAGGGTCAAACTTAAAAAGGTATATGTTTTGTTTAGGACTGTAGTTTATTGAAAAGAAATAGCAAACAATGCAAAAATAATATATTTGGCTTTATAGGGCATTCAAATGTTCCCAGAAGGTTAAAGCATATTGGATTTGAGGTCCATGTAATGTATTGTAATGTAATGCTGCGTTTATTAACCATTGTTGGGCCGCCAAAAATATCTGTTTCTCAGCTGTGGTAAGTCCAGGCAGCCGCAAAACTCAGTTGTAATACACTTTTGCACCACTTGTGGTTGTAATAACAATCTTAAACAAACAAGTCTGGAGATAAAGTCAGAGACATTTCTTAATCGCAAAAATTATGACGAAAGTGGTGAAGCTGTATTTTAATTTGCACTTAAATAAAAATAACAAAAACACATTTATTATTATTTTTTATTGTTCATTTAGTTAGAATTAACTTAATTTCAGCACTGCGCAATTGTACGTACCGGTACACTCATTTTTCATTCAGTTTTTATGAGTCCTTTCTTTTGCAGTTAATTTGATTAGTATTTATTTTTGTAATCAGCCTGACCTAAGTCTTAAAAAAAATATTTGTAATTATTGTTACTTGGTTTCATATAATTTGACAAGGTCTATCATGTTGAACTGTAAGTAGGTTAGATATAATTATTGAATACGATTAAAATCAAGAGTAAGATTTCTAATTCAGTGTTAAAAAATTGAGTGGGCCCTGGGCCCCTCTGTAGTGGAAAGGTTGGCCCCCAAGGCCAAACATTTTAGGAAATCTTGAAATAATGTATAAGAAATGCTTTCCTATTGGATTCTGCTTTACCTGAGACATGGACCCAGCTAAACTTTGCCGGTTTTTCAGTAGAGATCTGTAATTACAAAAAGACACAAAAAGAGAGAGTTAGGGCTCGGCGGGAAATGACAGGCAGGCGGTAGACGCCGGCACTCCGAAAAGCATTCAAATGGAACGTCAGGTTGGAGGATGATGGTGTGGCGTCAACAAGGCATTAGTCAACTCACCCATTAACGGCAGCCTTCTGGGGCCTTCTTCTGTGGAACTCGATCTCGTCGACCGTCCACACGGCTCCCTTCACATTCTCCAGGCGGACAAAGCACTTATGGAGGCTCAGGTTGTGTCTCACAGCGTTCTGGACAATTCCATAAAAAATGATTTGAAGCACACATAATGGACATCAAATCTAACTGCAACCAAATACAGTTGTAACTAAACTTAAGAGTGTTTTGAGATAAGAGCTGCCTTTCAGCTAAATGTTATGTTTCAAAGGACAGTGCTGAGAAGAAGAATCGGATGATATTCATTGAATTAAAAAAATAAATCATCTAAAACATGACCGAGCGTGTCAACTAGCCAAAGCAATTCAAGTGTACCACTGTTAATCTGAACCATACTGAAGCTGAATGAGTCCAACGCCAGTCAAGTATGGTAAAATAATATCTAAACGGTGGGCATTCATCTGTGAAAATCTGGACAAGCTGCTGATGGTATGCTTGACAGAAAAACAGCTGAAATGAGATATTGTAGAAGGTAAATACTGTACATTATTATTACATTACTTCATAAAACTACTGTAGTTGTCTGTAGTACATTCTATTGTACCATTTATATACATTATTTCTTGTCTAAAACATAGTATTTATTTTTAAAATGCATGTGGTGTTTTGGGGAGGGGGCAAGCACAAGTTAAATTGATTTCAATTCATTTCAATGGGCGACGCTGATTTGAGATACAAGTGTTTTGAGTTTAGAGCTCCGTCACAGAACCATGTAGGCTCCTTTTTACGTCAGTACCTTCCACGTTGCTGCGTTGCGTCTGAAATAAGCAAAGTTTCTTGTGAACCAGTTGTAGATTTCATTCAAAGTCAGCTGGTTACGAGGTGATTCATATATTGCCTGAAAGAGACAAGAAAACACAATAAAATAATAATAATAATAATATACAAATGAGAATTATTGCAGTCCAGCATTTGTGTTTGAGTGTGAAACGTAGCCTTTACCTGTCGTATGAGAGACGCATACGTAAATGGAGGTCTGACCTCTGTGCTCAGGTAAAACTCCTTATTATCAACAATATCTGTGGAGAGACAACAGTGCAGCAGCTTCACAAACACAAAAACTTTGAAATTCACGAGCCTCAAAGCTTGTGTAAGCCTGCAGATTTTCCCACTCACCTTGGCTGACGGAGCGACTGTACCGCCTGCGTACAGGGGTCCCGGTGAAGACGCTATTGGGAGTCAGGACCGAGGGGGAGTCGGACAGTGGCATCAGGGGTGTGGATGGTGCCGTGGCGCTTTGGGACACGGTCATAGGGGGGCCTTTGGACAGCGTCGTCTGGGAGAAGGACACATTTGGCACCAGATTCACCTGAGAAACAGAAATAAATTAAGTCAGGAACATACCAAACAACAAAAATATGATAAGTGACAGAAACTTACGGGCTGAGCTGCAGTTTTGGGCTCGGATGACTTTAGGTGAGCCATCATTGCTTGGAGTCGCTCTTTGTCCTTCTTTAACTGCATTCAGAGCAAATAAAAAAAGTGTTGAGTTGACTGTCTGATGTACGCAAAGTTGCAAACACACATTTGGTTACTTTCTGGCACAAGTGTAACTTGTATAAAGATGTCACTGAGTTCCAGGCCTGGTGTGAAAAAAACATGGATGACATTTCCCCTCAGTGACAGCCACTAGTGAGCAACTAACTCACCTACGCTCACATTTATGGATTTGGAAAAAAAATGTATATAAACATTGAAACAAACCTGTAGTTCCAGCTGCTGAACAACTTGCATTTGCACGCGACACTGCGCAGTGCTCTTGTCATCAAGTGTGTGCTCACTGTTCAAATGCCTGCAGACGAACAAAACAAAACATTTGTAAAGGAAGCAAACACGTTTTAATGTAGATAAAACATATTTTCAATCTGCATACACAGCTCAAATAAGTTTAATGTAGGAAAAATTACAATTTTCCTTTTTGGTCCTTTATATCGAGTCATGATCTCTGTTTTGTTTTGCATGTTTTGTTTTATATATACTTAGTATTAATTGTGGTATTCAGGATCAACTTAATTATCGATCCACATTTTCTCCCGTTTTTGTGTGCCCTTTGTTGATATGACATCTGCCTATTTGACTGCAGATATCTGGACAGCAATGTTTGTAAGTAACCACCGAAATGGGACAAATTTGTGATAAATGTGTACATAGCCATACCATCAACAATATACTGTATTTGTTTAGCTTTCAGGGAACTAAGGCTCACTTTTTTGTTCTTTCTGCACATTTTGGGTTTTTTTCTTTGTGTGTAAAACTTTTGCTCAGTGTGCAATGTTGGGGTTAAAGTCTAATTTTCGTTTTAGTATTTATACATAGTACAATCGTTTACTGTGCAATTTTAGTTTTTTATTGTTTTTATTGCGTTTTAATTTTGTTACAGTATGTAAAATCTTCGTTGCGACCATTACATTTCGCTATTGTGAGATAATGTCTATCCTATCCTATCCTAATTTTTGTTGTGTTCCTCAATTATACATTTATTTTCCTAAGTGGGTATTTTCTATGTTAAATTTTAAGTTTAAATTGTTTTAAAGTTATTAGACACTACTCCAAAGCTAAACAGGACATAAACGTCCTTTATTTTTATAAGGGCATAAATACGTTTTTGGATTCTTTTTTTTTTTTGCGAACATCCCTAATCAACAAAAACAAATGTAAGGTTTTTTATTTTTTATTTTAACCCTTTCAAGGCTTTTTGATCAAATGATGTCATGGGTTTCAATTAATTTGCATAACAATTATTTCACTAATTTAAACCTGTGACATACCTGATCAAAAAGGCTTTCAAAAGCGTCAACATTTAAAAAAAATATTACACTTTTGATATTTTTGCTTAGGACTAAATTCTATTGAAAAATTTTATTTAAAAACAAGTTCAAAATCCAAATGTTTTTGCACCCTTCACAAACTTCACAAATTGTATATCCTGTTTGGCTATGAAGATACTTAAAATTAAATGCTAGTTATGTTTTAAAGAAAACTCTCCTTCCGTTACTCACTTGAGAAATGCCTGAAAGTCTCCAAAGACGGTCTCGCAGCCGGGCCATTTGCACATGCCGTTCCCGTAGAGAGGATGGCTACTCTGTGCGTTTTCATCCAGCGAGCCACTGAAACAAATGGTAACATGCGAGCAATGTCAGCGCACGAAAAACGCTAGAAAGTAAGGCCCCATTGCAGAGCAGGATGCATAAAGATTTCAGTTTGGACAGGAAAGCACCTTTCCTTCCTCTTCAGGAGAGTGTGATGGCCGTTAGTCGTGGACTGTTGATTGGACGACTCTCTGGTGTCACCGCCCGTGGACGCACTGCTGCCGTTCTCGCAGCCTGAAACAATACAGCACTCAGCAAGAGTCTTCAAACCTGTAAGGCCGATCTTACACACTTCCAAGCAACGAACAGAATTGAAAACATACCGGCAGCGGCGCTGGTGGGGAGCACAGAGAGCAGGCCCTGCCTCTGCAGGTTGAGCAGATGTTGTTGCTGCACTTGAAGGAGCTGCTGCTGGATGGCGATCTGCTGTGCTGTCAGCTGGGACAAATTGGCAGAGCACCAGTTAAAGGTTGACAAACTGTGATTAATGAGATTTATGGGAAGAGTTGCTTGACACTGTAATTATCTTTTCAAGATACATTTTAACGAGGAAATATGATGCCATTTTTTCTGTGTGGTTTTACTGTACTCACTCACACAAGAACTAATGTGGTCAAAAACATTTCCTTAATTGTTTGCATACAAAGCCCACTCGTGGAAGGCATTCCCTTGATGACGACAAGCACTTTTGGAAAGAAACTAAACATTTCCTGCATCCACACGCCCACACCTGCTGCCAAGTGCCTCTTGGCGCTATGAAGCACCGGTAAGTGCATGTTGACATTGCAGGTGAATGATGCGACTTTCAGAAGGAGCTAAGCATCACACTTCGGCTTCCGTTTCAAGAAGATTCAAAAACAATCCTGAGGGCATTAATGCCAGTTAGAGAGAAACTTTGGGTCAATAAATTATAGTCTTTTTAAGAACTTTATGTCATGTTTTCTTTTATTTTTTATCAGGACAGTCAAAATTAACCATCTAATGCAAATTATCATCATTAATTCGATACATTTGTTTAAAACCAAAATTAAGCCATTTGCAGCACAGAAAGACTCAAAACCCCTAAAACGTCTCTGGCAAAGCATTTTGGGCAGTTTGTCAAAATAATGTTAGCATTGTGCATGTACAAATAGGCAGATAATGTAATCATGACAGGCTGCAGAACCAAATCAGTCAACATTAAAAATGCTAAACCTGATGGGAAAATTAAGTACAGTGGATCGACAAAGTATCATTTACTTTTCACAGAAGTACTTCCATCTTAAAATAGCAAATTATTAACACAAAAGGAGTAACAATAAATGTTTGTTCAGAAAAACGTTCTTGAGTCTCTTTGCACATGCAAAATAAATCACGATGAATGTTGATTAAAATGAATATTTCCTTGTGATTGATTCAAATGAAAACTTGTGATTAATCTGATTAAAACATTTATTCATTTGACAGCACTAAAACAAATATACAATATTTTAACATTAGAGTGTACAATACAGTATACTAAACTGGAAGCAGCAGCAGGCAACGAGCTCAACATGAATGCATAAATTAATGTCTCAAAGCGCTTTACAACATTGCTCTCATGGAAATGCTGGCTTTGAAATATTGCTTCAAAATTATTTTAATGAGGAGTTAGAAATATTTCGCAAATTGAATATAAGAGCTCATTAGAAAGGATATTAAAGAAAACACGACCAAGCTCCAACAGGATGCGAATGTATGTGCTATAGCAAATGCTCTCCAAAATAATCTTTCTCATGTTGAAGAAAAAACATTGGAGGAACTCTTGCGACTCGTAAGTAGGACAAAACGAACATATTTACTTGACCCACTTCCTGGGAAACTTATCAAGGAGCTGTTTTAATATTAGGACCATCAGTGCTATATATTTTTAACTTATCACTTTTCTATGGTACTGCTCCCCTAGCATTCAAAACAGTGGTTGTTCATCCTCTGCTAAAAAGACCTAACCTTGATCCTGACTTCCTGCTAAACTACTGGCCAGAGTCACACCTCCCGTTTATCTCAAAAGTCCTTGAAAAAAATAGTTGCACAGCAGCTAAATAAATATTAAGTATCTAACAATCTCTGTGAACCTTTTAAGTCCGGTTTCAGGGCAAATCACTCTGCGGAGACAGCCCTCACAAAAATGACTAATAATCTATTGCTAACGATGGATGCTGATGCGTTATCTATGTTGCTGCTTCTTGATCTTAGCGCTGCTTTCGATACCGTCAATCATAACATTCTATTAGAACATATCAAAACACGTATTGGTATGTCAGACTTACACTTAAGTCCTATCTTACTGATAGATGCAGTGCGTCTCTCATAACAACATGACCTTGGAGTATGTCAAGGTAATGTGCGGAGTTCCACAGGGTTCGGTTTTAGACTCTGCAGTCTTCTGCCGCGAGGCGACATCATATGCAAGTACGGTGTTAGCTTTCACTGTTATGCTGATGACACCCAACTTTATTTGCCCCTAAAGCTGACCAACCCGCCAGATTGTAGTCATCTGGAGGCGTGTCTCAATGAAATCAAACAATGGATGTCCATCAAATTTTGGCATCTTAACACTAAGAAAATGGATTATCGGTCCTGCTCGACACCAGCACCCCTCATTTGTAGTCCCTCCTAAGGTTTCACACTGTCCCATTGGGTTGTGTTTTTTCTTGCCCGGATGTGGGTTCAGATCCGGGGCTGTCGTGGTTTGTGAAGTCTTTTGAGGCATTCGCGATTAAAGGCTATACAAATAAACTTTTATTGATGTATTAGGAACACATAAGTTGGCGTCACTGCCAAAATCTTGGTCTACAACTTCACATGCATAATGTACAATTAAGGGAACGTGTCCTAGGTAAGGATGTTCTGATCAAGGTTGTATGCTGTCGATCATCCATGAGTGACATCGGCTGATACCAATATCACATAGATTATATGTCAATTGTTCTATTTATTTATGGTGAGTGCTATTGACAGTTTAGCAATAGCAACCCAATATCTAAACTAGTTCCTTATTCGATTATATTATATAGAATTGTTTGAGAAAAACAAAGTCAATAGTACGGTACACAATAACTAAACAAAATCAAAAACTACTATCTATTTCTCATTTAAATTATTTGGTTTTTGCCCTCAAAGTCCGACTGTGTGCACGTAATTATTCCCTGATTTTCTAAATAATAACAAAACCGACAAAAAACAAAGATTTTGATAAAATAAAAGTATCGAACTATTCATTCTAGTATTGATCATATACTGATACTACCCCACCACCAATTTATGGATCGATCTGCCAAGTCAAGTACTCACAGTGACAATGCTGATGCACCAACAGTTATACTATTCTCTCTATAAACTCTTATTAATCTACTTTACTGTTAAAATCAAATTACTTTCTGCTGCAATGCGGTTCCATCTAAACTTTTTAAAATTGTGTTGTGTAAATCTAACTTAGAGGTTAGCTTAGCTATTAGCATGCCTGCTCTTGGCTTCCTCTGTGTGTAACATGTTTAGCTTAGTCCTCCAGTGATAATGGTACCAGATAATGATACTTAAGATACGAAGGAATGCAGTTTATTTGCCCTAATGGAGTTGATTATTATTAGCTTAGAGCAGCGGGTCCACACTGTCTATGGAAACACATAATTAGCTACTAGCTGCTTGTCAGCCGGGGGAAGAAAAATAGATACAGTGTGAGCCAGAGGGGATCAGCATTTTTGATCAGCATTAAAATGCAGTAATCAGCAATGGCGATTACATACTTTTTAACAAAAACTGGCCAATAATGAGCAGGGGGCCGATCGATTGGCACATCCCTAGTCCATTTACACACATAATGAAAATGTCAGTGTGAAGGTAGTGGTGCAACATAAATACTAATATGTAAGCTTACCTCCTGGCTAACTATGCCAGCATTCTTCTGTTGGAGAAGCTGCATATTTAGTTGTTCTTGCTGGTTCTTGAAGACCTCCTGGATTTGCTGCTGCAGATAAGTTGTTCGAGAGTTAGAGGAAACAAAGAAGTTGTGCTAAGTGAAGACAGACAAGCCTAATCCATGATACGGTACCTGGTGTAACATGAGGGCCTTCTGCTGCTGGAACAGGGCTTGGATCTGTTGAGGACTGAGAACCTGCTGCTGCGGCGTCTGCTGCAGCTGCTGAGGAGCCTCTGCTGGCGGGGTCATCATTGATGACAATGCCGGGACCTGAGACAAACGCAACATTGTATTAGAACAAGTTAGCATATATCTCACATTCAAATCTATCAACATAATGTGGAAAACTAAGAGAGGAAATGGAAGTTTTCATTGCGTCCCAGTGGGTGTTTTTGTGAACTCTTTAACACTCACACAAACACACAAAGGAAAACGGGTGTGGTGTCACTCAGTGTTGAAAACACTGACAGAGAGAAAAAAAAACAAGATGAAATGGATGAGTAAACATTTTACGAATGCACTTGATAAGAATGTCCTTGTTGGTCCATGGTGAGGAATCCCACGTGTCTGAGCACGCTTTACAAACATGAAAAGGAACAGCAAATAAAACATGTGCTAGACAATGTATTGTTAAAGGAACAAATGTGCTCCAAAAATATCGATATGTTATTTTATGAGGTAAATAACTGCCTTCAGTAACTAATCACCTATTTTAAGTGTCTGCAATATTGGTGGACAAGCCTGTCCAACTTTAATACTACCGCTAACATTAGCATTCAGTTTCTTTTGTTTTTGTTTACAAAATATGCAGATACTAACATGATCAGACAATCTTGATTTCAAGACATAATATAACAGACTTAATCCAAAGAGATTCATTAGGTCTTCAAAAAAATATGCAATTCGTTATTCTTATAGCCAGACCTGTTGTTTGCTTCCGTACCTGACGGTTTCGGCTACAACTGTTGCCTTAGGTCTGGCTATAAGAATAATAGACTGCATATAACAGACTTGTTTGGTTAATGTTTAGCACATATACAGTATTCATTGAGTTTGACTTCCATGTCTTTCACTGTTAACAAATGCACATTTACAGCAGCTCATCTTGGCCCTTGGTCTCAAATTGCTGATGTAAATTGGAAGACGTAAACACAGATATTATAGCGTCTCAAAGCAGGGAAGCTGTACCGGTTTGTCTTCTTTAAAACAAACATGTATTTGCTTTCCCATCTGTTATTTGTTTATTTGGACTACTCCCATTTTCTCTCAACTTAATAACGTCTATAGAGAACGGCTAAAATATTTCAAGAAAAAACATACTTCTTGTGCAAGGGTGTTAAACTCATTTTTTTGAAAGCCACTTCGCATTTATGGTGGCCCTTTGAGGGACGTTTGTAACAACGAATATATATGAATATACTTTTACATAAGTCAAGGTGCTGAGCAGATAATTATGTTAAATAATTATTTTTGATATCCTATGCTTTCAACATCTTGTTGCATTAGCAGATAATATTAAAGCATAATAGAACAAATGCAATTGTGTGCAGTACATTATGAGAACACTGGCATAAAACATATGCAATTGCATGCAGTACTTTTTTCTGTCAAAATAAAAAAAAACAATACATTTACAGAAAGTGCTTTATTATTTCCAGCCTTTTGCAGGCAACATAAAATAATGTGGCAGGCCACTTAAAATATTGGGGCGGGCCACATAAAATGACATGGCGGGCCACAGATTTGGCCCCCGGGCCTTGAGTTTGACACAAGTGCTCTAGTGGAATGGTGCAGGAATTAAGTCACAAAATTGAGGGAGGTGTAGTTTTATGTATATAAAGTACCTAGTTTTATTTAAGTTAAGCAGCACTGAATGTACATTAAAAGACCCATGCTGTTGCATAAAATGTGGCAGGCCAGATTTGACATATGGGCTGAGAGCTTGACAGATGTGTGAAAAAACATGTACATTTGCACACAACCACACACACGCACACACAAAATAATGCTACGCCATCAAACAGACTTCACTGAATAGCTGATCATTTTAGCAACTCACCGTCTTGTGTAAGATGGGTCTTTGCAGTCGATTCAACTCAAAATGAAGCAAACAACAGCAGATGGCTCGAGGGAATTAGCACACCATCAAAACAACAACAACAACAACCACCACCACTGCCACAAAAACAACATCCTCTACTGAGCAGGCAGCAATTTACCAACCCCCACTCCCTGCCGAGCCTCACTGCTCTGGCAGTGTTTGCAGTAAACATAAACAAAGTAATCAAAATTGCACAGAGACTAAATAATGAATAAAAGCAGGCAGTGCCTGTTTACAAAAACAGAACGCAGGATTCATATTTTAATTAAGGTCTGAACCACAAACAAACATCTCTCTCTGAGGCAGAGTCTGTTTTGAGTCGGGTAAACAAACTGACAGAGAATTTCACACAGGCTTTGGGCTAACAATAACATGACTGCCTCCTAGTTTGGCCTTTCTTATGCGATTCAATGTAGCAAAGGGGGCCACGAAAGTGACAAAAACAGGTCTACTTCACAGACACCGCCTGTTGGCCCCCTCTGTTTTTTCTGTGGACACCATCAACACAACAACAGCCTTTGCCTAATCCGCGTTACCATGGCAGCCAGCAAGTCCAAACATCTTGTGTTGTTGTTATTGTTGAGAGTCATACCAGTGAGCAACAGAGTGTAAACACAGATCAGTTCCTGCAAGACTGGTCTTGTGAACTCCACAATGATTGACAGAAAAAAAACACAGTAATACTAATACACAGCCAACAAAGGACCAGCATCTCCAAAAAAAAAACACCCATAATATTAAATTAACAACCCGTGACTTTCTTTAACAGACACACAAGTAGGCCAAAAAAAAAAGTTAAATAGCATAATAAATAAACAGGGCAAACCTGATTATTTCCATTTCAAATTGTGTCTGGGAACAAAAAAAAATTAATAAAAGGCTGTCAAGCAACACAATTTGCTGCATGAGACTTCTTAACACTGATGCTGTGAGCATAAACAACAACAACACAACATGAAACCCTCCACCCAACAGGGGTTGCATTCTCCCTCTCTTTCAACTCCAGCACCCATCCTGTGCTAGCAGGCAACAATAAATATAAAATACTTTGAGGGACTCAAGGATACTTCGACTTGCAAAACAACAACAAAAATATATCTAAGTCTCTACAGCAGGAATATTCAACTAAATTGTTTTAGGAGCCACAATTCCAGTCGGACTGAACCCTTCACTATTAGTCTTATTTTGTACATTCTGGAAAACCAGTGTCCTCTACAGTAGACATTTGATTTTGGTCTATTTATTTTTTCAGCGTTACAGGAACACTGCTGTTTTTAAGGACCTTCTGAAAAAAATGTGAGTCTCTCAAGTTTTTTGACTGAACACGTGGGCCACCAGTTTGAATATAAATAGATGATAAAAAAAGAGTGGACCTAAAATGGAGCTTAAGGAGCACTACTAGTATAACTAAAGAAGTTGAACAAATGACGACTGACTGCATCTGAAGTAAACAAGCTACAACAACACCTTAGTTCACATTATGAAAAAAAAAATTAGAAAAGGAAAGGACTTCAATAGGTGCCTTAAGGCAGTGGTCCCCAACCTCTTTGTAGCTGCGGACCGGTCAACGCTTGAAAATTTGTCCCACGGACCGGGAGGGGGAAGGGTGTGTGAAATTTTATTTTTTTTTAATTTATTCTTTTTTTTTTTTTTTTATAAAGAAATACAATCATGCGTGCTTACGGACTGTATCCCTACAGACTGTATTGATCTATATTGATATATAATGTATATATTGTGTTTTTTATGTTGATTTAATAATAAAAAATAAAAATAAAATATTTTTAAATTTTTTTATTTCTTGTGCGGCCCGGTGATTGGGGACCACTGCCTTAAGGAACTCCTCGGTTAAGTAAATCACAAGTTTGAACCCCAGTGTCAATGCAAGGATTTGACAATGTATTTTACAGTGGTACAAGTTCCTCTACAACAGGAGCAATCTATGTTTTTAGGAATTTGCTGCAAAAATGTTTGTCTCCTAAGTTTTGAAATGACCTTGGAGGTCAATATGGTGTCATTCCCGGGCCGAATTTGGCTCCCGAGTCGCCAGTCAAATTGCCCTGCTCTAGGGTACATTATATTGCTATGTATAATGCTTTGTGACTGAATACAAGTGGCAATAAGAGAGCAGCTGCACAGAGAGTGGCCGTGATTCACACACTAATGATGTGCAGTGAACTTAATGTGTGATACACATTTAGAAACAAAAGTGTTCCCAAAACCTGGGCTTTGAAGAAAATCAGCAATAGGCAATAACAATGGCAAAATGGGCCTCTGAACAATGAATTTTGTATGAAATACAACCAACAGGGAAAACTGACCCTGGGTGACTCTGGTGGAGGAGTCTGGCCGCTCCTCAGTCGACTCTCATTTTCAACATTTTTCCCGTTCTGTGTCCTAACGGCTCGAATGGCTTGGCTCGTTGGTTCTGACCCAGACTCGTGCATCTGGACTTCACTGACCTACCAAGAAGAAAAAACAGCGGGATGAAAAAGTTAGGTATCGAGGAATAAAGACACCATTCTCCATGGTGACACAGGACAGCTTGTTATAGGACACACTAGAGCCGTCTGATCCATACTAAAGTGTAATATACTTCCTTTGTCCAAACCTAGACGAGTGATATTCTGTAACTAATGCACACCCGCCAGTTATTAATGCTCCCCTATTATGCAATGTTAACGGGAGTATATGCCTACCATTTCACAAAGATCCATCCATTTTCCACTGTTTACTTTACCCGGAGCCTTTCCCAGCGAATTGCAACAAACAAACAGCCATTCACACCTATAGGCGATTTAAAATCTGCAATTATACTAAAATCAGGTTTTTGGAGCGTGAGAAGAAACTGCAATACTAGGAGAAAACCCACATATGTACAGAGAGAACATGCAAAGTCCACACAGCGATGCCCAAATGAAGATTGAAACCACAAATCTCCCGACTATGGAGCCAGCTGTGTTACACATCTTTTTTCTTTTTTTTTTTTTTTTTTTTTTTTTTTAATAATGTCCTGCCAAGCTTCTCGGGCAAATCATATAGCAGATGTAGATGCCCATATCGGCGGTTCAGATTTACTTTACAAAAGAGAAGTGTAGGATACTTCTCTTGTTGCCTTACTTGTATTTTGACTTTATTAAATGTATTTATATTATCATTTGGTGCAGCCGGGCCGGAGCAGGAGGGGATAGAAAGAGAGAAAAAGGAAGACAGAGGGGGGAATTGTGAGGACAAGAGGGGGATTAGACAGAGAGACAAAAACAACAACAGCAAACACAACAACAACAACAACAGAGCAACATCAGCAAATACGACATGTACAAATATGATGGTAAAAGTAATAGCAAATAAGCAGTTAGCGAACATTTAAAAAAAAAAAATACAGAAATGACAATGAGCATTATTACACTAAAAATGGAGCAATATGAATACCAATAGAAATAGTGCTATTGATAATAAACAATACCAGTACTTTACCTTTATTATCAACAATACAATTGTTCAAATGCAACAATACATATACGTAATGATAACTTGAGATACGAAAGAATGCAGAAAAATGGAGGGGACGAAAGAGAAGCAACCTTAACCTTGTAGATTGTTATAGTAACAATAGGTTAAGCTTTGTCAGTGTGCCATGTGTTATACCCAGTTTACCCTAGGGCAACAACGTTAATATATGTTTGATGAAACGTGATTATGTGCATGAGTGTATGTGTGCATATGTACTTGTATGTATTTGTTACACATCTTAAATTAAACTGAACTAAGGATGAGCAGTATATGAAATAAATGGATAGAGCTGTGCCAATTACCTGTCAGTCAGTTAAAAATTTGAAGGCAACTGTATTGGTTTTATACCTTTTTTTCAGCGAATAGGCTAATCTCGCATAATAGCTTGTTGAAATGTGACTGTAATGTTAGCACCATAGCTCAAATAGCATTGCTAACATTTGTGTCCACCCCCACTCCCCACTACGCAGACTTACATCGCATGAAACAATTTTACATTTCAAAAAACAAATTAGCAAAAGGTGAACCAAATTACAATTACACAAATCGGAAAGGGAATGTCCCAAATCACAGAGAGACAGCTTGGTCAACATCTCTTTTGTTCATGTCCGCAGATTTGTCATTTCCTCATAGTGCTTCATGTAAATGCTCCAACTTTAAATGGGACCAATTATTCAACCAATACGATTATTATACTGCCAAAATTACACGGCCGGGTCCCTTGCAAGAAAATAAGATAAAAAAGTAACATAAAAGTGGGGAGAAAAAGTCTGCATCAGCCATGATCAAACCCGTGATACACAATAATAAAGTTACACCCACAATGCTCTAGTCACTATACACTACACTAGGCCCCACACCTTAATCTGTTTAAAACAAATATTTCTAGAAATAACACGTGTTCTGGCAGAATAATACAACCTAATCTAGAAGGATATATGAACCACCCATGTCATCCGGATGGCTTAAAAGGATGGCGATCGAGTCGTTTACAACAAATTAACGTTCATACGTGACAACACCATGGAATAACTGTTTTGGTGTAATAACGCAGCTAGACAAGAAGCATTATTTTCATTGGCTGTTTGATGCAGAAGATAAGCTTTCGCTGCTGTTTGATCACCTTGTTTTCAACTATTTTATGACTTTATGCAACACGCACACACACACATACACATTTCAACAACAACTGAGTCTAATTTAAAGGAGAACTGCAGTTTTGGGGGAATTTTGTCTATCATTCACAATCATTATGAGACACGAAGACACAAGGTTTGTGTTTTTTTCGCTTTCCAACATCTGCTTGTTCTAGGTGGCTCACAATGCAGCTAATGGGAGCCATCAAGTCTACCTCTAAATCACTTCATATAATACATTGAAAAAACGTCAACAGTAATTAATTTACGTTCCGTAACCTGTATAATAACCAAACTGTAGCAACATGTTATTGTAAGAGCGAACATGGAGGAACTTTTTTTTCTAAAGCGTAGTAACACATCAGCGTGCTTCGGTATTAGCCGTAAAAGCTACAGCAAGAGATAAGCTAGCTTCTACGTCAGCACGAAACGCATTTTGAGTTTCTAATGCATAATACAATGCGATAAGACACCAATCTGTACTGACTGAAAAACATGAACAATCATATTACAGTGTCTGTAAAGTATTAGCCCACGCTTCATGTTGTTTCGACACAGCTAGCTCAACAGTGTATGTACTGTAGTTGTACAGTGATGTGCTGCACGTATTATGAACAATAGTAGTAACTTACTCAATGGACAGTTGTCCGTTTGGTCAAGCTGGCCAGGGACGCTTCCAGTTAATTTGGGGACTCCAATAATTCGGCATAGCTTGGTACAAAAGTTCCAGATTTTCAACGTGACCAAATCGCACCAAACTCACTCTCTGGGCTTCCGTCTGCTCCAACGTTTCACCTTCTTCTTCGTGCTCGCTTCTACAAGCAGCAGTTCATCCTCCGTTTGTGTATTCAGCTTCAAAAAAATAAGGTTGTAAATCCTAAAAATAGTTGTTTTCGTTGTCTGTTACCAAGTCTGCCATGATTACAACGCACTCGCGTGTTTGTTTGCTCAAGTAGGAACACACATTAGACGCCGGAAGTCAGATGTGCGCTGCTATGGAAACGGAAATAAATGCACGAGAGAAGGAATTGATTAAAATGAAATATTAAATATTATATATTATAATCAATATTAAAATATTGATTAAAATGACCAAAATACGGTAACATTTGTACATATTACATATTGTTATGAACTTGTCTATTACTACACTATATATAGACTTGCAGTGTGTATATAAAATGTTGATGAAGGGTTTTGAAGTAGTTTTAGAGGGCTCTGAAGGCTACAACATTGGCTCCCATTAGCCACATCTTGAAAGCGTTTTTATCATCTATAAGCCCTCTGACCCCCCCTCAAAAAGGATGTGTGTTATTATCCCTGATAATGATTGTGAACGATGGGCAAAATTCCCCAAAAAAGTGGAGTTCCCCTTTAAAACTGCGAAAATATAGTCACATTTGAGAACTTTTTGTCAAATATTTGTATTGAATTTTTCATTCAAAGGATGGGTACAGAGACATACAACAACATATAAATGCACACAAATAATCATCCCTCAGATGTATTAAATCTTGCCGAAGTTAAACAGTGGAAAAAGGGTCATCTTTAAAATCAAGACATATTAGAGGGCAATTACCCTTCCCCGACACAGACAATTCACCCAGTCACGCACATTCATACTACAGTGGAGAAATAATATAGCAACATGAATACAACAACAAAAGAGAAGGGAATGGTAATAAATAATAACGGTAATAGTAGATAAATAAATAATACATAGTAATACATAATCATCAGCTCAGTAGTTCATTGGTTTTCAGCTTCAATATGCAAGGTGTCTGTCTATATGTAGTAGAAAATGCTGCCAGATCTTGTGAAAGGCCTGTAGAGAACCCTTTAATGAGAATCTGATTTTCTCAAGCCTCACGCATTCTAAAGTTTCTTGAATCCATCTGTTGTGTGTAGGTGGGGAACAATAAGGGAACTTTAATGATAACCGACTCTGGTGCATAATACAACTAAACAAAATGACTGGAAATAATCCACAAAGTCAAAGCCCCTTGTATGCTTGCTCTGCGCAAGCAAATGCGAACAAGTCATGTCATGTGATTAGTGAAATTGCTCTTCTCATAAGTTATTAACGATAGCCACCTCCTTGCACAGTAGAAACAGAATGACTTTTGAAAAAGCCACAATATCAGGAAAGTGGCAGTTACACAACATTTTGCAATGAAATGACATCACACAAGAAGCCCAAATGCCGTGGACCAGTGTGAGTGCAGGCCAGTAAGGGATACACAAGTAAAAAGTCATGGGTTTGAAGCCTATTACAGGTAAAATGTGAGTGTGATTGATCATTCATAATCAATGCATGCAAATGTAGGTATAATATTGTATCAAACTGAGGTGACATATTATACCTATGTGGTTTGAGAGTCCATTTTTTACCTGAGCCAGGAAGCTCTTGGTGACCTTTGAAGCGCAAGGGAGAGACTGATATCAAACAAACACCAAACAAACAAACAGTAAAACCTTTCACAGTTGCGCATTATGTATTTCAAGTCAGTATTTTGACAGTGTGCCAAGTGACAAACACAAAGATCATTGCAGTATGGAACTGCAACTTGTCTAAGGCAAACATGGCACAAACAGACCATGTCTCACTGGGAATTGAGATGTTGGACCAACATTTTTTTGGTAGTTTGTCTACGATTGATTTCTTAAATATTACTGTTCAATTTGTAACTATAACATAAAAATGCTATAACAGGTTGTATTGTTGCATTACACTGGTGGCATTAGACATCAGGTTTTTGTCAATTAGCACTCAATCATTCAACAAATATGGGTTAGGTGCACAAGTAGAATTACATTAGCTCTTAAAAAAGAGCACCTCTCCAAAAGGGGCCACAAAATAAATGTTCCACTAGAAAAACATTACTTGTATTTATTAGAATTTGAAAAGACCAAACTTTTAGCAACCCACCACAGTGGGAAAAAATACAACCGGTATATAATGTAAAAAACAACAAAAAGTCAAGAACAGTCTGCTCTGGAACTGGGAGAGGAACATGCTTGGTCTATTTGTTGAATAACTGAGTGCTGCCATGGCTACTGTAAACACAGGGGCCCTGGGTCTGTGTTTATGTGCAAACATATCTTCCTTCTGGAACAATTTACCATTAACCAGGTGGTGCGATAAACGGCCGTGTCAGGTAGTACAATGCACAAGGAGGCTTTTATGTGTACAGCTTGGGAGTGCTTGAGTCAAAAGCTAAGCAGCATAAACAAAAGTAAATAAAGTAAGCAAACAGATAGTGTTAGCAGATGACAAGCTCACATAAAACAGGCCGCAATGCCTGAAGGAGATTTTCAAGGTTCAAAAACGTATAAATCATACAATGAAAACAATCATTAGAATACGCCAATATTTTGTGCACCCCAGACTCCAAAGACCTTCACTGGTTCACTGGTATGATTATTTAGTTACCTTGAAGTTATACAGTACAGGTGCACTTAAGAAACAATACAAAAGTGCATTTCCTGCATGAGATGTATGTGTCAGAGCAGTATTATTCATAACACGGATATTGCAAAGACGGTTTCAAAAAAAAAAAAGTGAAGTGATTCCTGCAAAGGAGAGCCTATCTAAATCATATCCGGCATTTGCAGGCGAGGTGTCCATTATTTTGTTCACGCTTTCAGGATCAGAGTTACTACTTCTAAAGACAAAGAGCTGTGTTTCCTGTTGTCATGTCTGAAGACGTAGGGGCGGGAGTCAACTTTCTGCTTGTAGAAACAGGGTTAATTATTGAAAATTCTGCACATTACTATTGTGCAATAAAAAAAAAAAGTATCCAATGCATTTTGCTGAATAGATTAGATACTAAACCCGTGCTGGTGTGACGCATATCGATGAAATTACAATAACAATAGATAGTGTACTTATAGCACGTTGCTTCAACTTTCTCACTGCTGCAATGAGAACTAATGTTTAAATGTACGGTCTGCATTGCTCTGACAATCGATTCATGCTTAAGTGCGATTGTTCTGATCGGGCATTCTTATTCGTCGATGTTGAGTCTAGTTTCGCCAAAAAAAAACAAAAAAAAAATCGGGAGCAAATTTCGGAAGTTGACTTGACTCTGAGCACCCAATGTCTGGCAACCAAATGGCCACAGCTCCAATTTAAATAAGCTTGATGAGATTCCATGCTATGTGTCGCCACTATTAATAGCAGTGCGATATGTTGCACACAAAATGAATGGACTCGACATCCGCTGAGAGCAGCCATTGCTGGTTCCTACTCGGACCCGAACCCCGAGCTATGTAGGCTTTAACAAATGAGGAACTCGGAGTTAGCATATTCGATGTTATTCAAATGTTATACTGACTCTCTCCGTGACGAGTCGCAATATGAACATGCGTGATCAAACTAACAACCTTGTATAGCACTACTAGCAATGGGACAACAAAAGCTAGCCGCTAACTGGAACAATCGTCTATTTCTCCCTAATGCCAATTGTGATAATTCGGTAAATAGGACCAATAGGTCAGCATTTGTATAGAGGTTTATGTGTACGCGGATAAATCAACTTTAACTCACCAGGTTGAGTACGCGTAGACAGTGTTGGACTCGGGGTGGTGGCTGGCGAATGAACCTCCGTGTGGCTGCGTTGGTAGCCGGGCTAGCCACAAGTTGCTAACAGAGGGCGTGGCTTCGGTAAAAGTAAACAATGGTGACGTCATGTCCACACGCGGGACCCGTCTTCCATCGCCATGGGGGGGGAAAAATATATATTTTAATGTTAAGGACTTGTAAACCTATAGGCAAACGATATTATTATAATTAATTCATATTATTGAATTAACAGACCATAAGTAAAGCCTTAATAAATCCAATATAAGAGACAATCTGTATGATCTTCCTAAAATTCAAACATATAATATTGTAAATGTATAAATTATCATGTTGTATATAGTAAACTACTTTGCCACTGCAACCCAATGTACAGACATCAACAATTATAATAATAATAATAATACATGCACTAAGTAATAAACACAGCCTCAGTACATATGCTGCTGCTAGAATCCTGACTAGAACCAGGAAATATGAGCATATTAGTCCAGTGCACTGAGTTCCTGGTGCTCAGAGAATCGACTTTAAAACAACTCTGCTTGTCCCAAAGTACTTCTCCGACATGTTAGAGCTATATGAAAGCAAACCATTTCTCAAAGATCTTTGAGAACTATCACCGCTGCCACAGTTATCAAAGATCTTAGAGAAATGGTTTGCTTTCAGGTTAAATAAATGTATTAAAATATATAGCATTTTAAGTAGTAGTCAATACGGGTTTCGTCCCAATCACTCAACAACAACAGCAATAATTGATTTGGTAGAAGAATTTTCAACTGCAACAGATAGATAACAATATTTAGTAAGTATTTTTGTAGACCTTCAAAAAGCATTTGATACGCTCGATCATAAGTTATTATTGGACAAACTGTACAAATATGGAACAAGAGGAGTGGCTGCTGAGTGGGTCAAAAGTTACCTGAAGGACAGAAAACAGTTTGTGGAAGTTAACAATTGGAAGTCTGCCTTACATAATATTAGTTGTGGAGTACCACAAGGATCAGTCCTTGGTCCAATACCGTTTCTTCTGTACATCAATGATATTACCATGGTTTCCAAACTGTTTAAATGTATTTTATTGGCGGACGACACAACCTTATTTTATTCAGGAAAAAATATTACAGATGTGTTAGAGGTGGTGGAAAATTAATTAATCAAAGTTAAAAGATGGTTTGATGTAAATAGATTATCCTTGAATACTAGTAAAACGAAATTTATGATTTTTTGCAGTAGTAGGAAAAGTGTGGATGGCTCATTATATGTCGAAGGAGTTGAGATTCAAAGCACACGCAACAATTATACCAAACAACATTCTAAACAGATTTGTAAAAAGAGAAAGTAATTATAATCTGAACGGAACTGAGATCTTTAGTGAATCTAGATTTAGAACAGTGATAATGGAAATAAGTATTTCAATCAGAGTTGTTAGTTTATGGAACAATCTTGACAGTGGCATACAACAATGTAAATCTCTTTCTGTATTAAAAAAAAAAGTAAAAAATCATGATAATGAAAAGATATGACTGAGTAGAATTATTTCTTCATTATTGGTTTAAAGGCCTACTGAAACCCACTACTACCGACCACACAGTCTGATAGTTTATATATCAATGATGAAATCTTAACATAGCAACACATGCCAATACGGCCGGGTTAACTTATAAAGTGCAATTTTAAATTTCCCGCAAAACTTCCGGCTGAAAACGTCTTTGGATGATAATGAATGATAAATGGGTTATACTTGTATAGCGCTTTTCTACCTTCAAGGTACTCAAAGCGCTTTGACAGTATTTCCACATTCACCCATTCACACACACATTCACACACTGATGGCGGGAGCTGCCAAGCAAGGCGCTAACCAGCAGCCATCAGGGGCAAGGGTGAAGTGTCTTGCCCAACGACACAACGGACATGACTAGGATGGTAGAAGGTGGGGATTGAACCCCAGTAACCAGCAACCCTCCGATTGCTGACACGGCCACTCTACCAACTTTGCCACGCCGCCCCGTATGCGCGTGACGTAACCAGTGAAACAGAAGTATCGGTACCCCATTGTATCCAATACAAAATAGCTCTGTTTTCAACTCATAATTCCACAGTATTCTGGACATCTGTGTTGGTGAATCTTTTGCAATTTGTTTAATGAACAATGAAGACTGCAAAGAAGAAAGTTGTAGATGGGATCGGTGTATTAGCGGCGGACTACAGCAACACAAGACTTTGACTCGGATAGCAGACGCGCTAGCCGACGCTAGCCACCGACCGCACGGATGATCGTGGTGAAGTCCTTCGTCCTTCCGTCGATCACTGGAACGCAGGTGAGCACGGGTGTTGATGAACAGATGAGGGCTGGCTGGCGTAGGTGGAGCGCTAATGTTTTTATCATAGCTCTGTGAGGTCCCGTTACTAAGTTAGCTTCAATGGCGTCGTTAGCAACAGCATTTTTAAGCTTCGCCAAGCTGGAAAGCATTAACCGTGTATTTACATGTTCATGGTTTAATAGTATTGTTGATTTTCTGTCTATCCTTCCAGTCAGGGGTTTATGTATTTTGTTTCTATCTGCATTTGAGCCCGATGCTATCACGTTAGCTCCCTAGCTAAGTTAGCTTCAATGGCGTCATTAGCAACAGCATTGTTAACCTTCGCCAGGCTGGAAAGCATTAACCGTGTATTTACATGTCCATGGTTTAATAGTATTGTTGATCTTCTGTCTATCCTTCCAGTCAGGGATTTATTTATTTTGTTTCTATATGCAGTTAAAGGCCTACTGAAACCCACTACTACCGACCACGCAGTCTGATAGTTTATATATCAATGATGAAATCTTAACATTATAACACATGCCAATACGGCCGGGTTAACTTATAAAGTGACATTTTAAATTTGCCGCTAAACTTCCGGTTCGAAACGCCTCTGAGGATGACGTATGCGTGTGACGTAGCCCGACGAACACGGGTATGCCTTCCACATTGAAGCCGATACGAAAAAGCTCTGTTTTCATTTCATAATTCCACAGTATTCTGGACATCTGTGTTCGTGAATCTGTTTCAATCATGTTCATTGCATTATAGAGAAGGAAGCCGAGCAAGCAAAGAAGAAAGTTGTCGGTGCGAAATGGACGTATTTTTCGAACGTAGTCAGCCACAACAGTACACAGCCGGCGCTTCTTTGTTTACATTCCCGAAAGATGCAGTCAAGATGGAAGAACTCGGATAACAGAGACTCTAACCAGGAGGACTTTTGATTTGGATACACAGACGCCTGTAGAGAACTGGGACAACACAGACTCTTACCAGGATTACTTTGATTTGGATGACAAAGACGCAGACGTGCTACTGTGAGTATGCAGCTTTGGCTTTTTTTTGCGTATGTACGTAACTTTTTTAAAATATATAAGCTTTATGAACCTTGGGTTAGGTGAACGGTCTTTTGGGCTGAGTGATTGTGTGTGTTGATCATGTGTTTGAATTGTATTGGCGTGTTCTATGGAGCTAGGAGCTAGCAGAGGAGCTAGGAGCTAGCATAACACGTACCGTACCGTACGTGCGCGTCACGTACGTAACTTTTTAAAAATATATAAGCTTTATGAACCTTGGGTTAGGTGAACGGTCTTTTGGGCTGAGTGATTGTGTGTGTTGATCAGGTGTTTGAATTGTATTGGCGTGTTCTATGGAGCTAGGAGCTAGCAGAGGAGCTAGGAGCTAGCATAACAAACACGCAGGTGTTATTATGCAGGATTAATTTGTGGCATATTAAATATAAGCCTGGTTGTGTTGTGGCTAATAGAGTATATATATGTCTTGTGTTTATTTACTGTTGTAGTCATTCCCAGCTGAATATCAGGTACCGTGAGTATGCAGCCTTGGCTGCTAAACATTCGATAACTTGACCGTATGTGCGCGTCACGTACGTAACTTTTTAAAAATATATAAGCTTTATGAACCTTGGGTTAGGTAAACGGTCTTTTGGGCTGAGTGATTGTGTGTGTTGATCAGGTGTTTGAATTGTATTGGCGTGTTCTATGGAGCTAGGAGCTAGCAGAGGAGCTAGGAGCTAGCATAACAAACACGCAGGTGTTTTTATGCAGGATTAATTTGTGGCATATTAAATATAAGCCTGGTTGTGTTGTGGCTAATAGAGTATATATATGTCTTGTGTTTATTTACTGTTGTAGTCATTCCCAGCTGAATATCAGGTCACCCCCGGCTCTCACAGCATCTTCCCTATCTGAATAGCTTCAACTCCCCACTAGTCCTTCACTTGCACTTTACTCATCCACAAATCTTTCATCCTCGCTCAAATTAATGGGGAAATTGTCGCTTTCTCGGTCCGAATCTCTCTCACTTCATGCGGCCATCATTGTAAATAATAGGGAACTTTGCGTATATGTTCAACTGACTACGTCACGCTACTTCCGGTAGGTGCAAGCCTTTTTTTTATCAGATACCAAAAGTTGCAATCTTTATCGTCGTTGTTCTATACCAAAGAGAATCCAATGAGCCAGCTTGTACCTAAGTTACAGTCAGAGCGAAAAAAGATATGTCTTGCACTGCATTCTAGTCCGTCACTCTAACGTTCCTCATCCACGAATCTTTCATCCTCGCTCAAATTAATGGGGTAATCGTCGCTTTCTCGGTTCGAATCGCTCTAGCTGCATTGAAAACAATAGGAAAATATGAGGAGGCGATCAACTGACTACGTCACGCTACTTCCGGTAGAGGCAAGGCTTTTTTTTATCAGAGACCAAAAGTTGCAAACTTTATCGTCGTTGTTCTATACTAAATCCTTTCAGCAAAAATATGGCAATATCGCGAAATGATCAAGTATGACATAGAATGGATCTGCTATCCCCGTTTAAATAAATAAAAAAATTTTTTAGTAGGCCTTTAATTGTTGTAAAAAGAAAATATGGCTTTGTAGTCGCCAACTTTGAAATGTAACTGTTGTATTTGTGAAAATAGGGAGCAGATATAAGTTTTAAACTTATTTCTATTACTTTTCATTCATATTTTACTTTAATGTTATGTTCATTTATTTTAATTGTATTCCTTTGATTTTTTATGAATGAAATAAATACATGAACTGAAACTGAACCATCTCAAGCTCTTAGAACATCAGAGAGTGGTCTCCTGCTGGTGCCCAGAGTCAGGACCAAACATGATGAGACTGTGCTTCTGGAATAGTCTTCCTAAAGATGTGAGATAGGCCTCAACATTGGCAATGTTCAAATCCAAGCTGAAAACACTCCTTTTTAATTGTGCTTATGCAGCTAAATGTATTATATCTACACCCTTTGATTTGAATTATATTTTTTTATGATGATTTTATTTGTCTTTAATTTAAATTATAAATGTTTTAAATGTTGCCGTCTGTTATTTTGCTCTATAAATAAACTTGCCTGGCCTACGTATTACCAACTTTTGTATCAATGTTGTATAAAAATAATAATAATTGTTATATTAAATCATACGTAATATTTTACAGAAATAATGAGGTGGCGACTTGTCCAGGGTGTACCCCGCCTTCCGCCCAATTGTAGCTGAGATAGGCTCCAGCGCCCCCCGCGACCCCGAAGGGAATAAGCGGTAGAAAAAGGATGGATGGATGGACATCTAGTGTGTGTGTGACAATCATTGGTACTTTAATCTTTAAAAATAAAAAAATACAAAATGTTTTTATATTATTAATCACAGCCACAAGATGGTGACATTTTCCTTTGGTCCGCATTTCTCTAGTAGCAGGTGATATTCATTGATCATAAAGGGAAAATTGAGGGTTGATGTGGCCAGGCAACCTAATGACAAATGAATCCTGGAGACATGAGAAGTCACGTGTATTTTGGAAAGTTTTGCACTTTATTTTTCAAACACAGCTCAGACAAACAGACATGCAGAGCATATGACTACTAACATTCTTGTTTGCTGGTAAACACAAAGTACAGTCCAAGATCAACAGTTACAAAGGTCTGAGATCTTAAGAGTGAAAGGTCATCTGCATTTGTGCAAACATATGAAATTTCATCCTTTGAGATGTGAAAATAATATTTTTTTTAATTCTCATTTCAAAATCAAAGTGTCTTTAGTGTGATAACCGTTGATTCTGCAATTAAACACATTCTAAAATGATTTAATGATCATACTAAAAAACCTGCAAAATGTTATATTAGAAGCAATCATGCTACATTCTAGGTTACAGAAAAGAAAGATTAATCTACCACAGTAAAACATACTGAGATTGTGCTTTAAAGTGTGTATTGAATCAGCAACTTTTAAAAGTTGTACAAAAACAAACATAATATAAAAACAGCACTGCCCTTTGTCAAAAAGTATGGTTTAGTTGGATCAGTTAAAGATAGTCTGACTAAAAACCAAAAAGTGCTTATTTAGGGCAGAGATTTAAACATTTCAACTAAGATCACATTTTTTTCATGTATTTTATTTTTTTGTAAATAGACTACAAATGATTGCACAATCATATTCTTTAGGAACTAGTATGTGTTGTACAGTATGTACTGAGGTCAGTGTAACAAGAACACACATATTTTTCATTCCTTATTTAACCAAAAGACGATTAAAAAAAACCCTGTGCAGTTAAAATCTGCTAAAGTTGTAGCGGTTAAGTATACCTGACTGCATTCAGTATAAAGAACATTACTTTGGCCTTATGGGAAACAAATGTGATTTTATCTTAGCTTTGTATGGGGTCCAGAAAATACACTGAACATACCACAACAAATAAAATCCCATACCTATACAAATGCTGTGATGTTTCGGTTACATTTTTGCACAAATGTTCAATATCAAAAGAAGTTACTAATAAACTAGGTGAATAAAGCAAGCAAAATATATGCAGACATAAATAATAACAGTAGTTTGGATGAGCAATACATTAGTGCTTACATTTTGATGACATTAAAACTACAGTAATACCTCAACTTACAAGCTCAATTTGTTCTATGACTGACCACTTAACTGGATACACTTTACATTATTATTATATTACTTTATAAAACTACTGTAGTTGTTTGTACTACTATTGTATTGTTTTTTTAAACAAAATGTATGAACTGGAAATGTGTTGTTCTTTTTAAAAGGCATAATACTTGTTAACATTTTGGTGTTTTTGGGCGGGCCAAGCAACGATTAAATTGATTTCAATAAATTTCAATGGGCAGGGATGATTTAAAATTTGAGTGTTTTGAGTCACGAGCCTGGTCGTAGAACCAATAAAGCTCATAAGTTGAGGTACTACTGTACTGATGGGGCTCCTAACTGGAAATACCTGTATCTCAAATCAACGTCACCCATTGAAATCAATTTAATTGGCAATTGTCCCCCCGTCCCCCATAAAACGCAACCTTTTGACATGTAAGATGCCTTTTAAAATAAAAAAAAACGTTTTTAAATAAGAAATATTGTATAAAAACAATACAATAGAATGCACTACAAACAATATAAAGTAAGGTAATGTGTCACATTTTCCTTGGAGAGTTGGCTTCTACAAGATACAAGGAGATTTATTTATAGTCAACCCATCCAACAGGACAAGGGGCAGATGGGTGACCACAATATTTGCTTCCAACTGTTTCTCCATTAAACACATCATCAGCAGCTTTTCCAAAATTTCATGGATAAATGTCCGCCATTTAGATGGTGTTCTAACATTGTTGGCTGGCGCTAGACTCATTTTGCTTCAGTATGATGCAGACTTGCTGTCATAGTCTGAAATTGCTTCGCCAGATTTGCTACACCTTTAGTCATGTTTTTGAAGATTTTTTTTCTTCTAAGATCTGTCCTTCACACTTAGTTTCTCACTTGGGACGGTATAGCTCGGTTGGTAGAGCGGCCGTGCCAGCAACTTGAGGGTTGCAGGTTCGATCCCCGCTTCCGCCATCCTAGTCACTGCCGTTGTGTCCTTGGGCAAAACACTTTACCCACCTGCTCCCAGTGCCACCCACGCTGGTTTAAATGTAACTTAGATATTGGGTTTCACTATGTAAAGCGCTTTGAGTCACTTGAGAAAAAGCGCTATATAAATGTAATTCACTTCACTTTACTTCACTACTTCTCATGTTTGAAAAAAAAAGTCATGTTCATCTCTAGCTATGAGCTAATGCTTATACACGAGATGTTTTGGGCGGATCTTGCTGGGTTCACTATGACGTTTACAACGCCAACTTATGGTGGAGATGTGTGTATCTCAAATTTTTGCTGGCAATTTAAACCATAACAATAAGCCGAGACAGTTGTTATCTCAAAACACTCTAAAGGTGTAATTGTAAGTTGAGGTACTCTTAAGTTGAAGTACCACGGTATATGAGATTCTGCTCAACTGCTTTCAAATGTGCCCAAGTATTATAATCCACAAATGTGCTTTAAAGTGTAAAATGTGCTAGTATCTTGATCGACCTCCTTCAAAAGCGTGATGCTCCTGATGAGCTGCAATGAAAGCATTTGTCAGCATTATTTACATGTATAAGCTCGACATCATTGTTGAAACACAAAATGGAAATACTCACGTTTGTAAAACACTGCTTTAAATTGCGTCTGTGGTAGGAGCTTGTGGATCCTCCCTAAAATGTTGGACTCATCAGCACGGGAAGCATTTCCATTCCAGACCTGAACGACATCTTCTCTGTCTCTTACACTGACGCTGACCCCGACCACTTCATCGTCTGTGAGTCACAGCGAATAAATTGAATATTGACTGCAGATTATTTTTGCCCAACGGCCACAGTTGTTTAAACAAAACATTTACTAATGAAGAACTTCACCTGCAGCACAATAATCGCTAAACTGTTCCCCAATAGTGGCCAAGAGCAATTCCTTCCACACGGCAGCCTGAAAACATGAAAGCAATGTTATTACCCTCTACAGACAATGGGAGTTATTTCATCATTTCATTAATTACATTACTCACAGTGCACTCTTTTGGTACTTTCAACCTCCAAACCCCACCTTTAGCATTGCTTTCTTCTTCCCTGCAGACAACATTGTAAATACGTAAATATAAGTATTCACTCCATAAATTTATAGTTAATTGTACGCACCAGAGTGGTTTTCTTTCACCTCTCATAAGGTGATAGCTGCACCTCAGAGGCAAGATGGCGACACTGGGTATGTTGTTGAAAACTCTCCAAAAGTTCTAGAGGAAACAAATATTTTATTTGGCCCGTTTACTGGTCAAGGAAGTAGAAATCGTGTCAGCTTGTTAATATTTCACATTTTATTGTGTGGAAATCCCAGCTACAGGATTTTATTGTGCTTTATTGCACTGGGAACTTGGAATCTAAAAGATTATACTATTAATATATTTAGTCCTGGTTAGGGGTATTCAGATGAGGGATTTACAATACGCTGCCTATTCTGATCATCCATGATACCAATACTGATCACATGTATTAACAGTGCATTTATCAACATACTTATGGTGAGTGCTATTGGCAATTTAACAATATCAGCACAATATTTGAAATAGTTTCTTATTCGGTTTTGTTACATACATTTGGTTGTTTGAGGAAAATAAATCAATAGTACACAATAACTAAACAAAACCAAAAACAACTATTACCCATTGAAATCATGTATGCCCTCAAAGCCCAGGGAATTATTTTCTGAATTTGTAAATATTAACAAAAATGATTTAAAAAAAATATTTTGAAAAATTCTACATATTGATCTAATCATTCTAGTATCAATTACTGTTTATACTGATATTACTCTTTGTGTTGACACCATTAATTTATGGATCGATCCACCCTCCTTGTGTGTAGTGTACTGACTGTGACAATGCTGACACAGCAGCAGTTGTTATTCTATTATCCTCTTTCTATACCAGAGGTGTCCAAAGTGCGGCCCGGGGACATTTGCGGCACCCAGCTTGTTTTTTATTGGCATGAAACATATTTTAAAGACAGAACATTAATTGCACACACAAAAAAGAATATGCAATTTTGGGAGAAACTGCGTTTGAATGCTGAAATGTGTAAGCAGCTGAAATGCGCGAGTCAAACTTAAATGCTAACATTAGCATGTTAACAGTTGGAATGTATCATGTACTAGGTCATATGACTATGAAGCATACGCATGTAAAATTAGCTATAAAAGTTAGCGTGTCAAGTACCAAGTGATATATATGACTCTGAGGTGATCGGCTGCAAAATTACCTAAAATAGTTAGAATGCTGATGTTAGTATGCTGGAATGTTAACGTTAACATTTTAACAGTTAGCATATGTCAAGTACCAAGTTATATTACTCTGAGGTGTTCGACTTAAAAAATGGCTAGAAAAATTAGTATGCTCGAATGCTAATGTAGCATGTGTCAAGTACCAAATTAAATAAGTCTGAGGCTTTCGGATGCAAAATTGGCTAAAAACAGTTAGCACACTGTTAGCATGCTAGCATTCTAATAGCCTGTGTCAAGTACCAAGTTACACACTGGAAAAATGTCCCTCTTTAAAAGAGTATATAAAAAAAGAAGTCATTTTTGCTTGTTATGAGTAAAACAAATCTGTTAATGGAACAAGTCAAAATTTTGTTGGTAAGATTTCTTGAAATAAGACAATATATTTAAGCTTTAAAAAATTAAAAGTGATCTTGAAAAAAGCAACTAAAACTTATTATTAGCTATACATACCGTAATAGTATTGTGAAGTTTTGTGTCTTATAACAAACTTGTGATGCTCAAAAGTAGTATTTTTTCCTCCGATGATCTATTGCCAAAAAAACAATTCCTTATGTCGCACTGAAAAAATACTCTTCAAGGGATTGTGACTTGTATTAAGTTTGTTTAGATATTTTGACTAGACATTAGAAATATATACAGTACTTGGAGAGATTATAATTATTTTTCAGGGTATGAGTCTTAGGCGTTCGGTTGCAAAACTGGCTAAAAAGTTGGCATGCTAATGTTAGTAACGCTGCCGGAGGCTGAGCCAATCATTGGCCACAATACTGAACAGCGCGGTCTGATTGTTTTGGTCTCGTCTAGTGGCCGATATAACTGTAACATTGATGTTTTTACTTCATTTAGCAATTTTTATGCTTAACAATGCTTAATGTAGGGCACAATTACCTAGAATATGCATTGTTACCGATAACACAAAGTTGTGTTTAGATAGTTTAGCATATATTGATTGAACGATATTGTATTGGTTTTAGTATCTTTAATGTACAATATGTATGGTGTACCCCGCCTTCCGCCCGATTGTAGTTGAGATAGGCTCCAGCGCCCCCCGCGACCCCGAAGGGAATAAGCGGTAGAAAATGGATGGATGGATGTATCAAAGTGGACCCCGCATCCTTCAATTTTGATTTTAGCGGCACTAGCTGAAAAAAGTTTGGAAACGCCTGCTTTAGACTCATCTACTTGAAAGATTCCTGTTACCGGTAATAGCTTCTTACTTTCTGCTGTAAAGTTAAAGTCCCAATGATAGTCACACACACACTAGGTGTGGTGAAATTATCCTCTGCATTTGACACATCCCCTTGTTCATCCCCTGGGAGGTGAGGGGAGCAGTGAGCAGCAGCGAGCACCGCGCTCGGGAATCATTTTGGTGATTTAACCCCCAATTCCAATCCTTGCTGCTGAGGGAGGCAATTTTTATAGTCTTTGGTATGACTCGGCCGGGGTTTGAACTCACGACCTTCCAGTCTCAGGGCGGACACTCTAACCACAAGGCCACTGAGCAGGTAAAGCAGTTCCATCTACATTTTTCAAAATGTACTAAGCACTTATTTCTTCTGTTGTTTCCATCTAGCTAACACTACATATTAGCCTACCTGCTCCTGCTTGCTCTCGGTGTGTAACATGTTTAGCCTCGTCCTAATACCTGATGATGATACTTAAGATACAAACAAAAAAAAAAGTGTTTTTTTTTTTTTTCAGTAATGGAGGTGATTATTATTAGTTTAGTGGAGCGGCGCCACACTGTGTATGGAGGTACACAATTAGCTGCTAGCTGTCAGCCAGGAGACTTAAAATATATACAATAATAGCCAGTAAGTGATCCCCATTGCCTTTAAATGGCGATCACATACTTTTTCATGAAAATCAGCAAATACTAATCGGTGGCCAATGACCTGCACATCCCTAGTCCTACTGCTTATACAATATGGACATGATGGTACGTTTGTAAATAGAGAAAGTGATCTCTTGTTGTGGTGCTGTAAACAGTGCTCATGATGGAGCCGGTTACTATAAAATGTTCTAAATCTTGCCTGGACGGTCCCCACTGTGTAGATTTTCTTCAGATTGGATTCACATTCAGCTGCTGTAGTTCCTGGTAGAGATCTGAAAAAAAATAGAGATTTATTAAATACCTTATGCATCTAAGACTAAATCACTTTGTTGACAGGGCGTGAGACACATGAACGGGCTATCAAAGAGACGGCGTGGCGGTGGGAATCAGATGACAAAACAGCAAGTAAACAACACTGACCTCATTAGACCACAGCAACCTCTAACATGTACATGACAGGGCTTGTGCAACACTTGCTGTTATTCAACATATTCGCTCTGAAATGACACGTTGACGTAGAAGTGGGGCCTAATAAGTGATCTTAAAGCATCACTACCCGGGAGTTCACCAAGTTTGCAACAATACAAAGTGATCCTAAGCAACAATAAAACGTGATCCTTAGCAATAATAAAAAAGTGATCCTAAACTAACATGTGAAGGGATAAATTATAATACCTAATCGCCTTAAATCAGGTCTAATGTGGCTGTGCTTTTATTTTTTCAGAATCCTAACAAGCAGGTGTCTTGTGAAAGTAGGTCAAAGAGAAAACCACACTCAAAGCATTTAGTTTCAATGTAATTTGTACACAGCATATTGGTAGGGTGTATTTGTTTTTTTTTAAGAAGTATCACATTTGTACGATTCAACATGTATGAAAAGGAGTAGGAAGAAGCAGATCTTATTTATCCTAGCCTTTCTCCATAATGTTTACAAATGTTGTTCATGTCCTATATGTACAAACAAATTAAGCAAATAGGAGTTGTACAAATAAAAGGTTTATTAAGAAAAAAAAGGAATACAATGTAAATACATGTTGGTAGGATAAAAAATTAACATTGTCAGTAATAAATAGAAAATAAATAAGTTAGAACAGGCGGAGACATGTAATAAAAACAAGGAGATAATTTCAACAAAAGGCTGTTGCTATCTGTGTCATCCCCTGTCTTTGTTCTCAAATGGATAATGGCTGAATAATAACTTTAGCTTACTTGTCCAGCCAGAAGGTCCAAGCAGAATGCAAAGGTAGACTGTCGTTTTCTTTATTGTCTGAGCAACATCTCAAATCTGCTTCTCTGCCTCCGCTGTGAATGTTGGGCTCCAGGAGACTAACCGGGCTTGATGGAGAAGTCAAATGTAGCGTGGCAACGGGTACTGCTGCCATTGTTGCCTCTGTGAGAACTCCCGAGGTCTTTGTAACAACAAGACAATCACACACACACAAAAGCAGGCAGTCTTCTAGTGACGTTGTTTCCAGCGCAGCTCCCGTGTTGCATGTGCAGGTTGTTGGGTTCAAATATCAGATGATCAGCTGCTGACTAATTGGCCGCTTTCCCCAGGTTTGTGCGTGTACAACAACAACAACAAAATATGTGAATACGCCAAACTAGAGAATTCCACGCCTGGCTTCCACAGAAAACCATACGTCGTGTACAATGTTGTGGTTGTTTCTAGTTCCAGTCCGAGTTTTCCCATTTAAAAAAGGGCTATTTTGGACACATTGACACTTCCGTAAATGTATGACGTCACTGCGGACATGCGCAGTCTTCACCTAGGCCAGCTTTGTTGCGTTGCTACTTGCTATTGCTAACTAGCAAGTATTTCCTTCCTGTGAGCGGAGGCAGCGATGGACGCCGAAGCCTTGTCGAAAGCGTTTCAAGGCAAACTTTCCAGTTCCTACAAATACGTGATGATGATGCATTCGTGAGATTTTTTTTTTTACATTTATTTTGATACGTTCAACGGACGCGCTAATGGTTGCTAACTACGTGATCGCAACTTAGCTTACAAGCAGGCAGCAAGTGCACTGTGCACTATTCACACCCAGCAAGTTGACTCCCCCTTATTATGTGTCAGACGAATTATTGGAGACTTGACAGCAAATGGTTGTGCAAATTATAATAACAGATATGCACGCTACCAATGCAACAACTTTCAATTGAACCGCTAGTGTTTGCAATAGGTGTGTGACGATGTTATGGTGTGACGTTTACTTGTTTTTAACCCTGCCAGTCGACTCATCTTGGCCAGATCATAGTGTAAGACCACCAGTTGCCGCAAACAAGCATTTCAGCTATTTTTATTCGCACTGATTGTGTCCTAGCTGAACATCCAGTAAGAGTATTGTGGGCTTCAGTTAGAATTATAACATTTTCTAATATTGTAATTTGCAGATTTTGAGAAGAAAGCGAAAAGGGATGCCATGCCCGTGTTGGAGCAATTCATGTGTCAAGTTGCCAAGACGGGGGAATCAATGTGAGTTACTACGACCAACACTAATTTAATGTTGACAGTTTGACACATTTAGTTTCAGTTGTGTAAACAATCGGCCAGCTAGTCCAGCTTGCCATTATTCTTGTGCATTCTTCACCGGAGCAAATCTGTTCTGATCTCTCCTAGGATCCCATGGTCACAGTTCAAATCCTACTTCATGTTTAAATTAGAGAAGGTCATAGATGATTTTCATACATCCACGCCGGAGCAGAGAAACCCACACAATCCCAATGTAGAACACATTCCTTTCGAGGAGATGAAGAACAGGATCTTAAAAATTGTTGACAGCTACAATGGGTGAGTGAGGCTGCCGGATGATTGCCATTATTGTATGTTACACCCAAGTGTAACATGTGACAGGCTATACGGTATATTTTTATTTTATGGTCCTGTGATTCCACCTAAAACGATTATTACTTACAGGGTTCATATTATGTTTTTTTTCTAAATTTAAAATACCTCCTTGTGGTCTACATCAGTGGTCCCCAACCACCGGGCCATGGCCCGGTACCGGTCCGTGGATTAATTGGTACTGGGCCGCACAAGAAATGAAATTAAAAAAAAAAAATAATGATTTATTTTTTTTAATTTTTTTTATTAAATCAACATAAAAAACACAAGATACACTTACAATTAGTGCACCAACCCAAAAAACCTCCCTCCCCATTTACACTCATTCACACTCATTCGCACAAAAGGGTTGTTTCTTTCTGTTATTAATATTTCTGGTTCTTACATTATATATCAATATAGATCAATACAATCTGCAGGGATACAGTCCGTAAGCACACATGATTGTATTTTTTTATGACAAAACAAGGTTTAAGCATTAGATACCATTTTACCTGCACGCTGCCTCCCGCTGTTGTCGAGTATTACAAATAGGTGAAATTACATCATCTCCCACGGCACACCAGACTGTATCTCACGGCACACTAGTGTGCGGCCCAGTGGTTGAAAAACACTGGTCTACATAACATGTAATGGTGGTTCTTTGGTCAAAATTTTGCATAGATTATGTTTTACAGACCATCTTCAAGCTGCTTTCTGACCGTCTCTTCAGGATGAGCCGTTTTGTAGGTGGTCTTATTCACGTGCCTCCACTTCAACTGCGCCTTTTCCCCGTCAGCCCTGTTGTAGTTTTTAGCGCTTCTATATCAAGTCCACCGACAGATATAATTTAGAACTACACACTACTTTGTATTAGAAATGGCAAAAGCGGAGGATGCATGTGCATGTACGAGACAGTCTGCCCTAGAGGTGGGGGAAATAATAAATGTTTAGATGCATTGCAATTCGGACATAGACGATTACAAAATCGATTAGCAATTGTCAATAATCGATATTCGGTGTATTTATTATAAATAAAGTAATGCAGACAGTTCTAAAATTTGGCTGACTGCAGCGAGCCACCTCACTGTGAGAGCTGACCAGCTCCTTTATTTTATGGCATTTATGTACCAGTTTTGCACACATTTCCATTAATTTAGTAAATGTGAGAAATACTGTTTTTTAATACAAATGCACTGTTTTTTAAAGTTGCAAATGATGATCGCTTATATGGTGAAACGAAAAGAAATGTTAAACTGCATCAATATGTAGAAATTATTGATCCATCAATAATCGTTTTTTAATGGAATCATAGTTCCTAAATCATAATCGAATCGCGAGGTGCCCAAAGATTCCCACCTCTTGAGGATAGCGAAAAAGAAGGAGCTTATTGACTGCAGCGCAGAATACAATATTAGATGTGCGCAAGGCACTCTGGGTACATTTATACCATACATGGCTAATTTGCTGACTGTTCCAAACAGCTGGTTTGGATGAAGTATGAAGGAAGGCAATATTTTTTTTATGAATATCTTTGCAATGTCTCCCTGGTTTGATTTCAAATTTTCGGGACTTATGCATATCCCAAATACACAAAAACAGATACCAACCAACAGGTAAGAACATTTAGTTTTTCATGATAGAGCATAGCAGGGTTACTATTATGCAAAACCAACTTTTCTTACCTGTTGGTACCTATTTTTGTGTATTTGGGACCTCATAAGTCACGGAAATGTGACATCAAACCATGGAGGCATGGCGATTATAATAATACAACGATCTTGCTTTCTTCCAAATTTGAGACGATCGTGACATATTTGACCTTAGTTACATTAGCAGATAGCTCCATATATGGTCGAGGTTTACCGGAAGAGCTTTGAGTGAGTCTGCCATTTTTATTCAGTTGTATAGTCAATAAGCTCCTTTTTTCCTTCTCTATCTTTTTGCTGTGGGGCAGAATGGCTCGTAAATGCACATGCATGTTAAAATCCTACACTGTTGCCATTTCTAACAAAAAGTAGCATATCATTCTAACTCCGTACTGAAGCGCTAAAAATTACATAATGGCGGACATGCAGAAGACTCAGTCGAAAAGGGGACTTGGCCTGGATGAGGGCTTCGACATGTAAATAAGACCACCCACAAAATGGCGCATTCTGAAGAGAAAGTCAGAAAGCGGCTTGAAGATGGTCTGTAAAACACAATCTATGCAAAGTTTTGTCCAAAGCACCACTAGTACGTCTTATGTATCCACAAAAAACTATTTTAAATAGCACATTCATCCATCCATCCATTTTCTACCGCTTGTCGGGGAAGCTGGAGCCTATCTCATTCAGTCAAATGTAAACCCGTTTTTAACAAGATCATTATTATACTTTTAACACTGTATGTGTGACTAACGAGACAAGTGCAGTGTGTATGTTTGTGCATACAGGTTTGGCGACATTTACATCCTGTTTCGATGATGGAGATTAGACCATGGGTGTCAAACTCATTTTAGCTCAAAATCTTGGCATAATAACCTAGAAATACAACTACAACAACTTCAGATTGTTTTTTTGTTTTGCTTTTGGCCAAAATAGAACAAGCACATTCTGAAAATGTACATATCACAAATACCGGTAACCCTCTTCACAAAACACTTCAAGTTAGTTGATAATTCTCAGGGAAAAAAATCAAGAATACAATCAACTTAGACTTTGTCCCATGTATCTACAAAGCCATTAAACTGTAAGTCAGTGTCTATCTGGGATTGAACACAATACTAAATAAATAATAAATAAAAACTCTTCTAGGTATCAAATACACCATTTGTCGTTTCCACGTATAATCCTGTGCAAACTTAACAAACCATACAATGATAGAATCTAGTCAAGATCGGTTCAGTTTCTCCCTGCCTCGTAGGCATCACTGTGTATTGATAGAAAAATAAAAGCTGTGCAATGCATAAACAATTTCAACAAACCAAACGTATTAACTTAAAAGACTGACAGTATTGCAGTAAATCACACATCGTTCACTTTCTTTAAATTTCCACACAAGACAATCGTTTTCACAGAACTATATCGAGGTGCAGTGTCTCATGCAGCGTTTTAAGTAAGGTTTCCAATTGTTTATTTTAGTCTTGAAACCTGGCATGTTTTAGCTTTCACAAAGGCATCTTTATCAGGTGTCACATCTTGAGTGGCAGACCATTTCAGGATGTAATTCAAGTGCTTGTGTGTGAGCCTTGAGCTTAGCTTTGTTTGATTGGTGTTCATTAAAGAGAAAACTTGCTCATGAAGATATGTGGTTTCCCATCCACTTCCATAAATAGGAGAATGATATTTTTTCTTGGAACACTCTGCGTCCACTTTTCTCTTTTTTAACAGAGACATTTTGTGGAAAATGAGGGTGCCAAAGCACGATTTGTTCAAAGCAGGTTTTTATGTTGGGTAGAGGGGGAGGAGCGCAGACCCGCTTTACTGTGTACCTAACAGAATTGATTTGCGACATCCAGTGGACACATTGAGAACAGCAGTTTATTTCATTTAAAAATGAAGCAAATTTTTACACCTATCAAATCCATCTCGCGGGCCGGATTAAACTGGTGAGCGGGCCAGGCCGCATGTTTGACATCCCTGGGTTAGAGGTTGTGACTTTTTTTTTCTTTCTAAACATATCTCTTGGTAACTTTCCCAGAATCCCATTCACCATTCAGCGTCTGTGTGAACTGCTCACTGACCCCAAGAGAAACTATTCTGGAACAGACAAGTTTCTCAGGGGTATTGAAAAGGTTGGTTTCAGTGCAGGTATCATTGATAAGTAGATGTGTATTAAGGTTCCTTTTTCTCCTCTAATTTACAGAATGTAATGGTGGTAAGCTGTGTGTACTCTACATCAGAGTAAGTACATCAGCTTTCGTGCATCACATTTCTGTTGAGCATTTGTGGCTAAACTGACAATTGTTTTGTTCCTTTGACATTTAAAGGAAACATAGGGCATCCAGTTCAACCAGAATGAATGGAGTGATGTTTCCTGGCAACTCTTCTCTATGCTCAGACAGGTGGGAGCCATTAATAGAAGCTCCAAAACGTCCTCCATATAGTAGCAATATGAACAATTGGTCGCTATTTGTGAAATCATTTCATACTTCTCCATGTGTAATAATTGCTTTTTCTTTTGCAGTCGAAATGTAAATGGACCAGGCACGCCAAAACTGCTCAACAGGCCAAAGCTTTCATTATCGCCATCACTTTCCACCAATGGGCTACCTGAGTGTGAAGTCAGCAAGGAGTCAGAACCCATGGAAGAGGAAGAGGCGGAGCACCGCATCAGGTAGGATGTTAGTGAAAGGCGATATGGCCTAAAATCTATATTACAATATATATTGTAGCCTTCTGCGATAACGATATATATCACAACATATTACAGGTGAAACTCAAAACATTTGAATATCATGCAAAAGTCTGTTAATGTCAGCAATTAAAGATAAAATATGAAACTAATAAAACAAATATGTGGTATAAGCCACATTTTTCATCACATTTATAATCAGACACAAAAACTAGATTGGATTTCATTGTACCAATATAAATTAAATTATTTCCTACTGTTGCTCTGATTTAAATAATTTGTTTTTTGCCCTTCAAGCCCTCCTGTGTCCAAGGACTTTTTCTGAGTTCGTAAACAATATAAAAAACGACAAAATATTTTTTGATAATGAGAATTATCATTCTGGGCGATTACATGATTAATTTGAGTTAGATCACGGTGATCAACTGTCTGCATATTTCCTTGATTAAATATGGCGGACATGTCTGTTAGAAGTTACCACAACAGGGAAGCCACGATGCTTGGTATAATCCTGCATGGAACAATCCACTATTATTGACCGTGATCCTATGCGTGTCTGTGAATGTGTGTGTTAGTGTACCTTTTGTGTGAAAGTGTGTCCGTGTGCGCAACCATCTCGTTCCACCGTCGTGAAAGTCAGTCTCCTCACGACGTAATTAATGTTCAATCGTGTTGTGCCTCTTCCCCTTACCCAGCTGGAATTGCAGCCTAGAAGAACAAAATAAAGAAATATGACTAACACTAGCATAGAAGTTGAAACACAAAATTTATAAGGAGCAGCAACTTTAGTTTTACTATCTGCTGCAGCTCACCAGTAATCCGCCCCGAATGCGAACTTGCAGGCACTCAGACATCGTTTATGTCAGTGGTCCCCAACCACCCGGCCGCGGCTCGGTACCGGTCCGTGGATCGATTGGTACCGGACCGCACAAGACATAAAAAAGAAAAAAAATAATATATATATAAATATATATTTTATTTTTTATTAAATCAACATAAAAACACAAGATACACTTACAATTAGTGCACCAACCCAAAAAACCTCCCTCCCCCCATTTACACTCATTTACACTCATTCACACGCATTCACACTCATTCGCACAAAAGGGTTGTTTCTTTCTGTTATTAATATTTCTGGTTCCTACATTATATATCAATATAGATCAATACAGTCTGCAGGGATACAGTCCGTAAGCACACATGATTGTATTTTTTTATGACAAAAAAAAAAAAAAAATACCATACCCCCCTCCCGGTCCGTGGGACAAATTTTCAAGTGTTAACCGGTCCGCAGTTACAAAAAGGTTGGTAACCACTGGTCTATGTGACTGTATTGGTCCCGACTGGGAGAATCAACACACCCACTAATTTATTCAGAAAAGGCATTTTTATATTTTTATATTTTATTCAGACTTTTTGTTTGTGTCTGCAAAGATTCCACTGTTCTGATGTAACATGTACTAAAAAATGTATCCCTGCTGTTGAAGTAACAAGCACAATAGTAAGGCTGCAGCTAACGATTATTTTTCTATCGATTAATCTATAGATTTTTTTTTTTTTCGATTAATTGGTTAATCTATAGATTTTTTTTTTCGATTGATCTATAGATTATTTTTCCTTTTACCGATTATTTTTTTTATTCAAAATGAAGATGAAAAAATAAATGTAGGCCAGTTTTTTCAAAAGGCATGGCTTTTATTTACAAAAAAAAGAAGTATGGCCACTCAGTCAACATTGACAACAACATGACTAAATATTCTGTAACATTGTAAACATTTAAAACTTTTAACATTTAACAAAATTAAAAGTAGCTTATTTGCTTTTTAATGCGCAAATATAAAAGTCAACATCCAGTGCAAATCTTAATATTCTGCAATAGTATAAGCATTTCAAAAGTAAAAGTATTGCTTATTTTGCTTTAAAATGTGCAAAAATAAAGATAAACATCCAATACAAAAAAGTGCAAAACGAAATATTCTGTAACAACAGTCTAAACATTTCAACAAAAGTGAAAGTACCGGTATTGCTTATTCGCTAAAATGTGCAAAAATAAAGATAACCATCCAACACAAAAAAGTGCCAATCTAAATATTCTGGAGCACTGTAAACATTAAGTATTGCTTTTAAAATGTGCAAAATAAACATCCAGTCCAACACAGTAGACAATAACCAATTCTACTCATTCCAGTGAGTGTCTAACAGTTGTAATGAAGAAAGGTTAGCATGTCTACATGCTCTGGTTCTTTTCTTGTTTACAATATTCCCAGCAGCTGAAAATAGGCGCTCAGAAGGGGTCGATGTGGCTGGAACTGAGAGGTAATAAGCCTTCACCTCAAGCCAGGACTCAGAGTGAGCTGAGCTGCAGTTTATATTCCTAGAAGGTCAACGGGCTCATAGTGATGTTACTAGTAGTTGAGTGGGAGGTGTTTATTATCATTTGGGGAGAGTCCGCTGCCTGATGCTCACCTGCTAAACACCTATCTGCTCGACGCTGAAGCGCTGACTACATGCGCTCTGAATACGCACTGCTGATTGGCTGGTAACGTTTTGAATACGCACTGCTGATTGGCTGATAATGCTTTGTGTGTACCAATCAGATGGTTGTGTGGGTGGGACAATGCTGCGTGCTGAGACAGAGGCAGAAGGAGCAAAGCAGCTTGTTAAGACTTTAGCTTTAGCTTAGAAACTCGTTCGGTACACCCCCGTACCGAACCGAATGCCCCGTACCGAAACGGTTCAATACAAAACACTAAGGCTGCAGCTAACGATTATTTTTCTATCGATTAATCTAGATTTTTTTCGATTAATCGGTTAATCTATAGATGCTTTTTTTTTCGATTAATCTATAGATTATTTTTCCTTTTACCGATTATTTTTTTATTCAAAATGAAGATGAAAAAATAAATGTAGGCCCGTTTTTTCAAAAGGCATGGCTTTTATTTACAAAAAAAAAGAAGTATGGCCACTCAGTCAACATTGACAACAACATGACTAAATATTCTGTAACAATGTAAACATTTAAAACTTTTAACATTTAACAAAATTAAAAGTAGCTTATTTGCTTTTTAATGTGCAAATATAAAAGTCAACATCCAGTGCAAGTCTTAATATTCTGCAATAGTATAAGCATTTCAAAAGTAAAAGTATTGCTTATTTTGCTTTAAAATGTGCAAAAATAAAGATAAACATCCAATACAAAAAAGTGCAAAACGAAATATTCTGTAACAGTGTAAACATTTCAACAAAAGTGAAAGTATTGCTTATTTGCTAAAATGTGCAAAAATAAAGATAAACATCCAATACAAAAAAGTGCCAATCTAAATATTCTGGAGCACTGTAAACATTAAGTATTGCTTTTAAAATGTGCAAAATAAACATCCAGTCCAACACAGTACACAATAACCAATTCTACTCATTCCAGTGAGTGACTAACAGTTGTAATGAAGAAAGGTTAGCATGTGTACATGCTCTGCTTCTTTTCATGTTTACAATATTCCCAGCAGCTGAAAATAGGCGCTCAAAAGGGGTTGATGTGGCTGGAACTGAGAGGTAATTAGCCTTCACCTCAAGCCAGGACTGCGAGTGAGCTGAGCTGCAGTTTATATTTCTAGAAGGTCAACAGGCTCATAGTGATGTTACTAGTAGTTGACTGGGAGGTGTTTATTATCATTTGGGGAGAGTCCGCTGCCTGATGCTCACCTGCTAAACACCTATCTACTCCACGCTGAAGCGCTGACTACATGCGCTCTGAATATGATTGGCTGGTAATGCTATGTGTGTACCAATCAGATGGTTGTGTGGGTGGGACAATGCTGCGTGCTGAGACAGAGGCAGAAGGAGCAATGCAGCTTGTTAAGGCTTTAGCTTTAGCTTAGAAACTCGTTCGGTACACCCCCGTACCGAACCGAAAGCCCCGTACCGAAACGGTTCAATACAAAACACGTACCGTTACACCCCTAGCAGATACAAATGACACATTCATGTTTTTGTGTAATGATGACAACGTATGCTCGCGCGGATCGTCTGCTTTGATCGTCTGCTTTGCGCTTCGCCGTGACAGTAGTGCGACGTAAATATGCGACGCGTCGACGCACAAAAACGGCGTCGACGTATTTACGTAACCGATGACGTCGACTATGTCGACGTCTCGTTTCAGCCTTACAAAACACGTACCGTTACACCCCTAGCAGATACAAATGACACATTCATGTTTTTGTGTAATGATGACAACGTATGCTCGCGCGGACGATTGACTAGTTGATGGTTGATGGTTTTCTTTTCAAATGTTCGTTCATAGCCGTTGTGCTGCTATGATAGGCCATTTCCGCTCGACACAGTGTGCATACAACAACATTATTAGGCCGTTTATTGAAATACTCCCACACTTTTGACGACTTTTGGCGTGCTTTTTCCCCCTCGCTCGCACCGCTCGCATCGTCTGCTTTGATCGTCTGCTTTGAAAGTCTGCTTTGCGCTTCGCCATGACTGTAGTGTGACGTAAATATGCGACGCGTCGACGCACAAAAACGGCGTCGACGTATTTACGTAACCGATGACGTCAACTACGTCGACGCGTCGTTTCAGCCTTACACAATAGTACCGGTGTATATATAAAAAAAACCTCTGCAGACAGACACTTTGTTTTGTTTTTGTTTGTTTGTGGATGAAAAACGGTAAAAGTTTGTTTCATATAAGGAACATGTCTAGACCTTTTCTATATATGAGAAGGTATCCTTAAATTACTTGAAGGGGCTGTTTGCAACATTTACACAGATGCCTAGAGGGCGCTAATAGTTTTCCAATAAAGTTAAGTTAAAGTACCAATGATTGTAACACACACACTAGATGTGGCAAAATGATTTGTATTTTACACCGTAAATCCCACCCTCTTATGGCTTCTGGAACTATTGACTCGGGATGGGAATTGATAATATTTTTCTGGTTCCAATTCCACTTTCGATTCTGCTTAACGAACGATTTGGTTCTATAACGGTTCTCTTATCGATTTTTATTTGGTAAAAAAAAGAAAGCAAAAAGGTAGATTAGCATCAATTGTGTTTAGTTTAGATCTAACATGACTTTACAAAGCTAACAGTAAGGTCTTAAGAGGTACATAGCATTGAAAAAAATCACATTTTAAATAAATATTCTCCTGTAGAATTTTAAAAAATAAAACGTGGGAAATACTCAAGAATGTAACATATATTTGAATTTTTTTTTTTAATATTTAGTAATTTTTTGTCATCTCCCTAGACAATATATTGGTGACATTTAAAATATTACAATGGATTGTTTAGATTTACAAGATGAAACTATAATATATATAACATGCAACACAAGATATTGCAAGCCTTCTTTTGATTTAATTTTGATGATTATGGCTTACAGTTTATGAAAACCTTAAATTGAAAATCTCAGAAAATGGGGGGTCTTCAAAAACTGTAAGCCATGATGATCAGTTATAATAAATACAAGCTTGACATATCTCACTTTGAATGCAATGAGATAATATCACATATTAGTTTCACATTTGAAGTTAAACTGCTGACATGAATTAACTTACATGATATTCTAATTTCATGAGTTTCACCTGAATAATGGAAATTACTAAGTGAAAATGTGGTTGCAGAAAAACATGCAACCTTTCGCCGACTACAATTGGAAAATTAACTTTTTGAAAATAAGTGGCACTGTGGCAAATGAGTGCAAGCTTTAACATACCAGTAGAGTATAAAAACAAGTTCCTTCTATATTGAAGCTATTATCATATGCAGGTATATCTGATGTATGACACCGAAAGACTTATGAAGTTTGCGAGTAAATATATATGATCAAAATAGTATCAATCTCAGAGATTCCCGAGCCATTTTGAGAGAGAATAAGCTAGCCAGTCACGTGGTCGAGAGACATAAAGGTAGGAATCGCAGATCCCATCAACATCAACAACAACAACATCAATGCTAATCATACAGACTCTGTGGGAGCCAATAACAATTACTTCTGGACAAATGACGGTCCTTATACTTTTATCCTGAATACAAGGAGGGTGAGCTACAAATTTTAGAAGCTGTGCTAAACAGATCTACCTTTAGTGAAACACTAAGCATCATGTAGCAGTATTGCTAAGTGCTAAACAGGAAATACAAACTACCAACATAATAAAACGATAGCTTACTGTACGATGTCTGCTTTCACTGTGATGACGACTGATAGGATATCCATATCTCCCCGTTTAGATGAAAAATGTATTTTAATCCACACAACAAAGCGTTAAAAAAGTTGCTGCAGAGTTGACAGTGTCTTCTGTTGTAGTGTGTTTGTGTCCTTCTCCGCGTGTTAACTGAATGTCATGGATGAAAAACTTTTAATTCATGGCTAAATCCTTGTAATATTCAGATGAGAGGCATAATCTAGAATAACATTGACAAGCCGAGACGCGATGATGCAGGAGCAGAAACGGCAACAAACAAGACATCGTGTTGCTCAGTGTTGCATAAGATTCTTCTTTACAGTTTTACGGCAGTTTGCATTACTGCCATTTTCAGTTTCATTTTATAATTACATTAAAGTCTCTAATTGAGCCCAGTACAGCATAAACGATAGTTAGCGCTCGGTTATCAATGCTAAAAATACTTTGTCTGCGTTAGCGCTTATAATAACAACATTACTAATATTTGATTGATATTTAGGTCACGAGAGGTAAATAGAGTACGGTATTGTTTGCAGGGTTGGAATGGTTATTTAGAGAGTTTTGTGGGTGAAATAGAGAGCCGTAGACTCCATTATTAGCAGACTTTTTGTTGATTATTTATTTACGACTTAGAATGCATAAAAAAACAAAGACATATGTGTACATGTCTTATATAAGGATTGTGAATGATAGATAGCAATTCTCTGTCTATTTTTGGCGTATTTCCAGTATGACTGATCTGATACTATGGTCAGAGTGCAGAAGCGTTACTACAGTGACGTCTATCTCCGTAAATAGCCGAAGGTACCGTATTTTTCGGAGTATAAGTCGCTCCAAAGTATAAGTCGCACCGGCCAAAAACGCATAATAAAGAACGAAAAAAACATATATAAGTCGCACTGGAGTATAAGTCGCATTTTTGGGGGAAATTTATTTGATAAAACCCAACACCAAGAATAGACAATTGAAAGGCAATTGAAAATAAATAAAGAATAGTGAACAACAGGCTGAATAAGTGTACGTTATATGACGCATAAATAACCAACTGAGAACGTGCCTGGTATGTTAACGTAACATATTATGGTAAGAGTCATTCAAATAACTATAACATATAGAACATGCTATACGTTTACCAAACAATCTGTCACTCCTAATCGCTAAATCCGATGAAATCTTATACGTCTAGTCTTTTACGTGAATGAACTAAATAATATTATTTGATATTTTACGGTAATGTGTTAATCATTTCACACATAAGTCGCTCCTGAGTATAAGTCGCACCCCCGGCCAAACTATGAAAAAAAACTGCGACTTATAGTCCGAAAAATACGGTATTCAGAGCGCAATATTCAAAATGGCTGACTGAATTTGTGGCATTTTGTGTATTTGCACATACTTTGCGCATTGTAAATACAATTAGATATGGTTCAATGGATACAATGAAAAATAATTAAGCATGTAAAGGTAACTTTTTTTCCCCACTCTACTGGTACTTTAAACCACAAACTTAGTCACTGCTTGTAAGTTACCTGTTGCGATAAAAGGAGACGCTATAGCGCTGGGCGGCAGACATGAATATGGAGCTAGTACTTTCTGCCCACCACGGAGCCAATGAGAATCTGTCTCTCGTCTTGCTCATCTAAATGAGAAGGCATTCATTTAAATTTAACAGTTAATAGCACTAACATTATAGGCGGTGAGTTAGTACCTCTTGTATTTACAACAGATGACATGCTAGCGCTATTACTGCTGTGACGAGATCGACGCGGTTCAAAAACGCAACATTCATTTATAATTATTGCATGCTATGTGTTCAAATACTACAGCATATTGCTCGTATGTCCTGCCGCCCTTGATGAAGTACCAACCACGTAACATGTGCACGTGTATTAACTTTGGGTGTTGTTAGCTAATGATAGTGATTTGGAAAGCTAGTGTTAGCTGTTATTGAATGTATATTCTGTCATAACAACAACATAACTGCAAATTGTTAGTTGCTTGTCTTGGATTGCTTTTGTGTGTGTGCACGTCCTCCCTGCGCATACATGTTGACGAGACAGGGTGAATGACCGTAAACACCCATTATTTTGTTCGGGCGGGTAAAATGTTTAAAAAAAAAAATTAACTTAGTAATTGTGAAAAATATAGACAATTTTAAAACAAAATAGTTCTGTTAAACCACTAATGATAACATAAGATAGCCAATGGTGATCATGCTGTATTTTTTGCTTTGAAAAATTTTACTGTGAAAATGGTGCAAACGGCCCCCTTAAGTGTAGCTATAGACAAAAATAAAAAAGTAAAATTGAAATAGCTAGGGATGTGCCAATCAATCGGCCACCCATTTATGTTAACAAGTATGTGACAAGCGGCCAGTAGCTAATTATGAGCCTTATGAGCCCAATTACCTCCATTACGGCTAAAAAAACCTGCATTTGTTAGTATCTAAAGCAGGGGTCACCAATGTGGTGCCCGCGGGCACCAGGTCGCCCGTAAGGACCAGATGAGTCGCCCGCGGGCCTGTTCTAAAAAAAAAAAAAAAAAAAAATTATTATTTTTTTTTTTTTAAATTTTTTTTTAAATTAAATCTACATAGAAAAAACACAAGATACACTTTCAATCAATGCATCAACACAAACAACCTCCCCCATGCACACTCATCCACACCCACTCACACAAAAGGGGTTATTTCTTTCTGCTACCAATATTCTGGTTCCCACAACATAGACAACACATCTGCAAGGGACACAGTCCCTGAAGCACACATGATTGTATAGGCTGCTGGTCCACTAACATTTTCATTAATTACTATTTTTTATGTAATTATTTTTATATTGTTTTACTTTCTTTTTTTATCCAAGAAAATGTTTTTTTATTTATTTATCTTTTTTTATTTTATTTTTAAAAAAAGGGCCTTATCTTCAACAGACCAGGTTGTCAATGAAATTAGATTTGTTTAAAGGGTTTTTTAAACCAGGCCCAGTCCAGATAATGTCCAAGTAGGACTCAGCAACACACACCTTCATTCATGTACACAGAAAAAAATTAGGGAACACAACAGATTGCATATAATTTATAAACAAAATTACATTTTCAAAATAAGCATTTATGTACAGTCCAGATTATGTCCAGGTCACTCAAATTAGGGAACACAACAACAGATGTCATATAATCTATAAACATAATTATACTTTCAAAATAAGCCTTTGAGGACTTCTCATCTTTTTTTTAATGTTTTTTGGCATCATTATCGTTTTCAACCATGTAACTTTCTAAAGTTAGAAAATACTGAATAAATGTTTTAAAGAAAGTAATACTAAGTGAATATCTGTTTTTGGCCTTAAAAATAAACATTTTACTGAGTACTATAATTAAATTGACTAAATCATGATTGTCAATGAACTCTCCTAAAATAACAGAAACCACATTAAGCTTCATAAACAAACCAATCCTTAAACACATTTTTTCAACTTCCACCCAAAACAAAGACACAATATGACAATACCAAAACAAATGCAGGGTGGATTCAGGTTCCTGACAACAAAATCGGCAATCATCTGACTCTGTCATATTCCATAATTTTAACATTTTCCCTGTGGGTAAGAAGTTATAAATACTTTTAATTTGAAAATAACGATTTTGCACATTGATAGTGGTTTTATAGATTAGTTTGAATATGGCATCCCATGGCAACGGGCAGTCAAAAAAGTCCTCCCATTTTCCATTTGTGTTGTATGAGGCAGCCTTCAAAGATTTCTTTATTAAATAAAAATTATATATTTTTCTATTTATTTTAGTTCCTTTTTGCCAACTAGAATTTCTTATTAGAGGTTTACAAACTAATAATTTAGTAGTTCCATAATTAATTATTTGTTTCCATCTTTTCCCAATTACTCCAGTTAGTTGATAAAATGAAAAGCTTGAGCAAGCATCACCATCATAGCTCTAAATTCATCATACTTCATAATTTTACCATTCTCACTGATAATATCATTGACAAAAATGATTCCTCTTTCAAACATATTTTTCCAAAAGAAAGGCTTTCCATCTATTACAATATTAGAGTTCATCCATATTAACTGCTGCAAAATATCGTCTCTTTTTTCTGGCACATAAAATTGAAAACACCACTATGAGTGGATTGTTTCCTTTATGAACCCCACCATGTTTCCCAGCAGACTCTCTGGGAGGGGATCACTTGTAAAAAAGGATACAATTTCTTTTGATACAGTACATGTTTTTTGTCCAACAGGACATTTGTGTACCACTCAATGTTTAAATACATCTTTGGAACAATTGATGCTTTTAAACACAGACACATAGCTTCAAGATTGAGAAGTTTCAGGCCCCCATATTCATACTCTTTGTACAAAACCTTTCTTTTAATCTTTTCTGGTTTGCCGTTCCAGACAAAATCGAAGACCCTCCGCTCATAAATCTTAAAAAAGTTTTGTGATGGAGCTGGTAATGACAAAAACAAATAAATAAATTGAGGAATAATTAACGAGTTGGCAATAGACATTTTACCATACAAGGTTAGGGATTTCCCTTTCCATAATTGCATAATTTTGTCCAGCTTTCTTAGTCGATTATCATCATTTACTGAGCCTAGATCTTCCAGATTTTCTGGGACAACAACACCAAGTATGTTAACTGGTCCATCTGTCCACAAAACAGGCACTTTGCATTCCATTCGAAAGGACGTTCTCGTTAGATTTCCGATCCTTAACATTTTACATTTATCATAATTAAGCTTAAGGCCAGATTGCTGTGAAAATATGTCCAAAAGATTAAGAAGGTTCCGCAAACAATGAGGAAAAATCTTATCTTTGTGAATCAGCCTTTTCTGACATGAACTTCATCAAGAACAAACACAGAACACGCCTCACTGATGCACATCTGCAAGACTCACTCAGAGTTGCAGTGTCAAGTTACACACCAGAGTACAACACACTAGTTAACAGCATGCAATGCCAGGCTTCCCACTAACTGACAAAGAAACAGATAACAGATTTGGTGTCCAGTTCAAAGTGTGACATGATTTAAAAATTGGAGAGTTTACTTTTGTATTTTACATGAGTTATTATTTGTACAAACATGGTGCAAAGTAATTCATGATTTGTTAAAAAATGTTAGTGGCTAGCTAGTTAAAATGGGATATTGTGATTTCACAAGACTGTCTTAGAAGTGATCATTTGAAAATGTTCAATTTGAAAAATGTGCACTTAGAGAAAATATGAAAATAAAGTGTTGCATATTGATATTTATCTGTTTCTATATATATTTATTGTGAGAAATCATTAAGATGATCAGTGTTTCCACAAAGATAAATATAATTAATTATTAATAATAACAGAGTTAAAGGTAAATTGAGCAAATTGGCTACTTCTGGCAATTTATTTAAATGTGTATCTAACTGGTAGCCCTTCGCATTAATCAGTACCCAAGAAGTAGCCCTTGGTTTCAAAAAGGTTGGTGACCCCTGATCTAAAGTATCAATATCAGGTACCATTATCACTGGAGGATGAGGCGAAACATGTTACTCACCGAGAGCAAGCCAGGAGCAGGCATGCTAATAGCTAGGCTAACTACTAAGTAAGCAATAAGTGCTTAGTAAAGTTTAAGACGTGTAGATGGAACCACATTGAATCAGAAAGAGTCTAGAGAGAGGATAAAATAACAACAACTGTCGCTGTGTCAGCACTGTAGCAGTCAAGAGAAGTAGTATCAGTATATAATCGATACAAGAGTAAATAGATACATATTTTTAATTTCTCAGTAATTGTTTTGTCATTTTTGTTTATGTTTATAAATTCAGGTAATTAATTGCCTGGACACAGCAGGACTTTGAGGACAAAAAAACTAATAATTTAAATGAATAGTACATAGTAGTTTTTGCTTTTGTTTAGTTATTGTATATTATTGACTTTTTTTATTGACTTTTTTTTGGCCAAACAAAAAAAATACACAGTAATAAAAAAAACTAGGAACTAATATTGTGCTGATATTGTTAAACTGTCAATAGTACTCACCATAAATATTTGGAACAATTTACAGTTAATACATGTTATTGGTATCGACTGATCTCACTCATAGATGATCGGTTTCAGAATTGGCAGCATAAAACCCTGATCGGAACATCCTTAAAGATAGCATGAACTTCTTGGGCCGGTGTGGCAACCCTCCTAATGTATTGGTAGGGGAAACACTGGAAGTTATTATTTAATCTTGTACAATCTTTTTCTTAATTTACCCTTTGAGAAAGACAATTAAAGTCAGTGTTTTTATGGAATGTTTATTTTAACTGAGAGAGACTGAATATGAAGAAACAAACACAAACATTTCAGAATCAAAATCAGAATAGTTTTATTGCCGGGTTCACAAACTAGGAATTTTTCTTGGTGCAATCGTGCAACATAAAACACATATAACACATATTTGGTAATAAAAAAGAGCTGTAACTGAGCTATCAGATCTTGTTAAAGACTTATAAGAATTTATAACTTAAATACAAAACTGCACTTTTCTTGTATATTTTTTATGTATGATTTAAAAGCTGGTATTTCCAATTACTTTATTTTTTTAATCCAATAGCAATTCACATCACATAAAAATTTGTAATGACGTGTGAAGACTTTAGGTTGCTCTAGTTGTATCAAAACAGTGTACAATCAGGAATCCATCATATCGATATTTTGTCCCAAGCTTGGCGTAGTTTCACCTCGATATGGAGGTTAATTTGTGTCTTTATTACAAAAGCTTTTTTGACACTGGATTTATGTAACTGAATTTTTCGTGTTTGATTTTTGTGAACTGAATTTTTTTATATCAAATTATGCTAACAATTTAATTGAACAAAAATTTGCAAAATGTGTGTGTTTAAAAAATGTGTTCATAAAAATTAAGTGTAAAAAGTTCAGTGCAGAAAAATTTGCTGCTTCAAAATGCAATACTCACTTTAAGACAGAAGCAAGCAATACTGTCTCAGAACCATCCAATGAGGTGTCGAGCTTGTAGTCACGTGACACAGGTTTTGCAAAGCAGCATTAAAAAGGCTGTTACCTGGGTGGGCTACCTGGGCATAGTACAACAAAATATACATTTAAATGTGGCCCGCTGGAATAAATCATTTCAAAGGTTAAAATATGCACTTTTGAGTGACATACGGGTTACAATGGTAACCATAGGAACTTTGTCACAACAGCTCCATACAGACCAGGCATGAAGCAAAGTAGGCAGGGTTACACAGCAACAAGGCCAAGACGCGAATGACAGATGGAGGCATATTTTCCGCAACAAAGTTCCACAGAAAAGTGATATTATATCTAGTATGTGGATATTTTTTACACTTTGAGTTTAGTTTCGCCATGTTTGTTGCATCTTTGTTGTTATTGCTTGATTATTAAAGATGTCGATCAAGGAGGTGGTCCAGCTAGGAAGTAGAGGAGCATCGTTCATATATTGTCAATATTCACTGTTTAATTTTTCATAGTTAATATTGTAAATCCTACATTCTGTATTTTCATGTACTTATTGAGTGTTTTGTTTAGTAAAAAAATTTGAAATTCATTCTGTTTTTGAGATGGTCTGTTATAATGTTTTTAGTATCAATCGTTATTGTGTGTTTGTACCATCATGTGATCCAGTTTTATCTTTTTTTGTGCAATATTAGGATTTTTTCACTAATGCACAGCAATCTCCAGTTTAAAGTGTTCACAAAAGGCACATTTATTTGTATACCGCATTTCTTACTCAAGGCAGCTCAATGTGCTTTTTACATTATCTAAAAGAGTAACAGAAAAAACATTACAATAAACACATTTTATCAACATGAACAAAAATCTCCCTCTCAATCATACACAGTAGAAAGTCTTTAGCTTTAAATTTTCATACAGCAGATTACATGGCCCGGCCGCCGCATGTAGTGCTGCATTACCTGCCTTTTTGTAAGATCTGTGTCACGTGACTTTAAACAGGACACCTCAGTGGCTGGTTCTGAGGCAGGATCGATTGCTTTAGTCTTAATTCACTGGAAGTGAATTTTGAAGCATCAATTTTTTTCTACACTGAATTTCAAAACACTGAAATCCTAAACACTGAATTCTTACACACTAAATTTTAAAACACACGCATTTTGCAAATTTGATGTTTAAAAAAAAATCAGTTCACAAACTTCAAAAGCAAAAAAAATCAGTTACACAAAATCAGTGTGGAAAAAAAACTTTTGTAATAAGACACCAATGAACCCCCATACTTGACGTACATGCCTGTACGTTAGGAAATATGTTACATTTATCTCGACTCACATATTTATTTTTACAGCAGTGAAGTTTCACTCATGGGAGGTGAAATAACTCCACGCAGCGGGATAAAGCATAAACACCCTGAGGAGGAGGAAGAGGACGAGGTGGACTCTGATGCTGAGAAGCACAGCAGCAAGAGACTAAAGGTTGACAAAAACCATGAGGAGGGTGACACAAAATGTGAAAACAAGGAATACTCTTGTAAAGGCACAGAGGACATATCGGCGATGAAATCTTCCGAAGACGCTTGCAGTCAGAAGAACAAAAGTGAAACATCTTGTGGTACGCAGTCCATCCTCGAAGACCCAGGTAAGTGTTCAAGAACTTTGCATACTCTGATTTCAACACAATTCTCCCATTACAATTATAAAAAAACATCTAACTGTGTTAAGTAAGATTTTAACTGTCATACAATAGTAACCACCATATGTGTAATACATCTAAAATATAATTATAAAGCATTTGACACAGAAGAAGTAATGGATTTTGCTCTTAGCTAAAATGTCTCAAAATTGATTTCAAACACACCTGAAAGATTATTTTAATGTGTACAAACTGCACAGACAGGGCAGTTTGCAGAACGATACTGCCACCTAACGACTACTATGTATTACTGAAATAAAATTGTGAGTTCAAATACAACTTTACAAGGCACAGCACACACTCAAGGTAACTGTCACTTTGGTTGGTGTACACCAGGGGTGACCACACTTTTGCTGCAGGCAAGCTACTTTTCAATTGACCAAGTCGAGGGGATCTACCTCATTCATTTATATATAATTTATATTTATTTATTTATGAAAGAGACGTTTTTGTTAACAAGTTGAATGATAATACAAGCATGTTTAACACATATAGATTCCTTTCTTTCATGAAGACAAGAATATAAGTTGGTGTATTACCTTATTCTGATGACTTGCATTGATTGGAATCAGACAGTAGTGCTGATAATATCCACATTTTTGAATGGAGGAGACAAAAAGTATTCATTTCTGTCCAATACCCCATGAAAGTGGTTGTTTTTTGGTATCTTATTTGTTCAGCTTCCATACTCGTATTTATACACTTTACAAGAAATACATTGGCGGCAAACTCCGTAGCTTGCTAGCTTATGCATGCCAGCTTTCTGAAACTCTTATTTTGTTAGCGCAGGCAGGTTGAAGCAGAGCTTTTATTGGAAAGATAAGAACTGTGCAGTCGGTCTTTAGAGTTTTGACAGCAGGTTTGTTGAAATAAAAAGTGTTTCTCCCCTTCCTGTCGGTATTTTTTTCTTAATAATGATCTCGCAGCAGCCAGCATCATCTCACAGGACGCTCATGTCTCAATGTCAATCAAGTGACAAAAGTGACGTCTTGGAGAAGATTCATGATTGCTAATTTTTAGGTCTATTTTTTTAATGCCTGGCTGGCGATCGACTGACACACCCTCCGCGATCGACCGGTAGCTCGCGATCGACATAATGTGCACCCCTGGTGTACACTGTTGGAGAAATTGATGCTCAACTGTGTTGCTTGCAAAATAAATAGAGAATAGTTTTCCTTAAAAGACTTTTGTTTTTGTTATTCTTTCCCTGTCGTCTGTAGAACTTTAATGACATTTAAGGGTTGCTAAACACGAAAGCTGTGTGCAAACCTTAAATTACACTGGTGGGGAAGAAAAAACAAATATATATGAAGTAATTTTAAGCTTAATAAATTAAATAACTTAGGTTTGGAGCTTCATAGTATGATTTTTTTTTTTTTAAAGAAATCCTATTATAGTACGTGTTCAATTCCTCTTCTTCAGGGCCCAGCAGCCCACTGACAGAATCGCCTGAAAAAGAGGCGGCCAAAACAGAGGAGGTCCACTTTAACCAACCTGAGCGACCACTAAAAGAGAATGCACACTCCGAGCAAGACACTGAGGACAGCAGCAGCAGCAGCAGCAGGAGTGGAGACTGCCCGCCCAGTGTCTCTTCTGGTAATTCACTTGACTTGTCAACAGAGAGCGATGCAGACAATTCCGATTGCACAAATACAGAAACAGAGCCTGGGCAAAATGACTAACACCAGCCTGACCGCACAACTGACTGTTGACACTGTATAATACCACACCGAGGGATACTGTAGCACTGTGAAACTCTGGGCTCCAGGATAAGAAGAAATGAGGGACCTCACAGAAGGAACTTTTTCCCCTTCAGTTTCAGCTGGCAAATGGACCCACGTCAGCTGGCCTTAGCGCTGGGCGATCATGGAGGCAGTGTTTTGAACGTTTACTGTTTTCTAAGCTCCTCCCCAAATGTTAAAATCAGACCCTGATAATTTCATTTAGCCCTTATGGGTTCAATAACGTCATCATTGGCATACACTTCCAAAATGTTCTAACCATAGTTGTTTTGACAGGAAAAATTATTTACGGAATGTCTCCAAATGATCAATAATGTCTGCATCACCTTTTAATTGTTTTTTTCTATGAAAAACATAACATCAAGAGTAAATGTGTATTAACATTGCACTAATTCCTAAAAGTATATTGGACATTAAACCATTGACTCTGCTTAAGTTGATAATTTTCTTGTTGTAACCTGGCAGTTTTAGAGTGTTAGTTCCGTTTCAGTAAAGTCATTTCAGCTTTGCATTCTGTAAATGTTACAGATGTTCGCCTCGAATCACAACCCATGCATCCTTTTTCATAGGTTAGATTTTTACAACACATGCCTGTGAATCCATTTTTGTAGACTTGTTATACACGTTCACTTGAAAAAGTTAAAATTGTTGGAAAATTAATGCTCCTCTTTGTATTCATGTAAAGCAATAAATCCTGACAAAAACACTGAGATAAGTTTTGTTTTGTACCACTTTTAAGAGTTAAGTCTTGATTTCAGTTTGATTCAGACACTAGTATGCAGTGCCTCGGAAATCTTAAGACTACATGTCAAACACATCTAAACAAATACACACAATTAACCCTTTGAGTACATTCGATTTTAGTTATCTTCAAAGCCAAACAGGACACAAAAGTGCTTAAGTTTTTGAAAGGTGTAAAAAAATTTTGGAGTCATTATTTTTTTTGTTACTTATGCTCAAACTTCAGTCCTAATGTATTTTTTTAAACCCTTGGAAGGCCTTTTAATAATACTGTAAGATGTCACAGTTTTCCAATAGTATTAAACACCCGCGACCCTGAAAGGGACAAGCGTTAGAAAATGGATGGATGGATGGACAATTTATTTATTAATACTACTAATCTAGTTAACTAATGCATAATGTATAATGCATATGTTCCTTGACTGCACTTAAATGTAGAGTATATGTAGTATATGTAGAATATACTTATATTATTTATATATTATATATTATATATATAATATATATAATATATTATATTATTTATTATTATTCTTGTCTATTGTGAGCGAACTGTGGTGCTGAATTTCCCCCAGGGATCAATAAAGTACTTTCTATTCTATTCTATAATACAAGTTGTGACATTATCTGATTTAAAGACATTCAAAAGGGTCAACGTCAAAAATATATGTTAGATATTCCAATTGGGTCAGACGTTTATTGAGAAACTTAAGAAAAAACAAAAACACCCAAATATTTACTAAAAGGACAAACAAGTCAGCCTTTGTCCCCTAAGGGTTAGGACAAACACAACAACGTAAAGTTGCAGGAACCTCCTATGGAAATAGGCTTTTTATTAACATGATTGAATAATCAAACTATTAATAGCTAAGGCTCTTGTCATACCCACGGTTTTCTTTACAGTGTGACTACTTTGAAAAATGTAATTAAAAAGTATTCTAAACTTTGCAGTCATTTGCAGTATTTATACTGTAATTTGGTTGTTTATTTTTTACATCTATATATCAGTACCATATGCCATATAACATCTGTTATGGCTTTGACATTTGTTTAGCTAAGATTAACACAATCCCTTTTGTAAGCAGGTGCATAGGGACAGGTAAAGTAGGCATGCGTTCATCTCTAAACAATGGCTTGTGTATTCAGTATTGCCTTTGTTATTGATCATTTACGTTGCTTAACAGTGTTTTTTTACACTTTACACGACAAATCAGGGCTGTTAAGAACATTTTTATTTTCCAGCTATAATCAGAAACAATCAGAATCAGAAGTACTTTATTAGCCAAACCTTTTGTAAAGTCTAAGTGTATATGATTTTGGAAACATGACTTTTAGAGAGAGCTTCACAGAGACATAAAGTGTAGCCAAGCTGGTGCGTGAAGGTCACAGCTAATGTGGATAACAGAGACTGGAACCAAGATGAGTCATCAGGAATCTTCCGTCTTGGGAAAGATTACTGAATGAAGATTTTCTAATTCCTGAACATATTTTTATAAGGACTTATGAGAGTGCTTGATAAATTAAAGTAGCAGTGTCACAGACCTACCTTTCTGATTTCATGGATTACGTTTAACATCCCTGCACTGACACTTCTGACAAACTAAACGAGGGTGAGAGGGACAAGCGGTAGAAAATGGGTGGATAGATGGGTCTCTGTTATAAAAGTCAAATCATCAATATAACTAATGACAAGATGGGAAAACGTTAATACCGTACATGTATTTTCAGTACTCTCAACAATGTGACAAAGCAGCGGCACACAGCAATCCCCTCATGATGTGCCTGTGGACCAATTGATTTTGACAAGTGGACATTTCTAATCCACTCATGTGAGCCATAACAACCTCTGTCTCATCTTCACATTCAGACCACAATAGGGAGCCTCATAACAATGCAGCTAATTGGCTAGATTACTATAGTGTCTTTAACTGAAATTCAAGTCAAATAGTTTAAATGTGATGTAATTATTGAAGTATTCAGGGCATTTTGATATTATTTCTAAAATGGGTCAGCGCCTGAGTGAGGATAGTGACCCGGACAAAGAAATAGATGTGGCCGAGCTGCAGGAATGGTACAAAAAGTTTGTTGTGGAATGCCCAAGTGGAACTCTGTTCATGCACGAGTTCAAGAGTTTTTTTGGGGTCGCCGATAACAAGGAGGCCTCAGATTACATTGAAAGCATGTTTCGAGCCTTCGACAAGAATGGAGTAAGTGATCACCTTATTTTGCAAATGTGCAAATGTGAACTGATCTCTGTATTGTGTGCTTTTAACATGCTACGATTTTTGTGTACACAGGACAACACCATTGATTTTCTCGAGTATGTTGCAGCCTTGAACTTGGTCCTGAGGGGTAAATTGGAGCACAAGCTTAAATGGACATTCAAAATGTATGATAAAGATGGAAGCGGGTGTATTGATAAAACAGAGCTTCTAGAAATTGTGGAGGTAATGTGTGATTTCAGTTATTAATCATTTTACATTTGAAAATTTGATCTGTATTTTTTTGCTTCGATTAATCGTTTAATGAGTGTAACTAAAAAAATCCAGGCCACATGTGGTTCTTGGAACTTTAAATTTGCGAACATATTTTCTGCACGGCCACTGCAATAGACCGCACGTGATAACGGTGGTGAGTGGGTGCCTGATCTGTGTGGTGTTTCTTTCTTTTTTTCTTTTTTTTAACTTTTTTTTTTCAATAATGCACACATGTTAAAAATTAAATTTCAACTATTCAACTTATTTAAACAATTTTCCTTAAAATACACATTTAGGCTATAAAGTGTGTTTTATCAAATTACTCGATTAATCTAACTAAGTAATCGATAAATTGTTTGATTAATAAAATAATTGATATAAATGCAGGCACAGTCCATACTGTACATTAGGTGTTTTTAATATGCAGTCATTCCTTGCTATATTGTGCTTCAAATATTGTTTCTTCATCACATGGCAGATTTTTTGTGGAACATTTCTTATTTTTAAAGTTTATTCCACAATTTATTGGGGCAAAATGAAGCATTTTGAAGCATTAAAACGGCTAAATAAACAAACTATCAAAACTACAGCAGTATTGGCCATTAGAAAAGACTAAAGCTGTTCGGTATCGTGGCCACTGATAGACCTTAAGCTGCATTACTATATCGGATTAAAAGAGTATAAACTAGACTAGATGGTGTTACTTCATGTCTAGAGGGCTCTTATAATGGTGGAAAACTTTTTAGAAGGTTGTAAACTGTTTTTTTACACTCTAGCTCAGTGGTTCTTAACCTGGGTTCGATCGAACTTTAAGGGTTCTGTGAGTCGGCCTCAGGGGTTCGGCAGAGGTCAAAACACACCCGACTCATCGTGTAAATACAAACTTCTCCCTATCGGCGTATTACGGATACGGCAACATTTGACTGATTTGCAGGTGTGTAATTTGTTGTGAGTTTATGCACTATGTTGGTTTTGTTGTTTGAACAAGGTGATGTTCATGCACAGTTCATTTTGTGCACCAGTAAAAGTTAGTTGCTTATTAACATGCAAATTAGTAACATATTGGCTCTTAACTAGTCATTATTAAGTACTTATTAATGCCTTACTTGGCATGGCCTCATTATAACCCTAACCCTCTAACCCTGACCTGAACCCTAACCAAATAACTCTAAATTAAGTCTTTGTTATTTAGAATATGTTCCCCATAAACATATAACTTTGTCTTAAATTTGAAAACTTTTTTTTTTTTTTTTTTTCAATAAAGAAGGGTTCGGTAAATGCGCACATGAAACTGGTGGGGTTCGGTACCTCCAACAAGGTTAAGAACCACTGCTCTAGCTATTCAAATATTAAATTATAATTAATGATTTATACTTTGCGAAAATTTGTTTATCGCGGTCATGTCTGGAACCAATTAACAGTGATAAATGAGGGACGACTTACTGTATATATGGATGTATTCAACTTGATACTTACTGAAGCATCCTTTGCTGTCACTCCCAGTCTATTTATCGGCTGAAGAAAGCCTGTCACGGAGAGCTGGATGGAAAATGCAATCTGCTGACCCCGGACCAAGTAGTGGACAGGATATTTGAGCTGGTTGATGAAAATGGAGACGGTAAGTTTTTGTCTCAGTTTTCTGACAGCTTAAAACACTTTGTGGATGATTATTTTAATTTTCCTGAGGGAACTCTCCTGAAGGAATCAATAAAGTACTATCTATTAAGGAGCTCTGTGTTAGACCACTTTTAATGGCTTTGAGGAGAGTTAATGGAAAAGTTTAGATGTGCTCATCATGCCCTGGTTACACTGGATGTTAATGTGGGTTTTAGCTCTGTATACTATATACGACTAACCTGGAGCCTCAATCCCCTTTTTTACTTAGGTGAACTCTCCCTGGATGAATTCATTGATGGAGCACGGAGGGACAAGTGGGTGATGAAGATGCTGCAGATGGATGTCAACCCTGGGGACTGGATCAATGAACAAAGACGCAGTGCGAACTTGTAAGGCTGCAGCATAGACTGTCGTCTGTCACACAGCCTTTGTGTATAGTCTCACTCAGTGCGCATGCATGTAAATGCAACATTTCACGCAGAATAGCATATGTAATGTTTTTCAGTGAAACATTTTCACTCAAAATAAAGAAAGATATATACTTTGATCATTTAATGTTTTCATTTGTTTTGATGCAGAGTTCCTTGTCGAGCCTTTGAAAAAAATATGAAATTAGTTTCAACTGTGTGGTACCTTATTTAATTGATTCATACCATAAATCAAAGGACAAGTGCCTAATAATACTTATTCAATAAGAAATAGTAGACGCTTGTCTAATTAATAATTAATAATTATTAGTTATGTAATTAATTATTAGTTAATCAAGTGTCTATAAATTTTGGTTGTGAGACTACTTCCATTGCTTGTCCCTTTTGGGGTCGCAGGGGGTGCTGGAGCCTATCTCAGCTGCATTCGGGCAGTAGGCGGGGCACACCATGGACAAGTCGCCATCTCATCACAGGGCCAACATTTAGTTTTTAATCATTGGGAAGTCATTTTCTGGGGTTCGAAAGTTATATTTTTTCACAAAGTCAGAATAACCGTACATATTGCCCTTTGATGAGTTGAAATCTGCAAAATATCCTTTTCAAACCTTCTTGTTTTTTAGTTTTACAAATTCGTTGATCCAGAAGACCAGTTGAGTTTTTGCAGGTCACGCCAGGAAACTACGGTTTGTTTGTGAAATTGAGATACTTTAAGTGGAAGCAGGATCATAATTGCATGTTAATAAAAAATGAATGCCAATAACTTCTTCAAAAATAATATTTATGATACCAAAGCTTGTACTTGTTATGTATATATTTCTTTTTTTTTATAGCCAGGATGGTACGAATGCAGCTGAGATAGGCTCCAGGACCCCCGCGACCACAAACGGGACAAGCGGTAGATCCACATTCACCCCATTGAATGCACAAGACATATTTTTCTGACCATTACGATATTTTTTTCCTCCATACAAAATAAAACAAATAAATGAAGTGGTTCGTTTGAAAAATGAACATTTAACAAAAACTGACTCGTTGCGTACATTCAGTACAATGGCAGTCCAGTGAAAGTGACTGAAATTGGGCCGATAATTCTACGATTTTTAAAAAAATCTTACACCTTGTTCATTTTCATATCATTTTAAATGTTCCTATTATGTGTGATTTTTTTTGTATTAAAAAAACCCCAAAACCTTCAATTATTTCAACACGTGAAGCTCCTGAGAAAATATAACGAGTGAAGGAAGTGACGTCACGTAGCCTCTGCGCATGCCTAAAATGCTCGAGTTCATGTCCGCCATCAAAGTATCTTGAAAATGTCTAATTTGAATATTTAAACTGACAACCACGCCAATATTCACCGCTAAGCACCACTTCTTAAGGGACGACATACATCGCACGTGGCATTTTAGCCTGTAAATCTGCTCAAAATCGGTCATATCCACGCCGCTGCTTCCATTTGTGCTGTAAAGTCTCGAAGCTGTTGGCAGTAACTGAGTTGGAGAGCCCATCTGTCACCGATGTCCTCTCAAGCAGGCATTACGGACACAACAATGGTAAATAATTGCATTTAATTTATTATAATTCTACTTAAACAGCGTGTGCCTTTTAAAGCAACGGACACTTTTTTATTGTTTTTTTAACCTACCGTTCTCCAACGGTGCTATGTCACCACCTGGCGGCAAGATGGCGACTAACAAATGGAGACTGAAACACGTCACGGGGGACCTGTTCTCGTGTCCCGCGGATGAGGCTCTGGCCCACTGCATCAGTGAGGACTGCCGCATGGGGGCAGGCATTGCACTGATGTTCAAGCAGAAGTTCAGAGGAGTCGAAGAGCTAAAGGGACAGAGTGAGTCAGCCCTCTTTATTAAATAAAAAAAAGTCTTAGTCTGCAGAGTGCTGACAATGTTTCCTGAATCATTTACCTCATGTATTTCCCCCCCTGTGTGTTTTATCCAACCAGAGAAGCTGGTAGGACAGTGTGCTGTACTGAAAAGAGACGGACGTTTGGTTTATTATCTGGTAAGCATACTTACAAAGTAGGACCAAAGAGATGTAGGTCCCACTGCCCTTTTGCAAGACACTGTCACTCACCGCTTCTGTGTGGTGCCATACGGTAGACCCGCACCTAATAACATTTCAGAAAATGTGCATTTTTGGTAATATCTGCCTTTTTTTTCATTTGTTCCTGCTTGAAGTTGTCGACGTATTTGTTTAATCTGGAGCCAGAAGATGTTTAAAGAGGACACGATGCGTAAACTTAAAATCAGAAGTATTTATTCCCTATTGCAGTATTTTTCAACCACTAGTGTGCCGTGAGATACAGTCTGGTGTACCGTGGGAGTAGGGATGATACTCGAAACCGGTTTTCCCGGTTGTTCGATAAGAAAAGAACCAAGTCCTCGGACTCGAATCCCTTTTTGAGAACCGGTACCCGTTATCGAGACCACTATAGTAAAGAAAAATAGTTGCTTCTTTATTCGAATCCCTGGGACCAATCCCTTCCCGACCAGAAATGCCCCGTGAGACATCACAAGAAATGACGTCACGTACCTCAGTCAATAGACGCAGATAGCAAAAGCAGAAAAAAAATGCACTGGAAAAAGCGCTCCAAGGTGTAATAAAGTTCAAAACAAAAGGTATAATCCAATGAATAGCTTTACTGAGAGATTTGAGCAGGGTACAAACACATGACGAACACTTTTACGACCAACCGAAAACGTAGCAACCAGGCTAGCAACGCACCTCCTTTACGGCAGCTGTCGCAACGTTCTTAAAGCAACTGCAGCACATACATATATGACATCTCCCTTTTTTAACTTTTGTTATTCTTTCCTTGTAAACAAAACAAAATCACACTGTATATGTGTGTTCTGTCTAATTATAAATAATGCAGGCGAGGCGTGTTGGCTGAGTTCTTCAATCAATCAATCAATGTTTATTTATATAGCCCTAAATCACAAGTGTCTCAAAGGGCTGTACAAGCCACAACGACATCCTCGGTACAGAGCCCACATACGGGCAAGGAAAACTCACCCCAGTGGGACGTCAATGTGAATGACTATGAGAAACCTTGGAGAGGACCGCATATATGGGTAACCCCCCCCCTCTAGGGGAGACCGAAAACAATGGATGTCGAGTGGGTCTGACATAATATTGTGAAAGTCCAACACATCAGCGAAAGTCCAGTCCATAGTGGGGCCAGCAGGAACCATCCCGAGTGGAGACGGGTCAGCAGCGTAGAGATGTCCCCATCTGATGGACAGGCTAGCGGTCCACCCCGGGTTGGGAGCAGAGTAGAAAAGAAAAGAACAGAAACGGCAGATCAACTGGTCTAAAAAGGGAGTCTATTTAAAGGCTAGAGTATACAAATTAGTTTTAAGATGAGACTTAAATGCTTCTACTGAGGTAGCATCTCTAACTTTTACCGGGAGGGCATTCCATAGTATTGGAGCCCGAATAGAAAACGCTCTATAGCCCGCAGACTTTTTTGGGGCTCTGGGAATCACTAATAAGTCGGAGTTCTTTGAACGCAGATTTCTTGCCGGGACATATGGTACAATACAATCGTCAAGATAGGCAGGAGCTTGACCGTGTAGTATTTTATACGTAAGTAGTAAAACCTTAAAGTCACATCTTAGGTGCACAGGAAGCCACTGCAGGTGAGCCAGTGTAGGCGTAATATGATCAAACTTTCTTGTTTTTGTCAAAAGTCTAGCAGCCGCATTTTGTACCATCTGTAATCTTTTAATGCTAGACATAGGGAGGCCCGAAAACAAAACGTTACGGTAATCGAGACGAGATGTAACGAACGCATGGATAATGATCTCAGCATCGCTTGTGGACAAAATGGAACGAATTTTAGCAATATTACGGAGATGAAAGAAGGCCGTTTTAGTAACACTCTTAATGTGTGACTCAAACGAGAGAGTTGGGTCGAAGATAATACCCAGATTCTTTACCGAGTCGCCTTGTGTAATTGTTTGGTTGTCAAATGTTAAGGTGGTATTATTAAACAGATGTCGGTGTTGAGCAGGACCGATAATCAGCATTTCCGTTTTCTTAGCGTTGAGTTGCAAAAAGTTAGCGGACATCCATTGTTTAATTTCATTAAGACACGCCTCCAGCTGACTACAATCCAGCGTGTTGGTCAGCTTTAGGGGCATGTAGAGTTGGGTGTCATCAGCATAACAGTGAAAGCTAACACCGTATTTGCGTATGATGTCACCTAGCGGCAGCATGTAAATACTAAAGAGTGCAGGGCCAAGAACCGAACCCTGGGGAACTCCGCACGTTACCTTAACATAGTCCGAGGTCACATTGTTATGGGAGACACACTGCATCCTGTCAGTAAGATAAGAGTTAAACCAAGACAAGGCTAAGTCTGTCATCCCAATACGCGTTTTGATACGCTCTAATAAAATATTATGATCAACAGTATCGAAAGCGGCGCTAAGATCAAGAAGCAGCAACATAGATGAAGCATCAGAATCCATCGTTAGCAATAGATCATTAGTCATTTTTGCGAGGCTGAGTGATTTGCCCTGAAACCGGATTGAAAAGGTTCACAGAGATTGTTAGACGCTAAGTGTTCATTTAGCTGCTGTGCTACAATTTTTTCGAAGATTTTCGAGATAAACGGAAGGTGGGACACCGGCCGGTAGTTTACCAGGAGATCAGGATCGAGGTTGGGTCTTTTGAGTAGAGGATGAATAACCGCTTTTTTGAATGCTAGGGGAACAGTGCCAGAGGAAAGTGATAAGTTTATAATATTTAACACTGATGGACCTAATAATACAAAAAGCTCCTTGATAAGTTTCCCAGGAATTGGGTCAAGTAAACATGTTGTTTGTTTTGTCCCATTTACACATTTTGACAATTCCTCCAATGTTATTTCATCAAAGAGAGAGAAACTATTTTGGAGGGCGGTATCCGTCGTATATACAGTCGTATTTGTGTTAATAGAACCCAGTTGTAGCTGAGATGCATTGTCTTTAATCTCTTTTCTAATGACTTCAATTTTCTTATTAAAGAAATTCATAAAGTCATCTGCTGAGTGGGTGGAGCTACTGGGAGGAGTCCCTTGTTGGGTTAGCGATGCTACTGTACTAAACAGAAATTTAGGATCATTTTTGTTGAGGTGGATGAGATTTGAGTAATATTTAGCTTTAGCTGAGGTAAGCATGTGTTTATAAGTTATTAAACTATCACACCATGCTTGATGGAAAACCTCAAGTTTAGTCGCACGCCATTTGCGTTCCAGCTTTCTACATGATAATTTCTGGGCTTTAGTTTCTTCTGTAAACCATGGGGTACGCCTTTTAGGGGCCCTTTTTAGCTTTAGCGGTGCTACACTATCAATGGTGTCGCGCAGGGCGTCATTAAAGTTGTTAGTGAGGTTATCAATAGAGCCCACATAATTTGGGAATGGTGCCATTACCGAAGGCAGTAGGTCAGTAAGAGTCGTCGTTGTGGCAGCATTAATGTTGCGGCTGCTATAGTAGTTATTATTATTATTATTAGTTTGTTGACAATGAGTCAGAACTTCGAATTTTATAAGGTAATGATCGGACATTACTTTAGTGTATGGGAGTATCGTAACTTTAGAGGTGGTGACACCCCTGACAAGCACCAGATCTATCGTATTACCGTTGCGATGCGTGGGTTCATTTATTATTTGTGTAAGACCACAGCTATCAATTATAGTCTGGAGCGCCACGCATGGAGGGTCCGATGGGGTATTCATATGGATATTAAAGTCCCCCATTATGATTATATTGTCAGCGTGCGTCACTAGATCAGCAACAAACTCTGAGAATTCACTGATGAAGTCCGAATAGGGCCCAGGGGGGCGGTAGATAACAGCCAGGTGGAGAGGCAGCGGTGTGACAAACCTCAAAGTGAGCACCTCAAACGAGTTATATTTATTATTTAGGTTAGGTGTAAGATTATAGTTTTCATTGTATATTAGTGCAACACCCCCTCCCCTTTTAAGAGGTCGGGCAACATGTGTATTGGTATAGTTAGGAGGAGATGCCTCATTTTGCGCAAAAAAATCGTCTGGTTTGAGCCAGGTCTCGGCGAGACCAACGACGTCAAGTTTGTTGTCTCTAATGACTTCATTAACTAATAACGTTTTGGAAGATAATGATCTTATGTTTAAAAAGCCCCTATTATAGGTAGTGGGCTGTTTTGAGGATTGTTTGTTGAAATTATCCGAAGTAGCAATATTAATAATGTTGCGTTTATTATGCGTATTGCACTTTAAATAGTTTCGACCATATCTAGGAATTGATACGACGGGGATATTCAGATTGTTTGCTTGATGTTGCGATAAACTGAACGCATCATAGTTAGCTACCTCAGTACAATGTATGTCTGCCTCTGACACAGTCACAAAAGAAAAAACATTATGTGAGTTGTGTTTTATTCTAAGAGAATTGCTATGTGTGTAGGGATTATCCAGCCTGACGCCGGCCAGTTCTAGTTTAAATGTCTTCTTACCCGGAGACTCCACGCTTCTTTGGTTAGCTTTTCTCTTTGTTGTTAGCCCCGCTCGGCATCCCCGCTTCTGCTTCCGCTCGCACCGCTTACGTCGTCTCCATTGGCGGTCACCGCTAGCACTTGACTCCGCTGCTATAAAGGCCGCTCGATGTAGCCCGCGAAGTATTCCCATGCTAGCGAGGAGGTCCACCGTACATGCATCTTTCAGTCTATAACGACCCGATCCATCCACATCCAGAATTGTCTGTCGGTCGTATGTGATCACAGTGTTTTCACGCTTTGAGCCAGCCATGAAATTGACAGAAATGACGGGTGTTTTTTGCCAAATCGCTCTACACTCCCAAGAGCGTTGGCATAGCCGCAGCATAGCCATGCGCCGCCATCTGGTTCTTGACGTTTACTTTAACAGCGTGCTCATAACCTCATTCTTAGCTGCCGGTTGACGACATGCAACAACACTTTTCGGGGCTACCGCGCATGCTCGTCACTCCCGTTGCATGCTGGGTAGTGTAGTTGTTATATTCCTAGCTCAGAACATCACTTCTTTCCCCCTATAAAGAAATAATGTTAACTCAAAGTGTATTTCTTTTTTTAGCTTTAACTTTTAATTTTTTAGCATTGTAACCACATTTGCAAACAACTTTTCTCTTCATAGAATTTTCTTTCAATAGAGAAATAAAGTGCAAAAATGTCAAAGCATCATAACAAACAGTTATGTCAAATAGCAGCAGAAGGGCACTTTTTGGAGAGCTGTATTTTCAGTTTTTTTTTACACCTATAGTGATCACAGAGACTGGTTGTTTTTGTGTTACTGTATATATTTGTTTTACTTAAAAATCCCACTTAATATACTTTGGGTAACAACAGTCTATATTTATTTATTTTATTTTATTTTTTTAGGGGGGTAACAGTCAATATTTATTTATTTATTAGATTTGATTTTTTTCTTATATAATAAAAGTGAGCTTTTGTTAAACCAAATATTGTGTTTTTTTCCATATACAACAACCTATTTGGACTCTATAAGAGAATCGATAAGGAATCGGTTCGATAAGAGGATTCGATAATAGGCTCGAACTCGATAATTTCTTATCAAACATCATCCCTACGTGGGAGATTATCTAATTTCACCTATTTGGGTTAAAAATATTATTTAGCAAACCAGTAATTATAGTCTGCAAAGTATGTGTTGTTGAGTGTCGGTGCTGTCTGGAGCTCGGCAGAGTAACCGTGTAATACTCTTCCATATCAGTAGGTGGCAGCAGTGTCAGGTTCAAACACTGATGACATCTATTAAACAGACGAGAAGCAAGGAAACATGCAGAGACAGAGTTAAATTTGGCTCAATTGAGGAGACACGTTTTTTAGGCTGTACTGTAGTTACAGATCCAAACTACGTTGTGAAGTGAATTATATTTATATAGCGCTTTTATCTAGTGACTCAAAATGCTTTTACATAGTGAAACCCAATATCTAAGTTACATTTAAACCAGTGTGGGTGGCACTGGGAGCTGGTGGGTAAAGTGTCTTACCGGCAGTCACTAGGATGGCGGAAGCGGGGATCGAACCTGGAACCCTCAAGTTGCTGACACAGACACTCTACAAACTGAGCTATACCGCCCCCGTTCTAAAGTCTAGCTCACGTGCTTCCGCTATTTATTTGGGAGGTCCCTGTTTACATCACTGAAGCTGTCGCTGTGGGAAGGGGGGTAATCTCGACAGCTCCAGTTAGACACAATATATGATTATACAAGAAATGCAAATGTGTAGACACTGGTGATATTGCCTTGTCTGTGCTCTGTCTGCGTCACGGCGGTGTTCGGCCTAGGCAGTCAGCAGGCCGTTCCTGGACACAGACACTGATAAGAGACTGGCTTGCAATCTTTTGGTTTGCCAGCTTTGGACAGACAATGAAAAATACCACTTCAGCAAAATGTATAATAACTATAGCAACGGCCCTTAGGCATAAGAGTTGTGTGATAACATATACATAATTATTTTAACAAGCAGGTAGCTAATTGCTTTGTAGAAGTGGGAAACAGCGGGAGGCAGTGTACAGGTAAAAAGGTATCTAATGCTTAAACCAAAAATAAACAAAAAGTGAGTGCCTTTAAGAAAAGGCATTGAAGCTTAGGGAAGGCTATGCAGAACGAAACTAAAACTGAACTGGCTACAAAGCAGAATGCTGGACGACAGCAAATACTTACTGTGGAGCAAAGACGGCGTCCACAATGTACATCCGAACATGACATGACAATCAACAATGTCCACACAAAGAAGGATAAAAACAACTGAACTATTCTTGATTGCTAAAACAAAGTGGATACGGGAAATATCGCTCGAAGGAAGACATGAAACTGCTACAGGAAAATAACAAAAATGGAGAAAAAGCCACAAAAATAGGAGCGCAAGACAAGAACTAAAACTATACGCACGGGAAAACAGCAAAAAACTCAAAATAAGTCAGAGCGTGGTGTGACAGGTCGTGACAGTACACCTACTTTGAGTCAAGAGCTATATTGATGCATGTTTGGTTATGGTTTAAAGTCATATCCAACAATTGCGACAACAGCTTTTTACTGCCAACTGAGTTTCTTTTTTAATGATTTCTGCTGGTGGTTTGCCTTCGGATTTTTTCAACGCAAAAAATGTGCCTTGGCTCAAAAAAGGTTGAAAAAATACTGCCCTATTGGATACAATTCTAATACAATTTGTCTGAGCGCTATCTGTCCCTAGTAGCATTCAACACGGCGTCTGTCCGGACGCGCCCTTCCCCTCGCGCTCTTACAATATATATCACAATTTATGAATATGCAATGAGGTGTCTACTTGCAGGCGTGGAATCTTCCTCTGCCTTCTCCTTCCTGGACCTCGGCAAAAAAGCCACATCAACAGTGGCAAGAATGTGGGCGATAAGAGTGAATGTGCGTAAGCATGAACTTGGACCCAGTTTCAACAGAAACTCAGAACACATGATTAGTTGCACGGCCTATTCTAAGCATATTTAAACTAAACATTTCTTAATCACTTCATCCTTCATTATCTTAATTATATCCCAATCATAGTGTATCCCAACAAAGTGTTCTAATTTCAGACTGAGAAGTCCATTAATGTGTCAGGAATGGTGATTGGATGAACGTGGTAAGACTAGGAGAAGATCTTTGTGTGCTGCTTTCAGAGAGGCGGCTGTGGATTGGTTGTTCGTTTTAATAAAGTGATTGATGATCAACCCCCTCCTATCTTTTTAACATCCGGCCAGAAGCTACAGTATTTTATTTGCCCCCAAAAGAATCACGATGGAGATTTGTAACTTAAGTCAGGATGTTGCTAAAAAAGGGGAAGAGTTGGCAAATCTGAGGAGGTGTTTCCCATCATGCTTTGCTGTAGTTGGAGGAAAATCGATTCGGGATCGCAGGCCCAAAATGTAGATCATGACACTTACCACTTTTGACTGTGACCTTGCATCTTACTTTGTCATATTGTAGGCGTGCTCAAAAAATGTATTCACATCAAATCGCAATTTTTATTTAATCTGATTCTAAATTGATTCATAATTTTCGATAACCAATTTAAGAAATAATAGAATCATTTTTTGTTGCAATTTTTTGTTTTTGATTACATTTTTTAATTTAAAACAAACTATTATTGATGTCATTATTGTTATTGATAATTTTGCTTGTATTGATCTTTTCCCCCTTTTTTTGTATTATATTGATAACTGTGGACTGTGGACCAACTCTATACTCTTGGCAGGATCCTTGTGGGTGCATGGTAGTTTGCCCAAACAGTCTACATGTGTTTTGTGGACTTGGAGAAGGCTTTCAACCATGTCTCTTGGGTAGTCCTGTGGAGAGTGCTCAGAGAGTATGGTGTATCGCACCGCCTGATTGTGGTGGTCCAGTCCCTGTATGATCGGTGTCAGAGCTTGGTCCGCAGTAAGTCAGACCCGTTTCAAGTGAGGGTTAGACTCCGCCCTTTGTCACCAATTTTGTTCACAATATTTATGGATAGAGTCTCTAGGCGCAGTCAGGGCGTTGAGGTTATCCGGTTTGGTGGCTTCAGGATTAGGTCACTGCTTTTTGTGGAGGATGTGGTCCTGCTGGCTTCATCTGGCCAGGATCTTTAGCTCTCACTGGATCGTTTCGCAGCTGAGTTTGAAGCGACTTGGATGAAAATCAGCACTTTCAAGTTTGCCATGGTTCTTGCCCGAAAAAGATTGGTGTGCCATCTACGGGTTAGGGAGGAGATCCTGCCCCAAGTGGAGGAGTATAAATACCATTGGAAAGACTGGATCGTGAAATTGACAGGCGGATCGGTGTGTCGTTGGCAGTGATGCAGACCCTGCATCGGTCCGTCGTGGTGAAAAAGGAGCTGAGCTGGAAGGCAAAGCTCTCGATCTACGTCCCTATCCTCACCTATGGGGACGGTGTGGCGAAGTTGGTAGAGTGGCCGTGCCAGCAATCGGAGGGTTGCTGGTTACTGGGGTTCAATCCCCACCTTCTACCATCCTAGTCACGTCCGTTGTGTCCTTGGGCAAGACACTTCACCCTTGCTCCTGATGGGTGCTGGTAGCACCTTGCATGGCAGCTCCCTCCATCAGTGTGTGTATGTGTGTGTGAATGGGTGAATGTGGAAATACTGTCAAAGCGCTTTGAGTACCTTGAAGGTAGAAAAGCGCTATACAAGTATAACCCATTTATCATTTATTTATTATGGTCATGAGCTTTGGGTTATGACTGAAAGGACAAGATCTCGGGTACAAGCGGCTGAAATGAGTATCCTCTGTCGGGTGGTGGGGCACTCCCTTAGAGATAGGGTGAGAAGCTCTGTCATTCGGGAAGAGCTCAGAGTAAAGCCGCTGCTCCTCCACACAGAGGAGCTAGATGAGGTGGTTCGGGCATCTGGTCAGAATGCCTCCCGAACGGCTCCCTGGGAAGGTGTTGAGGGCCCATCCGACTGTTTTTTTACAGTATTGAATGGCATTATGTCTTTGGTGATGTATTCAACCACACTTTTTGTGAGCGCACGTTTTGCACTGTTGTGTGAACACACTGACATTTTTTTACTGGGTGGTTGTGTTTCAAGTGAGTGTGCAGGTTTGTCGTATTCGAACACATTATCCAAACTGTCTCCTCGATGTTGATAGGCTCATCTTGTTCCAAAGGTTTAAACTGAAATATTCCCATACTGGTGCAGTGGCATTTGGTTTTTGTGATAATTTTGTCCAGGTGAACTTGTTGCACCGTGTATGATGCTGGCGGGCCAGCGGTCCTGCCTCTTCGCACAGAGTCAAAGACACTTAATGAAGAACAAGAGAATTCACTTTTTTTTTCATCCCGCACAAACACGCGCAACTGTTGAAACCAACAAAAAGCGTGAATACTTTTGAAGCATGCACACAGCGATTTATAAACGTTGGAAAACTTACTGACCTAATTTTAATTTATTTTTGGTTCATTGAAATATTGGCCCAGGCTACCTGTTCTCTCAATCATCTTTTCATTATTATTCATTCACTGTACATTTTATAATAAAAATTGTGTGTAATAAGTCTGTGAGGTATGTTATAGGGCTTGGAGTGTCAAAAAGAGGCATTTATATGGGTGCTTCCATTATTTGCGTTTTTGTTGCTCTTCGAATAGAGGGAATCTTCTCTTCATTAGACGCTGTATGTGTGTGTGTGTGTGTATATATATATATATATATATATATATATATATATATATATATATATATATATATATATATATATCAGAATCAGAATAGTTTTATTGCCATTGTTTGAGAACGGGTTCACAAACTAGGAATTTTTCTTGGTGCAAACGTGCGACATAAAACACATAACACATATTTGGTAATAAAAAGAGCTGTAACTGAGCTATCAGATAGACTTAGAAGGAATTCAAGGAATTCAAGGAGCTGCTGTTAGGAGTTATTGTTCATTTGCCTGATGGCCGAGGGGAAAAAACTGTTCAGGTGGCGGGAGGTGTGGGTCTGGATGGAGCGTAGTCTCCTGCCTGAGGGGAGAGGGGAGAATAGTGTGTGTCCAGGGTGAGAAGAGTCAGCTGTGATCCGACCCACACGCCTCCTGGTCCTGGAGGAAAACAAGTCCTGGAGGGATGGGAGCTTGCAGCCAATCACCTTCTCAGCAGCACGTACGATGCGCTGCAGTCTATTCTTATCCTGGACTGTGGCGCCGGGGAACCACACTGTGATGGAGGAGGTCAGGATGGACTCTATGATGGCTGAGTAAAACTGCACCAGCATCTCGGTCGGCACCTTAAGTTTCCTCAGCTGCCGCAGGAAGTACATCCTCTGCTGGGCCTTCTTGATGAGGGAGCTGATGGTCAGCTCCCACTTGAGGTCCTGGGTGATGGCGGTGCCCAAGAAACGGAAGGAGTCCACAATGGGGACGGGGGTGGTAGAGTCAATCAGGGTGAGGGGGGGGATGGTGGGGCTGTGACTTTCCTGAAGTCCATGATCATCTCCACTGTTTTCTGGGCGTTCAGCTCCAGGTTGTTGAGGCTGCACCAGGACGTCAGCCGGTCCACCTCTCTCCTGTAGGCGGACTAATCGCCATTCGAGATGAGCCCGATGAGGGTGGTGTCGTCCGCAAACTTGAGCAGTTTTACGGATTGGTGACTGGAGGTGCAGCAGTTTGTATACAGGGAGAAGAGCCAGGGGGAGAGTACACAGCCCTGAGGAGTACCAGTGTTTGTGGTTCGACTGTCCGAGACACTCTTCCCCAGCCGTACGTGCTGTCTTCGGTCTGTCAGGAAGTCATTAATCCAACTGCAGAGGGAGTCGGGCACGCTGAGCTGGTAGAGCTTGTCTCGTAGCAGTCCAGGGAGGATGGTGTTGAAGGCAGAGCTGAAGTCCACAAACAGGATCCTAGCGTAGGTTCCTGGGGAGTCCAGATGCTCCAGGATACAGATGACCTTACTAGCCTATATAAATCAACCATTTATAAATACACATTAGTAGGCTAAATTAACCTCTTCAACATATCCAGGATGAAGTGGAGGGCCAGGTTCACTGCATCATCCACAGACCTGTTGGCTCTGTAGGCGAACTGCAGTGGGTCCAGGAGGGGGGCGGTGATGTCCTTGAGGTGGGGCAGGACCAAGCGCTCAAATGACTTCATGACCACAGACATCAGCGCGACCGGCCTGTAGTCATTTAGTCCTGTGATCCGTGCTTTCTTGGGGACAGGGACAATGGTAGAGGTCTTAAAGCCGGACGGCACGCGGCATAGCTCCAGAGAGTTGTTAAAAATGTCAGAGAAGACAGGAGCCAGCTGGTCCGCACAGTGTCTGAGAGTGGAGGGGGAGACACCATCCGGCCCGGGGGCCTTCCGCGTATTCAGCTTCAAGAACTGCCGGCGTACATCCTCTTGTTTGATGGAGAGGGTCTTTACAGTCTTATGATGTTTTTGGAGTCCTTTGAGTCCTTTAACTCCTTTAATGAAGTGCTGGCATTGGTGGGGAGGGTGATGGTGGGGGGAGCATGGCTTTGATGAGCTGAAGGCCGTTCATGACGACAGTAATGTGTGTTGAGGCCCTGAGCGAGAGTCCGGTCATTCAGGGCCTGGGGGGTTTTGGGCTTATAGTTCGTAAGGGCCCTTAGACCTCTCCAAACTGCCGCAGAATCATTGGAGCGGAACTGTTCCTGTAGACGGTTAGAGTACACAGATTTAGCTTTCTCCACTTCCCTGGTGAAGTGGTACTTCGCTTCTCTGTATGTACTTCGGTTCCCGCTTCTCCATGCAGCCTCATTCTTTTTGCGCAGCTGTCGGAGCTTGGGTGTGAACCAGGGCTTGTCGTTGTTATAACAAACCCTGGTGCGCGTTGGAATGATGCACGCCTCATTGAACTGTATGTATGAGGTCACAGTGTCCGTATACTCGTCCAGATTGTTCGTGGCCGCTCCAAATGCCTCCCAGTCTGTCGTTTCCCAACAAGCACGCAACTCGTCCACAGACTCGGTGGTGAAACACTTAATGTTCCTCATAACAGGTTTAGCCAGTTTCAGTCTCTGTCTGTATGAAGGGATTAAGTGCACCATCACGTGATCTGATAGTCCAAGAGCAGCGCGCGGGACTGCATGAAAAGCCTTGCTCAATTTAGTGTAGCAGTGATCCAGCGTGTTCTCCTCTCTGGTCGGGCATTTAATAAACTGTCTATACTTTGGTAATTCCTGGCTCAAATTTCCCTTGTTAAAGTCACCAAGCACGATAACAAGAGAGTCTGGAAAAGACCGTTCCACATGTAAGATCTGTCCTGCAAGCGCGCGCTGAGCGTCACGCACGTCCGCGCCGGGCGGGATGTAAACAGCCACGAGAATGAATGAAACAATCTCATGCGGTGAGTAAAAAAGGCTTACAGTGGATGAATAAATATTCCAGAGAAGAAGAACAGTGTCTGGAAAACACTGTCACGTCTGTACACCAGCTATTGTTGATAAAGAAGCAGAGTCCACCGCCTCTTTTTTTGCCAGAGAGTGCTGCGTCTCGGTCCGCGCGGAGAAGATGAAAGCCCTCCAGTTGAAGCGCGCTGTCCGGGACACTTGCGCTCAGCCAAGTCTCCGTGAAACACAACACACAGGATGAGGAGAAGTCCTTGTTCCTTCTCATCAGCAACGCTAGCTCGTCCATCTTGTTGGCAAGTGAGCGGACGTTGGAGAGGAAGATGCCTGGTAGAGGCGTGCGTAATCCCCGTCCGCGAAGACGGACAAGTGCGCCCGCTCTCTTTCCTCTTCGATGCGGTTTCCCTCTTGATCACAGAATGGACCAAATCCGCTGCTGACGCTAAGATGACTGGTAACAAGTCCATAGGGATGATGGATCTGATGTTCAGTAGCTCTTCACGGGTGTAAGAGCACCCGGAAACACAATTTATGTACAAAAACAAACAAAACAGAGCGCACGAGAGCACCGAGGCAGCCTTCATCGGCGCCATGATGATGACGATATATATATATATATATATATATATATATATATATATATATATATATATATATATGTATGTTAAGGCTGAAACGACGCGTCGACATAGTCGACGCGTCGACGTAGTCGACGTCATCGGTTACGTAAATACGTCGACGCCGTTTTTGTGCGTCGACGCGTCGCATAATGACGTCACACTACCGTCATGGCGAAGCGCAAAGCAGACGATCAAAGAAGACGATGCGAGCGGTGCGAGCGAGGGGGGAAAAGCATGCCAAAAGTGGTCAAAAGTGTGGGAGTATTTCAATAAACGGCCTAATAATGTTGTTGTATGCACACTGTGTCGAGCGGAAATGGCCTATCATAGCAGCTATGAACGAACATTTGAAAAGAAAACCATCAACTAGTCAATCGTCCGCGCGAGCATACGTTGTCATCATTACACAAAAACATGAATGTGTCATTTGTATCTGCTAGGGGTGTAACGGTACGTGTTTTGTATTGAACCGTTTCGGTACGGGGCTTTCGGTTCGGTACGGGGGTGTACCGAACGAGTTTCTAAGCTAAAGCTAAAGTCTTAACAAGCTGCTTTGCTCCGTCTGCCTCTGTCTCAGCACGCAGCATTGTCCCACCCACACAACCATCTGATTGGTACACACGCAGCATTGTCCCACCCACACAACCATCTGATTGGTACACACGAAGCATTATCAGCCAATCAGCAGTGCGTATTCAGAGCGCATGTAGTCAGCGCTTCAGCGTCGAGCAGATAGGTGTTTAGCAGGTGAGCATCAGGCAGCGGACTCTCCCCAAATGATAATAAACACCTCCCAGTCAACTACTAGTAACATCACTATGAGCCCGTTGACCTTCTAGAAACTTAAACTGCAGCTCAGCTCACTCGCAATCCTGGCTTGAGGTGAAGGCTAATAAGCACTCAGTTCCAGCCACATCGACCCCTTCTGAGCGCCTATTTTCAGCTGCTGGGAATATTGTAAACAAGAAAAGAACCAAAGCATGTAGACATGCTAACCTTTCTTCATTACAACTGTTAGACACTCACTGGAATGAGTAGAATTGGTTATTGTGTACTGTGTTGGACTGGATGTTTATTTTGCACATTTTAAAAGCAATACTTAATGTTTACAGTGCTCCAGAATATTTAGATTGGCACTCTTTTGTATTGGATGTT